>NC_034179.2:27443501-28043501 GCF_002021735.2 Oncorhynchus kisutch
CCCAGCTCTCTTCAGGTCATTGACCAGGTCCTGCCGTGTAGTTCTGGGCTGATCCCTCACCTGCCTCATGATCATTGATGCCCCACGAGGTGAGATCTTGCATGGAGCCCCAGACCGAGGGTGATTGACAGTCATCTTGAACTTCTTCCATTTTCTAATAATTGCGCCAACAGTTGTTGCCTTTTCACCAAGCTGCTTGCCTATTGTCCTGTAGCCCATCCCAGCCTTGTGCTGGTCTACAATTTTATCCCCGATGTCCTTACACAGCTCTCTGGTCTTGGCCATTGTGGAGAGGTTGGAGGTAACGAGTTCAAACAGGTGCAGTTAATACAGGTAATGAGTGGAGAACAGGAGGGCTTCTTAAAGAAAACCTAACAGGTCTGTGAGAGCCGGAATTCTTACTGTTTGGTAGGCGATCAAATACTTATGTCATGCAATAATATGCAAATTAATTACTTAAAAATCATACAATGTGATTTTCTGGATTTTTGTTTTAGATTCCGTCTCTCACAGTTGAAGTGTACCTATGATACAAATTACAGACCTCTACATGCTTTGTAAGTAGGAAACACTACCGATTTTGCAGGTTATCAAATACTTGTTCTCCCCACTGTATTTAACTAGGCAAGTCAGTTAAGAACAAATTCTTATTTTCACTGATGGCCTAGGAACAGTGGGTTAACTGCCTGTTCAGGGGCAGAATGACAAATTTGTACCTTGTCAGCTCGGGGGTTTAAACTTGCAACCTTCCGGTTACTAGTCCAATGCACTAACCACTAGGCTGTGGTTTAGTGGGGTAATTGGTATTACTGAGAATAAACATACAAACTATCGGAGCCAGGCCATTCTAAAGAGGTTTATTCTACTTGTTAAATTTATGGGGAGATTGTTCAATTGAATTAGATCTAGGATAACTGTATCTTAATATATTGGTTTTATTATCACTTAAATATCCTAAGTATTTACATTTTTTGTGGTTCACTTAAAGGATTGCTGTAGATCATAAATTAAGTTGTATTTTTCCTATTGCCATAAAAAATGAAATTTTCACGTTCATTTTATATCCTGAGATTGTATCAACTCGTCACCAAAGGCTTTTACTTGCGACATATTGTTAAATGCACTAAAGAGGAACAATGGTTACATATGGGAGATGCTCATGCTAATCTCAGACTATTTTCACGTATTGTCAGTGCAAACATGAGGGGGGAGAGAGGACATCCCAGTCTCGTACCCAGTGGTGATTTTTAACATGTAATTCTTGGTGGGTGGGGGCTCTTGGAGCAGAGAGACAAAAAGTGGGATGCATGCCAGCAAAGCCACAACACTAGACAATACAGGATATTTTTATGAAATGTATTATTTCAGGTGGAAAGTTGAAGGCTTCCAAAGTTTTGAATAGAAAAGGCCACTCTATGGTGAAAAGCCTTTTCGCTATCAACAGCCATTATTGATACATCTTGTTTTTTAGTGTACTGTATTATACTGAAACATATTTTCATTTGTAAGTGTATATTTCTAATAAACCATGTTGGCTTAATATGTATCAAGTCTGGTAATACTTCTGCCATTCTGTTGCTTATGACTATTGTTATTATTTTGTCACAATTTATTACATTTATGGGTCTGTAATCTGACGGGACTCCATATTTTCCTGGTTTGAATATAACTGAAATAACTGTTTGATACATGAAACTCAGAAGCGCTGAATTGAGTGACATGTGTTGTCATTTGAGTAAATAGGGGCACTACTTTATCCCAGAATATCAAATAAAATGACATGGGGAAAGATGCCCATTGTGCTTTTCTCCGCGCTGTTTTAAGTGTCCAATATTTCTTCTTGGGGATTTACATTTTTAATATTTTTCTTGCTGCTGCTGATTGTTTCAAAGTTATTGAGTCTAAGAAGGATGTAGGATCAGTCCAACTGTTTAATTCAGATTTTTGTAGAAGTGTTTAAAATTGTTATGAATGGTGTTTCTAATTAAAACATTTATCCTTATTTTTGGGAAATTATAACTGGTTTGCAGTTTATTTGTTTTGGGGGGGCTGCAAGGTGTTTTGTCAGGTTTGTTTGCTATTAAATAGTATGCTTTATTTGAGTTTAACCTGTACTTGCTGTCACTCTTCAGAATTGTGTTTTCTTGTTTGTTTTTAATAGTCTTTCTCCTCTTCCTGTAGACCAGAAATGCCCAGGGGATGTGGATTTCCACAGCAGCGACTGGGACATTAAAACCATCACAAGTGCCATGAAGTTTTATCTCCGGTGTGTTCCCGTCCTATTAAATCTTGTCAAACTCATTCCACGGAGGGCCGAGTGTCTGTGGGCTCCTCCTTTATTCTTGATTGATGAATTAAGGTCACTAATTAGTGGAAAACTCCCCTCAGCTGGTTGTCTAGGTCTTAATTGAAAGGAAAAAACAAAAACCTGCAGACACTAAGCCCTCCATGAAATGAGTTTGACACCTCTGTCTTAAATCATCTAGCAGGTGACATACAAGAGCCAGTTGCTCTGGAACAACATGTTCTATAGAATGATGTTAGACCAAGCTTTGTCTGATGCCAATTAGCACTCAGCTTCTAAATTAGAGACATTTAAAGAGGGCGAAACAGCGCTCTGCCATTTCCAGACTGTATATTCTATGTTTTATGAGAAAATATAATGCCATGTTTTGAAATAAGTTATGTGCTGTGATTAGATATACTACATATTAAAGTTGTAATCATCTATGCTGGCAAAGGATGAGAGGTTTCTCTCTGTTCCATGAGCCTAGTATAATTGTTTGCTGCTTAAAGTGCTCAGTGACCAGGCCTCTTGTCTTCAAGGCCAGGTTTTACCCTCCCCCAATACCCCTCATAATGATTTACTCACAGGTTGTCTCCCCACACTTTGAGGAGGCCAGGCAGCTGCTTGAAGGCTTACATTAGGCCTTTGGTCACTCATGCCTTAACACTGCATTGTTAAGTCTAATTTCAGACTAGGAAGGAACATTTTGATAAGGAGACATTTGTCAGTGGACTCTTAAATTCATTCAGAATGAGTACTGTAGCACTTGTTGATGCTGAAAGTGCATGAGCAACAATTCAGTAGCAGTTGTTAAAAAGGCTGTTTTAGGGTATGATGTGAGTGTTGGAGTATTTGTACTGTACTTGTTTACCTGATCGCGTGTGTTCATCCACAGGAGTTTAACAGAGCCTCTGATGACCTACGGTCTCAACAGGGACCTCATCTTAGCAGCAAGTAAGATGTGTTTTCACACTTACTGATATAAAGACAATGACTTGGAGAAACAATTACTCAGACTCACTTCAAGATCAATATTTTATTTGCATACTTTATTTGCTGACACATTTTAAAAGAAAAGCTGCACCAGTCCACTAAACTGATGGATTTCTGTTATCAGAACATGTACAGTAGTAGGTCAGATTTCTAGATCTTTAGGATAGTCTCATGGCACATTTACATTTCCTTCTCATGCATGTCTTTGTCAAACACTGTTTGGGTATTGTACAAGTCATTAGAAGTAACGTGTAGCTCAGTTAGTAGAGCAGTGCTCGTTGTGGGTTCGATTACCACAGGGGACCAGTACAAATAAAATATAAAAATGTATGCGCTCACTACTGTCACTCTGGATATGACTAAAATGTAAAATTACATTTAAGGTTGGCTTTGGGAGCTGAGCAACAGGTGGTTTACTTCCACATCTTGTTTTATGTCTTCCAAGTGCTCTTTCTACAGTTAATTGTGCATTTGTTATCCATCAGACTGAGTTCACTCTCAAGTTCAACAGGCTGGGTTACAGCTATAAAAGGGAAGGGGGAAAAAAACATTCTCTCTGTTCAGTACAGTAAATTTAAAGTAAAATCCCTATTTATTTTCTTTACACATTTAAAAAAAATAAGTATAAACACACTATCTGTGTGTTCCCTGTGAAAAAAGCAATAACAAAGATAAAGGATATAATAGCATCAGGCATTTTCTTTTATTAGATCCAGTCAATTAAAGTTCCTACCTCTGGATATCTTATTCAGTTCTCCTGCGGGGGATCCTAGTCCCTTGCCTCCTAATGTAATTTTATTTTGGTCCGTTTCTCCAGACTGGATCCACAGTATCATATGTATCATAGTGTATCATAGTGGGTGTGAAAGACTCCATCTTGCGTTTGAACATGCCATAATTAAATGGTAAAACCATTGTAAAAGCATGTTATACACCAGTTCTAAACCTCTTAACTGAGATAAGCTCCCATGCCCCAGGAGCCCGATCTTTTAACTTCTTGAGGTTCACATTACACCGTAATGTAGCAGCAGGTGTGCAATTGGACACCTGAAATGTTTTGACTGGGATGAGGATTAGGCTTTGCTGATGAACTTTCTCATGCACAATGTCTATGCATATAAACCAAAAAAGTGTTAACCAAATCAAAATATATTTTATATTGATGGCAGCTTTGCACACACTTGGCATTCTCTCAACCAGCTTCACCTGGAATGCTTTTCCAACAGTCTTGAAGGACTTCCCACATACGCAGAGCACTTGTTGGCTGCTTTTCCTTCACTTTGTGGTCTGACTCATCCCAAACCATCTCAATTTGGTTGAGGTCGGGGATTGTGGAGGCCAGGTCATCTGATGAAGCACTCCATCACTCTCCTTCTTGGTAAAATAGCCCATACTGTACACAGCCTGGAGGTGTGTTGGGTCATTGTCCTGTTGAAAAACAAATGATAGTCCCACTAAGCCCAAACCAGATGGGATGGCGTATGACTGTAGAATGCTGTGGTAGCCGTGCTGGTTAAGTGTGCCTTGAATTCTAAATAAATCACAGTGTCACCAACACCACCTCCTCCATGTTTCACAGTGGAAACCACACATGCAGAGATAATCCGTTCACCCATACCGCGTCTCAAAGACACGGCGGTTGAAACAAAAATCTCCAATTTGGACTCCAGACCAAGAACATTGCTCGTGTTTCTTGGCCCAAGCTAGTCTTCTTCTTATTGGTGTCCTTTTAGTAGTGGATTCTTTGTAACAATTTGACCATGAAGGCCTAATTCACATAGCCTCCTCTGAACAGTTGATGTTGAGATGTCTGTTACTTGAACTCTGAAGCATTTATTTGGGTTGCAATTTCTGAGGCTGGTAACTCCAATGAACTTATCCTCTGCAGCAGAGGTAACTCTGGGTCTTCCTTTCCTGTGGCGGTCCACGTGAGAGCCAGTTTCATCATAGCGCTTGATGGTTTTTGCAACTGCTCTTGAAGAAACTTTCAAAGTTCTTGACATTTTCCGTATTGACTGACCTTCATGTCTTAAATTAATGATGGACTGTCATTTCTCTTTGCTTATTTGAGCTGTTATTGCCATAATATGGACTTGGTCTTTTACTTCCTTGTTATAATACAACTGATTGGCTAAAACGCATTGAGAAGGAAAGAAATTCCACAAATTAACTTTTAACCAGGCACACCTTTTTAATTGAAATGCATTCCAGGTGACTACTTCATGAAGCTGGTTGAGAGAATGCCAAGTGTGTGCAAAGATGTCATCAAGGCAAATGGTGGCTATTTGAAGAATCTCAAATATAAAATAGATTTTGACTTGTGTAACAGTTTTTGGTTACTACATGATTCCATAGGTGTTATTTCATAGTTCTCCATGTCTTCACTATTATTCTACAATGTAGAAATAGTAAAAAATTAAGAAAAACCCTTGAATGAGTAGGTGTGTCCAAACGTTTGACTGGTTGTGTGTGTGTAATGGATTGTGTTAATTACCTATGAATACATTCACATTGCTCTTAACATAATAGGTCTCAATCTAACTTATGGACAATATGTCAGTTATTGCTCATGTAAAAAGAAATGCATCTTGTTTCTTAGAATCAGATAGTCTAGATGATCGACTGGGTGCAATCCACTCCCTGACATACAAACTCCCAGAGAAGAATCGAGAAATGTTAAGCCTACTGATCGAACACCTGGTGAAGTAAGAGCTAACCTGATATGACATGCCACTGTTGTGCTTCAGTCTCTGTGTGCCTCCTAACTGATGAAGTTATACAAGTTATGCTTATTTAGGCCTTTTCTTGTTTTGTAATTGCATTTGTGGTGTTGTGTTGCATGTGCGTCAGTGAAGGGATTAAGTGGCATCTGTTCAGATGGGTAAAGTATCTGACTGAGACTCATGCATCTATGCATAGTGTAATAGCTGTCCAATCTTCCTAAAATAATACTTTTATTTAATGCATTAATAGTAGTGCAATTTATACATTGACATTAACTGGCATTAACTTCCCTATCCCCTATTTGAGAGGTGTTTGTTCTTGTTGGACATGTCTTTAGAGAATTATGTTGTTTACGAACCCGTCTGGATTCCTGTTGGCAGTGTCTGCAGCAACAGTGGAGACAACCTGATGACCCCCTCCAACATGGGCGTGATCTTTGGCCCCACCCTCATGAGGGCAGAGGAAGAGACTGTGGCAGCCATGTTGGATATAAAGTTCCAGAACATTGTTGTTGAGATTCTAATCGAGGACTACACCAAGGTGAATTTGAAAAATGTCATTACCTTTCTTCCTTTGCAAAGAGCTCAAGAGTCATGTGATTGTTATTTAATGCACTGTGGCATCATAAACATTCAAGTTTTCCATGGTACACTACATTCTAGATTTTATTAAATGCATATTCTCAAGTTGAATGTCTAAAGTTGTAAGTCATTTTGGACGTGCTGGGGTGATTACAGATCTTCTGCACTGCGCCAGAGGAGAGTTCCACAGCCCCACCCATGCCGCCTCCAAGGATTACCCCAAGGAAACGGCAACCAATCACCATCTCCAAGCGCACGCCCCGCGTCTACCCAGCAGTTAATTATGGCCAGCTCCAGAACATTGAGAGTAATTATCAGCCTCTGGTTTAATCATCATCCTCATTATCACCATCACCACTATTATCATTACCATCCCTTGTCCTGTGAATGCAAATAATTATATTAGGATTATTACAGTGTACACTTGGTATGGGTATGGGGATTTATACAGTAGGTGGCTGTTTATTCTGGGCACTGTATTACTGCAAGTGTGAATCTTAAGTACTCGTTGTGAATTGCTAAAATAGAATAGTGCTTTTACTTTTGTTTCTAAATGTTTGATCTTTACATTAATCGCAAGCCTTTTGGTGGGACGTTTTATCAAGCCATTTTGTTGATTCGGAAACGATAAGCATTACATTTGTTGCATAGTGGCCAATGGCATATCCAGATGTTGGCTTACTACGACCTCCTCAGCCAAGTTGAACCATTAATTGTTTTTGTTAACTGTGCTTAAAGAAAGGCAATTGGAGGTCTTGCTTAGGCCGTGATCACTGAATGGAAGTCATTGCTTCAGGCTAAATCATGTCATTTATATCTCTTGTAACTTTGTGTTAAATGTCTGTGTGAGTCATGCCTTTCATTTACTATGGTATGGAAAGATGTGGAACATTTGCAGCGTGTCCTCCCCTCATTGTGTGGTATTTTATTTATCACTCTTCTTGGTTCCTGCTTGGAGTTACCAAATAACCAGCTCCGATTTGCTTGACGACAAACTACCACCTGTCTAAATCCCTCGCAGCATTTGAATAGTTTATGTACCACTGGAAACCTGGCCAACATCATGACTCTAGATGAAAGAATGCAACCTAGTAGTCTGACTTTTTATTATCCTAGATTAATAGATCATTGTTATACACAATTCACTTTCCTTAAAACCATATTTTTCTCCAGCTCAGACTATTAATTCACAAATGTATTTAACTGTAAAGGGTTTGTGCTTTGTGCCATTGTTAAATGCATCCTCCCAAATGCCAACATTAGACTTGCTTTTATAATACTCTAGGAACCCCAGGAAGAGTAGCAGAGGTTTCTGAAAAAGCTAATAGGATCCATGTAAACAAATAAAATCATATAAAGAATGTTTCATTTATTTTTATAATGGTAAAAAAAAAAAATGGTTTTAATTATACATTTTCTAATAGGTATGCTATTAAAATATGCTATGATCACTCATACTACATGTATAGACATAACATTCTGTAAGTAGAAGTATACTACTCATGGTAGGTAGGAGCTCAGGAGAAGTAATGATATCAAGTTTAAAATCAGTTAAAACGACAACCTATGCACTAAACCCAACCACAAGAAGGTAAACCAGGGATATGCCTGGGCTGAATGTGTACTCTCTTTGTATGTTGATTTGAAAATGTTCCTGTGTTTGTCTCACAGATGATCAGAATGGTAGCAGACCAGAGGGAGTGGAGGCTGGCAGGGACACCCCAACAAGCCCTACACCTCTCCAAAGGACCAAACCCATAACTGCCCCTCCACGGCTCCCTCGGGAACCTCCTCAGAGGCAGGCCCTCCTGCCCAGGCCATCCATCCGCCAGGACAGACACTCAGACTCTAACGTTGTCAAACTGGTTGCTAAGCTACCGGATGGAGGTCAGAGGCCAGATGCAACAGCCAATGGAGAGACGGGAGTCACTGTTAACCGAGCGCAGTCCTTCCAAGGCAGAAGACCACCTCGAAGTGTTGCGGTCATTCGAGAAGGTAGCGGAACAACCTGTAGCCTATACAAACATGCTATGAATTTTAGACTGCATTTTATACTTCGCTTAACAACAGTGCAGCAGTACAGTACCTAGCTGCTCTGTGGTACTGATTTCATGTTCAATGAGAAAGAAGGTTGAAAGTGGATTTCATTGTGTTAGCTCTTGGTTCTGTTATGGAAGCTAAGGTTTTTGTTCCTTGCATTGCAGCAGAAAATGACGGTGTGATCAAAACGAGGTCTCCAGCTGAAAAGCCTGCCATCTGCAGACCTCCAACCAGACCCCCTGACCCCCCTAGCCGATACCCTGCACCCCACAAGAGCCCCACTGCAACCCCCAGCGAGGACACCCCGGCGTCGTAGTGAGTAGACCTTAGAACTCAGCCAGACCCAGACATTCCATCCAGACTGATTAAAATCTTAATCAAGAGAACAATCACAAAATGCTGTGTTTAGCCTTGAGTTTCCTTTTGGTCTTTCTCCAGTCCTTGTAAGTCTCTTATTAAATGTACCGTTTTGAACCCTTCACAACATACTTATTCCATTGGCTGCATTTAGATCAAAGATTTTACTCTTTCACTAGTGTGTTCAGATGTTCCCCACTGTGTTCCCCATTTCAGTGTCCATTTATCACATTGTAGCAACAAAATAACCTACAATTTGCTACTCCCCAATGACCAGTCTTGTACTCTGTACATGCCTGCTCCTGTTGTTTTACAAGGGGTATGCAGTGCGATGCCATAATACACTGAGTATACAAAACGTTAAGAACACCTGCTTTTCCATGACAGACTAACCGGGTGAAAACTATGATCCCTTATTGATGTCACTTGTTAAATCCACTTCAGTCAGTGTAGATTAAGGGGAGGAGACTGGTTAAATAAGGATTGTTAAGCCTAGAGACAATTGGGACATGGATTGTGTATGTGTGCCATTCAGAGGGTGAATGGGCAAGACAAAATATTTAAGCATCTTTGAACGGGGTATGGTAGTAGGTGTCAGGTGCACCGGTTTGGGTCAAGAACTGCAATGCTGCTGTTTTTTTTAACGCTCAACAGTTTCCCGTGTATCAAGAATGGTCCACTAACCAAAGGACATCCAGCCAACTTGGCACAACTGTGGGAAGCATTGGAGTCAACATGGGCCAGCATCCCTGTGGAACGCTTTCGACACCTTGCGGAGTCCATGCCCCAACGAATTGAGGCAGTTCGGAGGGCAAAATGGGTGGTGCTCAATATTAGTACAGTGTTCCCAATGTTTAGTATACTCAGTGTATATTTAGGGTGATTTTTTTCTTTCTTTTCTGCCTGCTAAACACCAACAAAATGCACAAATGGAAAAGTGTTAGTCTTAATACTTGCACTCTGGTGCATCTCAAAAGCTCTCTTTTACAGTAATAAGCACTTCATTTTTTTTAGACCGCTTTTCAATATGAGTAACAAAGTGCTTCATAACATAATAAAATAAAAGTACAAAGGAAGGAGAAGGAAAAATATAGCTAATTAGATAGTGGCAATAATGTACGTGCATCTCAAGTAAACTGTGTGCACAACAGATGAGATCACAAGCTGCACTGTTCCAAACTCCTTTTGTATTACAAGGCCATCCTGTCTATTTTAAATACTACTGTTTTGTAACATCCTAATTAACATGCCATTTTCACATTGCCAGGGCTATTTAGTGGGCAGAAAATGTTGCCCATAAAGTTTTGTCATTGGACTCCAAAAGAGTGTTTGGTGTGCTGTAAAGCCCAACATGCCTCAAATTCATCCCAGGTGATCCCTGTCTTTCTCTTTCTCCAGCGTTGCTTCCAAAGCCAAGTTTTTTGAGAATGCTTCAAGGAAATTTGGAAGGTAGGTTCAAAACGAAACTCTTATCTCCACAGGCCCCTTTGCCCCATGAAATGCTAATATAGAAGAAATCAGTGAGATATGCATGTTAGATGACGAGGTGGCAGTGGATACAGTCAGGGTAGGCAAGGCCTCAACATGCTGCAAAGCCAAGTTGTTTAAACATAATGCTTCCCTGTGATGGCTGAGAAATAAATCGATCAGTTCACTTTAATTATGAACTATTGAAAGTATCCTGCTCTTAAAAATGTAAGTAGTCCCTGTCACTGATCTCAGGTTGTTTGACGATTTATAATTGAAGAGGAGCTGAGATGTTTTTTTGAAGTATATTGAAACCAATTTTGATCATCAGACAATGTCCATGCTTGTATGACTGACGTGATACGCTTGTGATACCTGTCACAGACATACATTTTTTCCCACTAAAAGCTTTAAACAAGGGATTGAGTTGATGTTACATTCAGTGATATTGTGGCTTCCTGGTGTCAGGTGTAACCTGGTAACTCTGAGTAAAACCTTGAAAGAGCCTCCTTGAGTTTCAGACTAAAAAAAGAAGAGGGGCACACACTGCACAGCTGTTGTTTTGTCCCAAATTAAGCATAGAGGCCAACCTCAAATGTCAAATTATTTGTAGCCTCATTGACTGTTTGGTTCAAATCCAGTAAATTATTTTATGCTGTTATGTACTATAATGATAAACTTCCATCAATTATAAGAGCATTTCAAGCCAGACAGGTAAAGCACATACAGAATAATGAAGTAGAAGCTTTCAAGCTAACAGGTTAATGTAGACAATAGTTGTGCTTGCAAACTGTAACTGGAGAAATACAAATGTATTTTTGAAATGGTATTTGCATCTGACATTGTTGCATATTTCATGTGTAATGTGTTGTTCTGCTTCCCTCATGTAGCTCATCGGTCTCACCTCCAGCATCTACTTTGCTCAATGTGAAAGAAGAGGTATGATGTCCTGTAGTTTCTTTCTCTCCCCCACCTGCTCCATTTTGGGAACAGGCAGACAGAGGGAGGGTAATGGTTTGAGTGAGATGCTGCAGAGGTGATTTAGAGGTAGTTGAGATAATAGCTCAGTGTCATACATGTAGCTGAAACTGTATTTCAGATGCATGTTATGGTTTGAAATAGGCCTTGCTCAGCTTTTATGAACTTATTTGGCCCATAAATCTTTAAATAGATTTTACAAAAACTATTTACTTTGCACTTTGTAATCAAAACCAATCTTTATTTTCCCTTAGAATTTAAGTTGATTAGTCTGTTACCATGGCCTCTACTCCTGTGGAACTGCAGTGAGTATCTGGACACACTGTCCTGTTGTGGAATGGAGGCGTGCTCTCGGAATGACAGCACTTTTGTCCTGTCAGTGGATATCCTCCTGATTGTTGTTATAAGGGACCAAATTAACATGTTCTTTAACTTGTGATAAAGGAGCTCCGGTCTAGATAGGATGCCTTTATATGTCTCGGTCTGATCCGTAGCTTTTAGCTTTTGGCATCTGGATCGATATTATATGGGATCAACTCTATATAATGTGTTAACTAAATTAATCCTGGTCCAAGTGGCTAGTTCCAGTATCCAGGTATTTGACACACAATATTATGACACATTTCACATTAAATTTCAAATTGCAACAAAAAAAAAGCTACTGTAGCTACCTGATACCATTTGGAATTCACATATTCTATAATGTGGTACCCTATTTTACCAGGTTGAAATTAAAGCACCCCAAGTGGCTCAGCTGTAGCACAATATTGTTAACTAACATCTTAAATCAAAACTGATAACAAAAGGTATAGGTTCTAAGAAAGGTTAAGTTATATGCATTACTATCTACTCCTTCTGTTCATGATGCACTTTGATGAATGAAAACAGACCACGGAAATTCTGATGTGCTGAATACCATAATACATTTGGTTAAGCTTGAGGTTAGTCCTATAACAACCATGATAACAATGATAAGTAACAAATAATTATCCACACTGTCACACTACAGAATGCTGTGTCTTTGTTAGATCTAGTTAGATGTATTTCACCATTCCCATGTTCTTAAGAATCCTTAAAGCTGGAATACGTAGCGGTGATACTGCCACATCCAACGAAGATGTTACTGTTTTATTTCTTTTCTAGGACATCATTGCACATGCAATAGAACAGCAGTGTATGTAATAAAAAGAATTATGTCCTCTTCTTCATAAACAAAACATGTAACGAATGTGCCTGGGGGCGACCAGTGGTGCTGTTTCACCTAATGCGGAGCTCAGCTTTAAGGACTCTTAACTAAATTATTTTAGATTGTGGAACCCAAATAACCACTGGTTTATTTTGAATGATCAGCAGTTCAAATGTTTGCAATAGTTTTCTATTTTTTTTTTTAAACATTTGTTGGCATCTCTATTTCCATGTGGGTACTGCCATTCATACAACACTCCAACATGAATGTTTCTTTTGGTTCTACTTTGTATGTAGTGTCACTAAGGCCATCATTTACGTGGTAATTACATTGGCAGCTACTGTACATTGTACCTAGTGTGGGTACACATTGCTACATAGTACTAGCAACTGTTATACCTGTTTGTGGCTTGCACCATTGCAGATGACTTCACAATGGAGAATACTGTGTCATTTTAAGAAAGCATTATATTGTGAAGGGAGGTTTACGAAAAGCTCATGTATAGCATTTAAAAAAAATGTCTTCAATGATTTCTGTCTCAGAATATTTTGTGAATGATTGACAGTGCAGGTAAGAGCTCGTCATTAGAATTCCCAGAGGTTTTTGGCTCATCTTAACATTTTGTCTTCACTCCCATTTGATTTCTGTGAAAATTTGGACAAAGAAACATTCCTTGTCTTGTGTGTCTCTTACATTTTAACAGCAACAGCTGTATTGATGTTTTTATGTTAATTGTCTGATTGTATAAAACAAATATGCTCTTCAATGTCCTGTCTTAAACTAATTGTCAGCTTTTCTTTTTCCCTTGTATGCATTCTGTAAGTGTTGTACAGATTTATCAAGAAACATGCCCAGATGTATCAGCATGAAAAGTAAAATAAATCAACGTTCCACTTTTTCTCAAAAACATTGAAATGGTTAATAATGGTAATAATAATAATAATAATAGAATGGTTAATAAGTTGAGCATAAGGGGACTAGCGTGGTCATATCCACATCACAAAAAAACAACTATAACTCAAATGCAGGGCAAGAGAATACTGTAAAGTTACTCCAAAATGTCCTTTTAGTATTTTTTTCTAAGAGGGATTTTCTTTGTCAGAATTTGAGAAAAGGGAAACTTCGATGAACAGTGGCAATGATACATGCAGCAGTCAAATCAAATGTTATTTGTCACACATGCGCCAAATCCAACAGCTGTAGACCTTATCCACGAAATGCTTACTTACAAGCCTTTAACCAACAATGCAGTTCATTGCTAAATAAACTAAAGTAAAAAGTAACACAACAAGATTACATAACAATAACAAGGCTATATACAGCGGGTTCCAGTACCGAGTCAGTGTGCGGGGATACAGGTTAGTTGAGGTCATTTGTACATGTAGGTGGGGGTAAAGTGGCTATGCATAGATAGATGGATAGCAGCGAGTAGCAGCAGTGTAAAAACAAAGGGGGGGTGTCAATGTAAATACTCCGATGGCCATTTGATTAATTGTTCAGCAGACTTATGGCTTGGGGGCAGAAGCTGTTAAGGAGCATTTTGGGCCTAGACTTGACGCTCTGGTACTGCTTGCCGTGCAGTACCAGAGTACCATGCTGTGGAGATATTTTTCAGCAGCAGTGACTGGGAGAGTAGTCAGGATCAAGGGAAAGATGAACGGAGCAAAGTACAGAGATCCTTGATGAAATCCTGCTCCAGAGCGCTCAGGACCTCAGACTGGAGCGAAGATTTACCTTCCAACAGGACAATGACCCTAGGCACACAGCCAAGATAACGCAGGAGTGGCTTTGGTACAAGTCACTGAATTTCCTTGAGTGGCCCAGCCTGAGCAGGGACTTGAACCTAATGGAACATCTTTGGAGAGACTTGATAATAGCTGTGCAGCGACGCTCACCATCCTTGAGAGGATTTGCAGAGAAGAATGGGAGAAACTCCCCAAATACAGGTGTGTCAAGCTTGTAGCGTTTTACACAAGACTCGAAGCTGTAATCGCTGCCAATGGTGCTTCAGCAAAGTACTGAGTAAAGGGTCTGAATACTTACAGTATCAGTAAAAAGTTTGGACACCTACTCATTCCATGTTTTTTCTTTATTTTTTATATTTTCTACATTGTAGAATAATAGTGAAGACGTCAAAACCATGAAACAACACATCGAATCATGTAGTAACCAAAAGTGTTAAACAAATCAAAATATATTTTAGATTCTTCAAAGTAGCCACCTTTTGCCTTGATTATAGCTTTGCACACTCTTGGCATTCTCTCAACCAGCTTTCCAACAGTCTTGAAGGAGTTCCCATGTATACAGAGCATTTGTTGGCTGCTTTTCCTCCACTCTGGGGTCCAACTCATCCCAAACCATCTCAATTGGGTTGAGGTCATGTGATTGTGGAGGCCAGGTCATCTGATGCAGCACTCCATCACTCTCCGTGTTGGTCAAATAGACCTTACACAGCCTGGAGGTGTGTTTTGGGTCATTGTCCTGCTGACAAACCAGATGGGATTGCGTATCGCTGCAGAATGTTGTGGTAGCCATGCTGGTTAAGTGTGCCTTGAATTCTAAATAAATCACTGACAGTGTCACCAGCAAAGTACCATTACACCACCTCCATGCTTCACGGTGGGAACCACACATGCAGAGATCATCCATTCACCTACTCTGCATCTCACAAAGACATGCCGTTTGGAACCAAACATCTCCAATTTGGACTCATCAGACCAAAGGACAGATTTCCACAGGCCTAATATCAATTGCTCATGTTTCTTGGCCCAAGCAAGTATCTTCTTCTTGGTGTCCTAGAAGTGGTTTCTTTGCAGCAATTAGACCGTGAAGGCCTGATTCACGCAGTCTACTCAGAACAGTTGTCTGTTACTTGAACTCTGTTAAGCATTTATTTGGGCTCCAATTTCTGAGGTTGGTAACTCTAATGAACTCTGCAGCAGCGGTAACTCTGGGTCTTCCTTTCCTGTGGTGGTCCTCATGAGAGCCAGTTTCATCATAACGCTTGATGGTTTTTGCGACTGCACTTGAAGAAACTTTAAAAGTTCTTAATTTTCCGGAGTGACAGGCCTTCATGTCTTAAATGAATGATGGACTGTCATTTCTCTTTGCTTATTTGAGCTGTTCTTGCCATAATATGGACTTTATCTTTTTACCAAATAGGGCTATCTTCTGTATACCACACCTGGCTTGTCACAACACAACTGACTCAAACGCATTAAGGAAAGAAATTCCACAAATTAACTTTTAACAAGGCATACCTGTTAATTGGCATGCATTCCAGGTGACTACCTCATGAAGCTAGTTGAGAGAATGCCAAGAGTGTGCAAAGCTGTCATCAAGGCAAACGGTGGCTGCTTACCTCCAACACAATCAAATATATTTGATTTGTTTTAACACAATTATTTTGGTTACCTGATGATTCCATATATGTTACACTTATTCTACAATGTAGAAAATAGTAAAAATAAAATAAAACCTGTATTTAGTAGGTGTCCAAACTTTTGACTGGTAACGTATGTAAATGTGATGTTTCCTGTGGTGTGTGTGATGTATTTATTTATTTTTTACAAAAATGTCTGAACAGTTTTTGCTTTGTCATTATGGTGTATTGTGTGTAGATTAGAGGGGGGAAAATAAATTACAGCTAGTTTTCCCCTCCCCACTCAGACGACTCCCAGGCAGTCCCAGCTAAATTCTTGCTTGCTTAAGAAATATTGTTTTGCTAAAAACCTATTTTTGTCAGTTTCCATGGAAATCTATTACAGTGAGGTTTTTAATTGTTATCCAGAAATGATTTGATATTGGTATAAAAACAGCTGCGTTTCCTTAAGAATCCAGGGGAGCCAGCTTCTAGTTTTAAAGCGTACTAATAACCTGTTCTAAATGCTCTATGGTCTTATCAAGAAGGAATTTTCAAGATCGATTGGATTCTATTATATTTTTGTCAATAAGCAGACGCAGGGGATAAGGGGATAAGTTGTATTGAATTTATATGTAATTATTGAACTGTGGTGGCATACTGTATGTGTTTCCCGGATTTGCAACAGTGAAAAATACTTAAAATGACAGTTCAATATCAACCAAAACATTTGATGTGTAACTCTATATCAATGCAAGTGGTTTATACTACAAAACTTTTTTTGCATCGTATAAAGTACTTAGGACAGGGGTGCTCAAACCTTTGGCCTGGTGGGCCCTGTGCTGAACAAATAGACATGTTTTATTTAGAATTATAAACTGGGTCGTTCGAGCCCTGGATGCTGATTGGCTGAAAGCCCTGGTATATTAGACCGTATACCACGGGTATGACAAAACATACGGTTTGTAATATCAATAAGGCACCTCTGGGGTTTGTGGTATATGGCCAATATACCACGGGTAAGGGCTATATCGCGGCACTCCACGTTGCGTCATACTAAGGAACAGCCCTAATGCCTTGGGATATTGGCCATATACCACACCCCCTTGTGCCTTATTACTTAAATATAAAATGTAAAACATTGCATTTTAGGTCTTTGAACAAGTGCAGTTCTGCAGTTGCAGAATGTTGCAGTTTTAATTCTACTTCCTTGCAGTTCTACACATTTTGCCATAGCATATGAACATGACATAAGTCATCTGAGTGAGAGACTAACAAAATCAATGGGGCGCCCCTGGAAGTCAGGGCCCCTGGGCACGTGAGTTTGGTTTCGTCAGTAATTTGACTGATTACTACCAGGTTTAATTAACTGGCAGGACTGACTTACCTAGTGTCGTATCTTCACTAACATTAAATTGAAGACTTCGTTTTTATCAAAGATTCTCTGTAATTAGTATTACGCGATCAAACTGATTAATCATGTAACTGTAATTAACTAGGAAGTCGGGGCACCAAGGAAAATTATTCGGATTACAAAGTTACAATTTCCCAATATAATCTTTCAGATATTTTCATATCTGATCAATAGTCATCTGATTAATTAATTATTTATTTGACCTCACGTTAGTCTCATTCCAAACATCTTAAATTGTTGGTTATCTGCATGAACCCAGTCTTCACTATGAGTCATCCATACATCAATTGTCTTAAATAATGTATTTATTACTAAGTAATTCACAGAAATGCATAAACAAAACAACAAAGTAAATATGGTTACAAGAAATGATAGGAGAATGTGCCCAAGTGGGCTAAACCGGCATGGCGGCTTGTTAGACAGAAGGGAAGTGGGGTTCGACTAAGAAGTCACTACAGAGTAAATAATTATAACAATTGAAATGCTAATCCTTTACACATGAACGTTCACTCATTCGGAAACAATTGCAATCAATATATATATATTTACGCTCAGTGTGTCGTCTTGATCGCTGTTGAAAAGTTTGTTTCTGAAACAAATACAGTACGTACATTTTACAGTAAGTGAAACACATTTACACTTGATTGTTTTTAATAATATGCAAAGGAAAATAAACAAGGTACACTAAGACCTACCTGACAAATCATATCAATAGCTGAAAATGGGCAATCAATTTACAGGTTACGGATGGGGGTCATTCTTCAATAGACTCATTCAATAGTAATAACTTCACATAAGAGACATTGTAAAAATACAACAAACTTTCAAAGATTCGGTAACACCATTTTGATGGTCAGAATTGCCTCATCTTTAAGAAGTCATGCAACTTTGCATTTTACTCACAGAATATTTAAATCAATACTACTACAGAAGGTAGTCAAAAAGCATGAACAATTTATTTTGTAAGAAAAATGTTCAGTCATTACATTTTGTAACAGACATAAAATGTCAGTAACATGTACACAAATAATTGCACCATTTACACAAAAACAGATTAATATACAAATGTATAAATACATACAGCTATGTCCATTTTGACTTTTTAATATACTTGTGATGTCATTTACTTGTAGGCTTATAGAAATTTCAATGTTGGTCTACCATTTTAAAGTAAAGTTAATGGTGGAAAATTGTTTATTGCTTGACAAAGCAATCCTGTTCTCCAAGTCAATCTAAAAAGAATGTTGAAAACATGTATAATGATAAACAAAACAGTAATTGCATGATTACTGGGTGTATGAAGAGAGCGCTTTATCTTTGATCATTTACTTAAATCTATTTACCTCACAATTCAAATTCAGTAATGTGGAGTCAGTATGGTAGACACAACTGCTGCTAATTTTACTTTACAGATTATTTAAAAGTTACATGAACTGTAAAATAATATATGGTATAACATCTATGCTTTTTTTAAGGCCTTCATATTTAGGGCCCTATCAAATCTGCAGACATCACGGAATCCAGACATAAATGGATTTCAACAATATTCAAAAGTGTGTTGAATTTAGTAGAATGAATCAAATGTTTATTTGCACAAGTTCCGCACAAGATATGAAAATAATGCATCAGTTTTTTTTCCTGAAACTTTCTGAAGAAGCAATGGCATGGGACTGCCCCTGTCTGTGTGGTGACCGCACTTTTTGTAACCAGTTAGCGATGCTAATGATAACTGTAGTGTGGGTATTGTAATTTTTACAGTGCAAAACTAAAATTGAAAACTTATCTGAAATCAGAAAACGTAAATGGGGAAAATACTAAACTAAACTGAATTTGACAAAATATATATAATTATAGAGCCCTATAGTACATTTTGAATTACTACTCAGATATTTTCCAATTTGGGTTGCCTGATGTGAGATGTTTTTTAAGGAAAACCCTGTAATGAGTAACAAATGAATACAACAATACCAATCAATGTACAGGTTTTAACAAATTGTCATCTGATTTATTAAACGTTCAAATGAACAGTGTCATTGCTTATAGGCATAGCCTATGTCTCTCCAGAAGAGAAAATGTCAGATATCTTCAGATGAGCAATTATAACCTAAGACTGAATTCAATCAAATCTGCTGTAGCAATATTTATGCAGTGTCCTTGTGTACACAACTTCTGTAATGTACACATGTCTTAATCTGCGGTTTTTACCAAAACTATTTTGCAATTGTATTTAGCACATTGGACAACTGCTAATGTAAAAATGACTTTTATAAAATACATTTGATCGATTGTTTGTAAGGGAAATAGTATATTTATATACATGCTACTGCTTGAAAATGGCAATGGGGTTTGATTGAATTGAGCTATTTAGATAATTGCAGTCCATTTATAAGAATTATGGTCGTCAACGACAAAAGTTTCTCACATCTCAATTGACAGTAATATGCGTTACTGGGGCGGCAGGGTAGCCTAGTGGTTAGAGCGTTGGACTAGTAACCGGAAGGTTGCAAGTTCAAACCCCCGAGCTGACAAGGTACAAATCTGTCGTTCTGCCCCTGAACAGGTAGTTAACCCACTGTTCCTAGGCCGTCATTGAAAATAAGAATTTGTTCTTAACTGACTTGCCTGGTTAAATAAAGGTTAAAAAAAAGAAAAATAAAAAGAAATAAAAAAATAGAGAAAGGGTTTAAGTCACAATGTGAATACAGCTTTATGCACAAGCTATTGAAGAGATATAGACTCAGTGGCCAGTTTTTATTCACCCATTTCATGAAAATGGTTCTTCCTAACGACAGTGAGTCACGTGGCTGTGGCTTGCTGTATAAAGAAGGCAGACGGGCATTGAGGCATTCAGTTACTGTTTGATTTAATGTTAGGATGGGCAAAACTAGTGGCCTAAGCGAATTTGATCGTGGTATGATTGTCGGTGCCAGGTGCACCAGTTCTTATCCAGAGCGTCTTACAGGTGCAATTAGGGTTAAGTGCCTTGCACATGAACAGATTATTCACCTTGTCAGCTCGGTTAGTGGCCCAACGTTCTAACCACTAGGATACCACCATTTGTTTAATCCGATGTCGAAGACCATGAAAATGGGATCTTTCTGGAGTTTTTTTGTTTTCAAGATATCTACATGAAGATTTCACCATTTTAAAGGCATATCATTACATTCTTAATATGATAATGCATTTCACCTTATCTAAAATATGAAACTGTTTGATTTTAAGAAGTAATTTAGGCCACAGTTGGCATATAAAAACAAAGACAGGGAATTTGTTGAATTAAACTACTGTTTTGTGCTGTCCTTGAATCCAAAGTTTTATTTTGTTGAGGAATCTGAACAAAAAGGTCACTCACTTAGTTTGAACTAATGACAAAATGAATGGACACCATTCATTCCTATGTGAAGACTCAATAGAGCATTTGAAGCCAAGGAAGTCTGTTAAGATGGCGTATCATGCGTACATAACATGCTCAGTGTCGTGTCTTTACTATCATTAAATTGAAGACTTATAGTTTTTATCAAAGATTCTCTGTAATTAGTATTACGCGATCAACTGATTAATCATGTAACTGTAATAAACTAGGAAGTTGGCACCAAGGAAAAATATTCAGATTATAAGGTTATAATTTCATAATATAACCTTTTAGATATTTTCATATCGGATCCATAGTCTTCTGATTAATGAATTATTTACTTTACCTCACGTTAGTCTCATTCCAAACGTCGTAAATTGTTGGTATCTTACAAGAACCCAGTCTTCACTATGAGTCATCCATACATCAATTGTCTTAAATCATTTATTTATTACTAAGAAATTCACAGAAATGCATAAACAAACAAACAAGGTAAATGTGGTTACAAGAAATGATAGGGGAATGTGCGCTAAACCGGCATCGCGGCTTGTTAGACAAAAGGGGAAGTGGGGGTTCAACTGAGATGAGACACTACAAAGTTGATAATTATAACAATTGAAATGCTAATCCGTTGCATATGAACGCTCACTCATTCGGGAACAATTACAATCAATATATATATATTTATGCACAGTGTGTCGTCGGGATCTGTACCTCTCTCTCTCTGTCTTGGTTAGAGGGGATAGTTCAGAGCGACATTCATTCAGTTGTTATAGATTGAATGTTTCGGCGGTTGTCGTTCTTCGCGTTCAATGACACCGAATTCCTAGCTGCAGACTAGTAATTAATATCAAAGACTTGTTCTTATTCTGTCTGTATCGATAGTCTAAGAGTTTAACCACGTGGTATGGTTAAAAGATTCCGCAATGGTCTACAACCTTCGTCCTCTCCTAATGTAGAAAAACATGGTCTGGTGATAATTTCCCAATGTTGGGTTTTATTTGGAATTGCAGAAAAGGGGCTGTCCCAGGATGCCTGACCCTAACTGGGCTCAGGGGCAGTCCTCTGATTTAGTTAAAATCAAAAGGGAATTGTATTTTCCTTCATTAAACAGTCCAAAATCATATTAAACAATTTTACAAACAGTATCATACTCACTCATTCATCTTATACAACAATTAGATGTAAACCTCATATCTGAGGCTATTATATAAACAGTTTTATGGTAATGTGGCCACACCATCTCCCATGAGCTTCCCCAAGTTGTAACAAACGGACGTAGCTGGATTCTTCACCGATCTTTTATACTTTCTCCGGAACATGAAATTTGTTCTTACCTCAAGTTCTGTGAGGTGGAAGAAATTCCTTTGTGCTCTATGAAAATTTACTCTGCCTCTTGTACTATGTGGCAGGGTCTTCTCGGGAATTTACGACCTCTCTCTGACCACAGCAGCCTAGTTGAAGGAGGCAAGGGGGGGCAGGGAGAGGGGGATGGGGCTTGCTATACCCAAAGAGGGCAATGTCATGACAGCAAGTTTGAGCTACTCCAGGAAGTGACGTTAGAGGCTAGCTCTATGCTGCCCCCTCTCATTGAGTAACTAAAGTTGAAGGCTGACTGGGATACTGCAGGCTGCCATTAGCTACAAAATTTTCCTTGTGCTATTTTTAAAATAATTGGTTCAGGGACATACATTTGGTGTAATAGAGGCAATTATTGGCACCATGATTGTTTTGTTTTTTTACATGATTGACCACGAAGATTGCTATTTTCCCATTCACTATAATGGGGGATCCTGTTTTCTTCAGACAATGCTTGCAGTACCACGGTCGGACTTGAACTTCAAGGCTTCAACGAGAAGAGGCATTCGTTCTCCCCTGGTTTGAACATTGTTTGCATTTAATGGACCTCATAATAGAGCAATTGTTGGTTCCAAATGGCCACATGAATTTGGCACGCTATGTCCCCCCACTTCTATAACCAAAGTTCCGCCCCTGTTTTTTTCAATAAAGATTAAATCATTCTAACATCTACAAACACATGGCGCATGCACCTCTGTATGTTCTGATGAACTAAAGAATGCAAATATTCAGGCTGCGTTAAACCTTTAGAGGATTTTCAGCATTAATAGATTATAAGTATGTTCAGTTTGACCAACTAACTTGGGCACAGTACTGTCATGTGTGACGCAAAAGAGTCATCTGAAACTACATGCAGACTAAATGTGCAGCAAGTTGTAGAAGGTTTGATACTATGATTTGCTTTTAAATAACTCAATAGAGATCCACTGCCACTGAAAATATTCTGGAAAGTTATTAATTCCAATTGTCTCGATTTGTGTCTGGAATTAGTTAGTCACCGTTTGTTCACTACCTAAATAACTAGCAAGAAACATTTAAATACTGTACAATACATGTAGGGACTTAGGCATTGTAAATGTATATTGAAAATAGCATTCTAGTACAACATAGTCAGTCAGATACAACCGTTGAATAGTTAGCTAGTAAAGACAGCGACTGTATGTAAGAGTATACTGCAAACGACTGTTTCACATTCCTTTTGGTAATAGTTTTTTTTTGCATAGCACAATCTCATGAAAGTTCCTAAAGTAGAGATATGCATAGCTATGTTTAACTGTTTCTGCATTTTTAGTTTTGTCTTCATCCAGTCAATGGATGACATTCTTCTGTTTCTTACATTTGACATAACACTACTACCGGTAGTCTTGTGTATTTTTTTCTTGAAATACAGGACAGATTGGGCTGTCAACAAGGTGACACCTTGCAACTTGAAATAAATGCTAAAACCTTGCTGCCCTTCTGAGAAAATTATCTCAATTATGTCTGTTAAGCGGCTAAACTACTGTAATGATACAATGATTTCAGAAATGGAACATTGAGCTATTAGATATAAAAAAGGAGAGAGAGAACACTACAAGGGAAACACTACAGAGCCTTGGCTGAAGTATATAAGCAGCTTGGATTGGACTTTTCTCAGTATGATGGCAAATCCTGCTACTTGTGGAACAGGATTGGTTTGGCCAAGCCTGCCAGGATCTTTGGCAAATGTACTGAGATTATCTCTGCAATCATCTCTGGAAAGTTGACCTTGGTGGGCAGAGACTGGGCCTGGACAAACAGATCAAATGTAAACTGCTGGAGTTTCCTCACAACCTGGGGGTTGGAAAGATGGACAGAGTCAAGACAAAGTTACAATTCTGTCACATTCTACGATTTTGCTTTGGAAAACAAAGTAAGAAATTCATAACTTAGCAGATTTTTATCATACATTCTATGACAACAGAATTAATCCAATACAGTTATTGAGGATGCACATTGTCTCTCACCGGTTGGAGGGAATCCATGAGACGGGTGAGTTGATACAACCTCTGAGAGCAGTTGGACTTCCTTCCATAGTTAATGACGCGACCAAGTTCATTGATGTAGGTCAGCCGCAATTCATCAAAGTACTTCTGACTCTTAAGACCGTCCACTGGAACTGCAAATGAGACAGCATGTAGTTGGTTTGTCCGCAATATTGAATCTCTGTTAAACTATAATAAATGCACTGATTGGTTTCAATGGAAGCTACACTATACTGTATATACTAAAGTATGTGGAAATCCCTTCAAATTAGTGGATGTGGCTATTTCAGCCAAACCTGTTGCTGACAGGTGTATAAAATTGTGCACACAGCCATGCAATTTCCATAGACAAACATTGGCAGTAGAATGGCCTTACTAAAGAGCTCAGTGATTTTCAATGCGGCACCGTCATAGGATGCCACCTTTTCAACAAGTCAGTAAGTCAAATTTCTGCCCTGCTAGAGCTGCCCTGGTCAGCTGTACGTGCTGTTATTGTGAAGTGGAAACTTCTAGGAGCAACAACGGCTCAGCCGTGAAGTGGTAGGCCATGCAAGCTCACAGAACGGGACCGCCGAGTGCTGAAGCGCGTAGCGTGTAAAAATTGCCTGTCCTCGGTTGCAACACTCACTACAGAGTTCCAAACTGCTTCTGGAAGCAGCATCAGCACAGGAACTGTTCGTCGGGAGCTTCATGAAATGGTATTCCATGGCCAAGAAGCTGCACACAAGCCTAAAACCACCATAGCGCAATGACAAGCATCTGCTGGAGTGGTGTAAAGCTTGCCGCCATTGGACATTGGAGCAGTGGAAACGAGTTCTCTGGAGTGATGAACCAATCCCGCTTTACCATCTGGCAATCCGACAGACTAATCTGGGTTTGGCGGATGCTAGGAGAACACTACCTGCCCCAATGCGTAGTGCCAACTATAAAGTTTGGTGGAGGGGGAATAATGGTCTGGGGCTGTTTTTCATGTTTCGGGCTAGGCCCCTTAGTTCCAGTGAAGGGAAAGCTTAATGCTACAGCATACAAGAACATGCTAGACGATTCTGTGCTTCCAACTTGTGGCAACAGTTTGGGGAATGCCCTTTCCTGTTTCAGCATTACAATGCCCCCATGCACAAAGTGAGGTCCATGCAGAAATGGTTTGTCAATCGGTGTGGAAGAACTTGACTGGCCTGCACAGAGCCCTGACCTTATCCCCATTGAGCACCTTTGGGATGAATTGGAATGCCGACTGCGAGTCAGGCCTAATCACCCAACATCAGTACCAGACCTCACTAATACTCTTGTGGCTGAATGGAAGCAAGGCCCTGCAGCAATGTTCCAACATCTAATGGAAAGGCTTTCCAGAAGAGTGGAGACTGTTATAGCAGCAAAGGGGGTACCAACTCCATATTAATGGCCATGATTTTGGAATGAGATGTTCAACAAGCAGGTGTGCACATACTTTTGGTCATGTAGTGTATCTCAAATTGTATTCCATTTCCACAGCATTATGAAAATGGCCTAGAGGAAATTGCTTGCAAGTCAATTTCATGAAAGAAGAAATACACAATGTGATGCTTTCTATAATCTGTTAATGGACCTCTCAGCCTTTGTCTGGGCAACAACACTCACTGATGCTGAAGAGGAGCAGGGCCTTCATGCAGAGGAACTCTTCCTGAGTGACTTGCAGCAGGACAAACTCCTGGGAGAGTTGTCTCATCCGTATGCAGTGATCGAACATGCTAGAGATGTGCATCCGATGGCTGGGGACATGAGAAACGAGAGGAGGAACAGGGTGAGATACAGTATATTGAGAATGAGCCAATAAAAAGAAGGGTGGGGGGTGGTAGCCTATGGGGAATATATTAAGAAAGGGATCATCTGTTGCTATGAGAGATTATGTATAGAGGGGGCAAATAGATGAGAGGATAAGATGGCGAGACCAGTATGTGAAACTTTTGCAATGATTACAAAATTGGCATCCTCCCTCTTTTTGACGATAGTTATATGTGACCTTTGACCTACTGCTAAGTGGGCAAATCTGGTTGTAATGATGTCATCTCAACCATCTGAATACAGGATGGCAGTGATTGTTACTGAATCTTTTTTCTTTTTTTCCGTAGTTAATAAAATAAATGTAATGTGGAGATGTCGCTACTGGAAGCTCACACACATTTTTTGCATAAAGAAGTAGGAAAGAATTTCCTGTCTCGGCATCAGACCTACCTAATTCTCACTTGAATCATAGTTTTTGTGTTTCATAGGCTAAATGACACATTCTGTTAACATCTGACTCAAAAGTCTTGCAATTTGTAGTCTATGACATTTCAGATCTAGATATGATAAATATTACAAAGTAGTTTGGATGTATTGAACAATTTTCTTCAAAGTAACTTTAAGTAAACTATATTTTACTCAAGGGTAGCTTTAGTGTAGCTTAACTTCTTCCAGTGTGGTAGCTTGGTAAACTATATAATCTTCCCCAACACTGCTTATAGTACATGTTAGAAGGTTATATTCTCTATATTACTTATCTACATGGATCAATGCTAATAAGGGTACTCTAGTTCCAACATTTATATTACCAATTAATAATGCATTCATTATAGGTAATATACACTACATTACCAAAAGTATGAGGACACTTCCACATCGAACATCTCATTCCAAACTCATGGGCATTCATATGGGGTTGGTCCCCCCTTTGCTGCTATAACAGCCTCCACTCTTCTGGGAAGGCTTTCAAGTAAATGTTGGAACATATACCCCATAGTGTCAAAGTGGAATTATATTTTTAGAAATGTTTACTAATGAATTACCAATGAAAAGCTGAAGTGTCTTGAGTCAATAAGTATTCAACCCCTTTTGTTATGGTAAGTCTAAATAAGTTCAGGAGTAAAAATGTGCTTGACAAGATACATAATAAGTATGGACTCACTCTGTGCGAAATAATAGTGTTTAGCATGTTTTTGAATGACTACCTCATCTCTGTACCCCACACATACAATTATCTGTAAGGTTTCCTCAGTCGAGCAGTGAATTTCAAAGACCAAGAAGGTTTTCCAATGCCTCGCTAAGAAGGGCACCTATTGGTAGATGGGTAAAATAAAAAAATAAAGCAGAAATTGAACATCACTTTGAGCATGGTGAAGTTATTAATGCACTACGAAGACACAGGATCCTTCCTAACTCATTTGCCGGAGAGGAAGTAAACCGCTCAGGGATTTCACCATGAGGTCAATGGTGACTTTAAAACAGTTACAATTTAATGGCTTTGATAGGAGAAACCTGAGGATGGATTAACAACATTGTAGTTGTTGATTTCAAGCATAGTGGTGGCTGCATCATGTTATGGCTATGCTTGTAATCATTAACGACTGGGGAGCTTTCAGGATAAAAACGAAATGGTGCTAAGCACAGGCAAAATCTTAGAGGAAAACCTGTTTCTACCAGACACTGGGAAATGAATTCACCTTTCAGCAGAACAATAACCTATAACACCAAGCCAAATCTACACAGGAGTTGCTTACCAAGAAGACAGTGAATGTTCCGGAGTGGCCGAGTTACAGTTTTGACTTAAATATGCTTGAAAATCTATGGCAAGACTTGAAAATGGTTGTCTAGCAATGATCAACAACCAGCAAGACTCACAGCTGTAATCACTGCCAAAGATGATTCTAAAATGTATTGACTCGGGTGTGAATACTTATGTAAATTTGATATTTCTGTATTTCATTTAAAATAAATTGTTTTCACTTTCATTGTTGGGTATTGTGTGTAGATGGGTGAGAGAGAAAATATATATTAATCCAGGCTGTAAGACATACATTTGGAATAATACCAGGGGTATGGATACTTTCTGAAGACACTGTATGATTGAAGGCAAAAAAAAATCTAATATTCCTCAGGACTTTCCATGTGACAAAAGAACACCGAACAAGGAAATTAAATATAAATGTTACTGAAAGCCAGGTTTGTAAGCCCTTGTGCACATGTAATTCTAGACGTATCGGTGAGAAAGATAGACCGAGAGTGAGCAGGAGGTAGAGAGGGGGAAAGAGTGAGAGAAAAAAGAGAGACAGGGACAGAAAGAGATGGACAAAAAAATAAATTGGTATCTGCCAAACTTATTACAGCCAACTCACTGGAGGAAATCTCCACCAACATAATGGGGACAACACTGAGTTGGTGGACCTGGTGGTAATTGAATTCACTTTCACATCGTATCACATTATCACATACTCATTGAAAACAAGGTCCGGGGCAAAATAGAGCATTCTGCCGTTGGCATTCTTGTAGGACCTCCATCCCAAGCCGAACACCATCACCCCCATCCATGAATGCTGGATGACTGTCATCTGGTCATCCACATGCAGATTCCGAAAACCTGAGAAGAAAATGAATAACCACATGGAAATGGATAACAATCATTGATTACAATAAAATTATCAAAATATGATACATGCCTTCACGATCTCCAATGTGCTGCAATGCCATTGCAAACTTGTTATAAATAAAATGTAATCTTCTAAACAATTAATCAAGAACAACATGGAAATACATTTCTTCTATTCCAGTACTGTACCTGGCAAGCCTTTGGCCCACTTGACCACTTTGACAAGTTGGCGCTCCCCGAGTTCGTTGAGGCTGGTGAGCAGCGCTGCAGCTGAGTCAGGCTGGCATTGGTCATGTCCCGCATGTACCACCTCTGGCTCAATGGATTCCAAGATGTTAAGGAACACCAGCTGGGAATGGAAGCTCAGGCCGGATTGGGGAGAGACTCCCTGGATGGTATCAGTGGGGCCTTGGGTGGGAAGATCCTCCTCCGGACTCTTCAGCTGTACAATCTTCTTTAGTTTACGTGCTACATAAGGTCAAGAAATGGGACACGGATGAGTAATGGTAGAAGAATAGTGTAATATTTGGTGCAGCTGTTGTGAGAGAAAAATTACAAGATCGTTATAATACTGTTTATGCATCCATAATAGCTTTGATGAGTATTCTCTCATCTGTGTCTATGGGACTGAGTTGGGCATCTGGTGCTTGAGCTGACTTGTTGATAATAACCTACAGCGGGCATTCCATAGATAAGATGTGGTGTGTGTGACCCGAGATAGAGACAGCCTGGAAGAGTAGAACAATCCCTTATTGCGTCTAATCATTCTTGCATCTGGGAAATGGCACCGGGTGCAGATGACCACAGGAGATTAACCCAAGGTGGCTTATGATGCCCCCGATCAGCATTGGAGGGGTGGAACCAGC
Organism: Oncorhynchus kisutch; assembly: GCF_002021735.2. Taxonomy (NCBI): domain Eukaryota; kingdom Metazoa; phylum Chordata; class Actinopteri; order Salmoniformes; family Salmonidae; genus Oncorhynchus; species Oncorhynchus kisutch. Next base: position 27,472,851 of record NC_034179.2, read on the forward strand.
CCTGACTAAGCATTTTTAGGTCTCCTATAGAAGATCTCTGTTTTTTCATTAAAGGTTAAACTCTCAGCAACACACCTGAGAGTGTGTGGTAGACCAGCTTCATTATTGCAATAATTAATCAATATTAAATATAGATGATTGTTTGAAGAAATTACAAAGTCTCTCTGTTTTCATGAATTTCCACAACACTGTTAACAATTGCCAAATCAGAGGAAAGAAAAACGTGAGAGGAATGAAAGTTTAAATATATCAAAAGAACAACAGAGAAGGACGTACCAAGGGAGAGCATACTCTTTACAGGTGAGACTGTAAGAAGATATGTCACACTGTAAGCTATAGTGAAAAGCCAACTTGTTTCAAATAATATCACATTCAAAGTTTAATTATCACATACAGTGCATTCAGAAAGTATTCAGACTCCTTTACTTTTTCCACATTTTGTTACGGTACAGCCTTATTCTAAAATGGACTAAATACAATGTTTCCCCATAAATCTACACACAATACCCCATAATGACAAAGTAAAAACTGGTTTTTAGAATTGTTTGCTCATTTTTATATAAAAATAAATAAATTGATTGATTACATTCACAAAAGTATGCAGACCCTTTAACTCAGTACTTTGTTGAAGCACCTTTGGCAGCAATTACAGCACCAAGTCTTATTGGGAATGACGCTACAAGCTTGGCACACTTGTATTTGGGGAATTTATTTAAAAAAATATTTTAAAATTTCAAATTTACATAAGTATTCAGACCCTTTGCTTAGAGACTAGAAATTGAGCTCAGGTGCATCCTGTTTCCATTACAAATCCTTGAGCTGTTTCTACAACGTGGTTTCATTCCACCTGTGGTAAATTCAATTGATTGGACATGATTTGGAAAGGCACACACCTGTCTATATAAGGTCCCACAGTTGACAGTGCATGTTGGAGCAAAAATCAAGCCAAGAGGTTGAAGGAATTGTCCGTAGAGCTCCAAGACAGGATTGTGTTGAGGCACAGATCTGGGGAAGAGTACCAAAACATTTCGGCAGCATTGAAGGTCCCTAAGAACACAGTGGCCTCCATCATTCTTAAATGGAAGAAGTTTGGAACCACCAAGACTCTTCCTAGAGCTGGCCGCCCGACCAAACTGAGCAATCGTTCCTCTGTGGAGATGGGAGAACCTTCCAGAAGGACAACCATCTCTGCAGCGCTCCACGAATCAGGCGTTTATGGTAGTGGTCAGACGGAAGCCACTCCTCAGTAAAAAGCGCATGACAGCCCGCTTGGAATGTGCCAAAAGCCACCTAAAGGACTCTCAGACCATGAGAAACAAGATTCTCTGGTCTGATGAAACCAAGATTGAACTCTTTGGACTGAATGCCAAGCGTCACGTCTGGAGGAAGCCTGGCACCATCCTTATGGTGAATCATGGTTAGTGGCAGCATCATGCTGTGGGGATGTTTTTCAGTGGCAGGGACTGAGACACTAGTCAGGATTGAGGGAAAGATGAATGGAGCAAAGAGAGATCCTTGATGAAAACCTGCTGCAGAGTGCTCAGGACCTCAGACTGGGGTGAAGGTTCACCTTCCAACAGGACAACGACCTTAAGCACACAGCCAAGACAACGCAGGAGTGGTTTCGGGACATGTCTCTGAATGTCCTTGAGTGGCCCAGCCAGTGCCTGGACCTGAACCTGATCAAAAATCTCTGTATAGACCCTGAAAATAGTGTGCAACAACGCTTCCCATCCAACCTGACAGAGCTTGAGAGGATCTGCAGAGAAGAATGGGAGAAACTCCCCAAATACACTGTGCCAAGCTTGTAGCGTAATACGCAAGAACATGTGAGGCTGTGATCGCTGCCAATGATGCTTCAACAAAGTACTGAGTATAAGGGTCTAAACACTTATGTAAATGATATATACAGTACCAGTCAAAAGTTTGGACACATCTACTCATTCAAGGGTTTTTATTTATTTTTACAATTTTCTACATTGTAGAATAAAAGAAGACTTCAAAACTATGAAATAACACCTATGGAATCATGTAGTGACCAAAGTGTATGGAACCAGACAAAACAAATGGAAATATGAAAAATGGAGCGGTGATCGCCGAATGCCGCCCGAACAAGGAGAGCACATACGCCCGAACACATACACTTAGGTTGGAGTCATTAAAACTTGTTTTTCAACCACTCCAGAAATGTATTTTTAACAAACTATGGTTTTGGCAAGTCGGATAGGACATCTACTTTGTGCATGACACAAGTCATTTTTCCAATAAATGTTATCTATCACAATTTCAGTGGGTCAGAAGTTTACATGCACTAAGTAAACTGTGCCTTTAAACAGCTTAGAAAATTCCAGAAAATGATGTCATGGCTTTCTGATAGGCTAATTGGCATCATTGGAGTCAATTGGAGGTGTACCTGTGGATGTATTTCAAGACTTACCTTCAAACTCAGTGCCTCTTTGCTTGACATCATGGGAAAATCAAAAGAAATCAGCCAAGACCTCAGAAAAGAAATTGCAGGCCTCCTCAAATCTGGTTCAACATTGGGAGCAATTTCGAAATGCCTGAAGGTACCACGTTCATCTGTACAAACAATAGTACGCAAGTATAAACACCATGGGACCATGCAGCCATCATACCGCTCAGGAAGGAGACGTGTTCGGTATCCTTGAAATTAACGTACTTTGGTGCGAAAAGTGCAAATCAATCCCAGAACAACAGCAAAGGACCTTGTGAAGATGCTGGAGGAAACAGGTACAACATTATCTACATCCATAGTAAAACGAGTCCTATATCAACATAACCTGAAAGGCCGCACGTGGGGACAAAGATCGTACTTTTTGGAGAAATGTTCTCTGGTCTGATGAAACAGAAATAGAACTGTTTGGCCATAAAGGGGGAGGCTTGCAAGCCGAAGAACACCATCCCAACTGTGAAGCATGGGGGGCAGCATGTTGTGGGGGTGCTTTGCACTTTGTTGCAGGATGGACTGGTGCACTTCACAAAATAGATGGCATGAGGAGAAAGGAAAATTTGGTGGATATATTGAAGCAACATCTCAAGACATCAGTCAAGAAGTTAAAGTTTGGTCGCAAATGGGTCTTCCAAATGGACATTTTGTGGCAAAATGGCTTAAGGACAACAACGTCAAGGTATTGGAGTGGCCATCACAAAGCCCTGACCTCATTCCTATAGAACATGTATGGGCAGAACTGAAATAGCGTGTGCGAGCAAGGAGGCCTACAAACCTAACTCAGTTACACCAGCTCTGTTAGGAGGAATGGGCCAAAATTCACCCAACTTATTGTGGGAAGCTTGTGGAAGGCTACCTGAAATGTTTGACCCAAGCTAAACAATTTAAAGGCAATGCTATCAAATACTAATTGAGTGTATGTAAACTTCTGACCCCCTGGGAATGTGATGAAAGAAATAAAAGCTGAAATAAGTCATTTTCTCTGCTATTATTCTGACATTTCACATTCTTAAAATAAAGTTGTGATCCTAACTGACCTAAGACAGGGAATTTTTACTAGGATTAAATGACAGGAATTGTGAAAAACTAAGTTTAAATGTACTTGGCTAAGGTGTATGTAAACTTCCGACTTCACCTGTATATTTGAGATTCTTCAAAGCAGCCACGCCTTAATGATAGCTTTGCACACTCTTGGAAGTCTCTCAACCAGCTTCAGGAGGTAGTCACCTGGAATGCATTTCAATTGACAGGTGTGCCTTGTTAATTTATGGGATTTCTTTCCTTCTTAATGTGTTTGAGCCAATCAGTTGTGTTGTGACACAGAAGATAGCCCTATTTGGTAAAAGACCAAGTCCATATTATGTTAAGAACAGCTCAAATAAGCAAAGAGAAACGACAGTCCATCATTACTTTAGGACATGAAGGTCAGTCAATCTGGAAAAGTGCAGTCGCAAAAACAAGAGCTTTGATCAAACTGGCTCTCATGAGGACCGCCACAGTAAAGGAAGACCCAGAGTTACCTCTGCTGCAGAGGACACGTTTATTTGAGTTACCAGCCTCAGAAATTGGAGCCCAATAAATGCTTCACAGAGTCCTCAACTGGCAGCCTCATTAAACAGCACCCGCAAAACACCAGTCTCAACATCAACAGTGAATAGGCGACTCCAGGATGCTGGCCTTCTAGGCAGAGTTCCTCTGTCCAGTGTCTGTGTTCTTAATCTTTTCTTTTTATTGGCCAGTCTCAGATATGTCTTTTTCTTTGGAACTCTGCCTAGAAGGCCAGCATCCCGGAGTCGCCTCTTCACTGTTGACGTTGAGACTGCTGTTTTGCGGGTACTATTTAATGAAGCTGCCAGTTGAGGACTTGTGAGGAGTCGAGATCTTCAGTTTCTTGGCAATTTCCCGCATGGAATAGCCTTAATTTCTCAGAACAATAATATACTGACAACTTTCAGAAGAAAGTTATTTGTTTCTGGACATTTTGAGCCTGTAATCGAACCCACAAATGCTGACGCTCCAGATACTCAACTATTCTAAAGAAGGCTAGTTTTATTGCTTCTGTAATCAGAACAACCGTTTTCAGGTGTGCTAACATAATAGCAAAAGGGTTTTCTAATGATCAATTATATATAATGTTGCAAATGTCGGAGAGACAGACAGCAAAGTTTATACAAATCTCCGCTGTTGAAAACAAAATGTTAGTCTAAAAGAAATGTGAGATAAGGTCTATATAGATGCTTTTTATAGTGGAGATCAAGTGTATAAGTTGCCTGGCTGGGCTGATGAGATAGTGGATTGCGCAGTCAGAAGGAACAGAGCAAATAGGCATTTTAATGTCATAGATTTACCCGGTGGCAACTTGTGCAATAGACACCGGCTGGAATGCAATTTTAACAAATCAGTATTCAGGGTTAGACCCACCCATTGTATATATGGAATAATCAACAGAAAAAAGTGTTCTTAACAACACACCCACACACAAACACACAGACACACCTCATACACAAGCAGACTCTTGTACTCACATATACACACACACATGCATTCGCCCATACTCACAAACACACTTACATACAGTGCCTTCGGAAAGTATTCAGGCCCCTTGACTTTTTCCACATTTAGTTACGTTACAGCCTTATTCTAAAATGGATTAAAGATATATATTTTTTCAGCCATCTACACACAATAACCCATAATGACAAAGCAAAAACAGTTTTTGTAAATGTTGCAAATGTATAAAAAGACATACCTTATGTACATAAATATTCAAACCCTTTGCTATGAGACTCAAAATTGAGTTCAGGTGAATCCTGTTTCTTTTGATCATCCTTGATGTTTCTACAACTTGATTGGAGTCCACCTGTGGTAAATGTAATTGATTGAACATGACTTGGAAAGGTCCCACAGTTAACAGTGCATGTCAGAGCAAAATCCAAGCCATGAGGTCGAAGGAATTGTCCGTAGAGCTCCGAGACAGGATTGTGTCAAGGCACAGATCTGGGGAAGGGTATCAAAAAATGTTGGCAGCATTGAAGGTCCCCAAGAACACAGTGGCCTCCATTATTCATAAATGGAATAAGTTAGGAACCAACAAGGCTCTTCCTAGAGCTGGCCACCTGGCCAAACTGAGCAATCGGGGGAGAAGAGCCTTGGTCAGGGAGGTGACCAAGAACCCGATGGTCACTCTGACAGAGCTTGAGAGTTCCTCTGTGGAGATGGGAGAACCTTCCAGAAGGATAACCATCTCTGCAGCAGCACACCAATCAAGCCTTTATGGTAGAGTGGCCAGATGGAAGCCTCTCCTCAGTAAAAGGCACATGACATTCCGCTTGGAGTTTGCCAAAGGGCAGCTAAAGACTCTCTGGTCAAGATTCACCTTCCAACAGGACAACGACCCTAAACACCCAGCCAAGACAATGCAGGAGTGGCTTCGAGACAAGTCTCTGAATATCCTTGAGTGGCCCCGCCAGAGCCCGGACTTGAACCCGATCTAACATCTCTGGAGAGACCTGAAAATAACTGTGCAGCGACACTCCCCATCCAACCTGACAGAGCTCGAGAGGATCTGCAGAGAATAATGAGATAAATTCCCAAAATACAGGTGTGCCAAGCTTGTAGCGTCATACCCAAGAAGACTTGATACTGTGATTGCTGCCAAACGTGCTTCAACAAAGTACTGAGTTAAAGGGTCTAAATACTTATGTAAATGTGATATTTTTTATTTATATAAATTAGCTAACTATTCTAAAAACCAGTTTTTACTTTGTCATTATGGGGTAATGTGTATCAATTGATAAGGGGAAAAAAACAATTTCATCCATTTTAGAATAAGGCTGTAACATAACAAAAATGTGGAAAAAGTCAAGGGGTCTGAATACTTTCCGAAGGCCCTGTACACATACACTCAAACACACACAGCCAACGATGCTGTCCCATGTACTGTATATTGAGACTGGACACTTCCTGTTTCCTTTATACTGTTTTTCAAACTGTGTTTTTATATACTGTATTGTTCACATAGCTCATACTAATATATCTACTACTGTACATTGCATTTTTGTTACAATGTTTATATAAACCACATGTATTTATAAACTGGATTCTTAACATAGCCCACTGCAATATATCTACTGCTGTCAGGTTGGATGGGGAGCGTTGCTGCACAGATTTTCAGGTCTCTCCAGAAATGTTCGATCAGGGTCTGCCATCTCCACAGAGGAACTTTAGAGCTCTGTCAGAATGACCATTGGGTTTTTGGTCACGTCCCTGACCAAGACCCTTCTCCCCGTATTGATCAGTTTGGCCGGGTGGCCAGCTCTAGGAAAAGTCTTCGTGATGACAGAACTTATTCAATTTATGAATGATGGCGCCACTGTGTTCTTGGGGACCTTCAATGCTGCAGAAATATTTGGTACCCTTCCCCAGATCTGTGCCGTGACACAATCCTGTCTCGGAGCGCAACGGACAATTCCTTCAACCTAATGGCTTGGTTTTTGCTCTGACATGCACTGTCAACTGTGGACCTTATATAGACAGGTGTGTGCTTTTTCAAAATCATGTCCAGTCAATTGAATTTACCACAGATGGACTGCAATCAAGTTTTAGAAACATCTCATATCAGAACTCAGGATAAGACCCAGATGCAGACAGCTAGAGGCACAGGAGACAAAGGGCTGTGAGACATAGGTTTAATCCTAGTCACATGAAAGTGGGATGTATACGGAGGGTACGGGGCAACACAAGACGGACAGCAGAGGGACTAATGATCTTGGAGATGGGGAAAGGGCCGATAAAGCTGTGGGGAATGTTTGCGGGACTCCATCCTGAGGGGCAGGTCATGAGTGGACAGCCATGCCCTCTGCCTGAGATACCGGGGAGCCAAGGTCCGGTGTTGTTCGGCTTGTCATCGATACCTGGAGGTGATCTTGAGAAGAGCCGACCGGGCTCTCTTCCAGGTATGGCGACAGCGGCGGGCAAACATTTGGGCTGAGGGTATGCCGATCTCTTCCTCTTGCTCCAGGAAGAGCGGGTACTAATACCTCAGGGAACACTCGAAAGGCGAGAGCCCAGTGGCAGAGCAGGGGAGGTTGTTGTGGGCATATTAAACCCACACGAGTTGCTAGCTCCAGGTGGTGGGGTTGACGGAGACAAGAGTCGTCTCCAGGTCTTGATTGGCTCGCTCCGACTGGCTGTTGGACTGGGGGTGAAACCCGGAGAATAGGCTGGCCAGCGACCCAATGAACGTGCAGAATGCCTTCCAGAACGGGGACGAGAACTGAGGACCCTGGTCGGAGACCATGTCCACCGAGAGTCCATGGATCCGGAAGACTTGCTGGGCCGTCTCTATGGCAGAGGGTAGCTTGGGGAGAGGAATAAAGTGAGCGGCTTTGGAAAACCAGTCCACTACTCTCAGGATGGCGGTGTTGTCATCAGACGGGGGAAGACCCGTGACGAGACAGGCAGTGGTTGAAGGAGACCAGCCGGAGCTTGCAGAGGACACATGTTCTGCACACTGTGCAGGCGGAGACGTCCGGGACCGTTGGTAGGCCAGTGTTGCCACACAAAGGCCAGGGTCTGACGGGAGCCTGGGTGGCAGGCAAGCCTGAAGGAGTGGGCCCACTCCAGAACCGAGGAGCGGAAAGCGTCAGGCACAAATGATGCTGCACCTCACGGACCTGCTTCCCTATCCCCCAGCTGAGTGCCGTCGCCAGACACGAGGTGGGAAGGACGGTCTCGGGATCCGAGGGTGTAGCCGCGGGGCTATAGCGGCGTGACAGACTGATTTTGGACACCTGAGTGTCGCACTTGCTCCATTCGGGCTCAAACTTATCTGCCATGGTTTGCAGATAGAGGTCTTGAGTACGGAGCGAAAGATTCAGTGATGGGATTTCCTCCACTTGCTTAGAAATCAATATTTCCATCTTCATCATCTGAGTTCATTCATTAGGTCATCAACTTCAATGAGTTCTGCTGATTTGTCATCCAACTTAGTCATTGTGTTTATTAACTGATTGTCATTGGTCTGCAGCATTTGGAGTAGAACATTGTTACTTTGAGTAACGTTCAACAAAACTTCATGCATGTTATCAAGTTGCGTGCTCTTGTTTGTAGACAACTCATCAGATGTATCTAGTTTGGCGTGGACATCGTCGTATTTAGTTTTGGCTAAATCAAGTTGTTCCTGTAGAAGACAATGTTGTTCCTGTAGAAGACAATTTTGTTGAAGAGTTTGTGCTCGTTCGTCGTCATAAGTTTTTGCGATAACTTTTAATTATTCGGTTTTCAAACGCGGTTCCATAGCTAGCAGTATTTTTCCCTTTTCTGCGTTTGTCATTAGTTTCCCGGTTCTCTCCGCCTGTCCCTTTATGTCTACCGTTTCCTGCCCGTGCTTCAGCTGAGCACTGTGGTATTGGACCAATGCCAATCTAGGATGGCAAGACATCAGGGCTAAACTGGAAAGAACCTTTACAAGGCCTGCGGCCTGCGATTTCTACTGTTTATCCGCTAATGGCATAGTTAGGGTTGGTATTGCTACTGAGGTTGGTATTGCTACTGAGGTCAGAGATCAATCCTTTGTGTGAGGTGTTCACTAATTAGCGGGGGAGTGGGTACCACCCCGTCTGATAGCTTGCACATTATTAAAACATTTGAGAGGGTTGAATGTTTTCCCCCTATTTTTCCAAAGTTTGGATTTGGAATTCATTGGAGGCGACAAAGACGATTTTAATCTATTTATAGACGTTAATGAACCATCACTACTGTATCAGTAATGTTGGAGGTGGATGTGAATGAATTTGCAAAAACAAATTGAATTGATTAATCAATGATAAATAAAATTGTATTGGCTATTTGGGAATCAAAATGTAATTAACCTGAGAGCATTTCTTCATCTAGGTTAGTATGGAAAAGTTTAAAATGTCTCATTTGATTGGAAGAACCTGAAAAGGTATGTTCAACAATTTAATTTATTGAATGAGACGATGAAATCCAATCAATTGAGATTGGCTGGATTATCATAAGTGTAACCAGTAGTTTAAATGTTAGGGTGCATTCACCACCAGGTTCACATAACCTAAGGTCGAAGCCACGTGGGATTCCCGCAAATGTGGGACTTCTGTCAGTACTGGGTAGTTATTAATCAATGACCTTTGCAAAAGCAAATTTGACTGATTAATCAATGTTAATGATAATTCAAACCTGTACAGGCTATTTGGGAATTAAACTTTAATTAACCTGAAAGCATAGCTGTACCCAGATTAATGTGGAAAAGTTAAAATTGTCTCATTTGTAGAAACCAATAAATTTAGATATTATTTCAAATGTTCATTTGAAAAAGGTAGTCTGGCAATTTTACCTCTTAGTTAAATTGAATGAGACAAAGATATCCAAATCAGTTAAGATTGGCTGGATATCATAAGTAACCACTTGACATAAATGTGATACACGTTTGGTGACACAAAAATAATTAATCTTTTTTTGTTTGTTTTACTGGCGATTCAACTCCCCCAGGGATCACGATCGCAGAAAGCTGAAATCAAATGGAAGTACAGATGGGTGGGACTTCCGTCGCCCAAGACGGAGGAATTTCAACATAACACAGGAAAAACAAAAATGGCTGCTCTCCCTTTGTTACCTTTAGCATCTCGTGCAAGCTAATCCTACTTTGTACACTTTCAAATATAACATAGGATAATTTACACTACGGTAAGAGGTTCTACTAATGACGTCTCACCATCAACCCATTCGGCATTCTTCTTTGCTAGCACTAAATTACCGGAACTCGTGGAAATTTAAAAAAATAAGACACACCTGTGGCCTACCCACACCATCTAAGCGTGGTAGACGGATACAGTTGAAGTCGTAAGTTTACATACGCCTTAGTCAAATACATTTAAACTCAGTTTTTCACAATTCCTGACATTTAATCCTAGTAAAAATTCCCAAGCCTCAGGTCAGTTAGGATCACCACTTTATATTAAGAAATGTCAGAATAATAGTGATTTATTTCCGCTTTTATTTCTTTCATCACATTCCCAGAGGGTCAGAAGTTTACATACACTCAATTAATCAAATCAAATGTATTTATAAAGCCCTTCTTACATCAGCTGATATCTCAAAGTGCTGTACAGAAACCCAGCCTAAAACCCCAAACAGCAAGCAATGCAGGTGTAGAAACACGTTGGTTAGTATTTGGTAGCATTGCCTTTAAAAATGGTAGCCTTCCACAAGCTTCCCACAATAAGTTAGGTAAATTTTGGCACATTCCTCCTGACAGAGCTGGTGTAACTGAGTCAGGTTTGTGGGCCTCCTTACTCGCAGACGCTATTTCAGTTCTGCCCACACATGATCTATAGGTTTGAGGTCAGGGCTCTGTGATGGCCACTCCAATACCCTGACTTTGTTGTCCTTAAGCCATTTTGCCACAACTTTGGAAGTATGCTTGGGGTCATTGTCCATTTGGAAGACCCATTTGCGACCAAGCTTTAACTTCTTGACTGATGCCTTGAGATGTTGCTTCAATATCTCCACATAATTTTCCTACCTCATTATGCCATCTATTTTGTGAAGTGCACCAGTCCCTCCTGCAGCAAAGCACCCCAACAACATGATGCTGCCACCCCCGTGCTTCACGGTTGGGATGGTGTTCTTTGGCTTGCAAGCCTCCGCCTCTTTCCTCCTAACATAATGATATGGCGAAACAGTTCTATTTTTGTTTCATCAGACCAGAGGACATTTCTCCAAAAAGTACGATCTTTGTCCCCATGTGCGGCCTTTCAGGTTATGTTGATATAGGACGCGTTTTACTGTGGATATAGATACTTTTGTACCTGTTTCCTCCAGCATCTTCACAAGGTCCTTTGCTGTTGTTCTGGGATTGATTTGCATTTTTCGCACCAAAGTACTTTCATCTCTAGGAGACAGAACACGTCTCCTTCCTGAGCATTATGACGGTGGCATGGTCCCATGGTGTCCCATTGCGTACTATTGTTTGTATAGATTAACGTGGTACTTTCAGCCGTTTGGAAATTGTTCCCAAGGATGTACTAGACTTGTGGAGGTCTAAAAAATGTTGGCTGATTTCTTTTGATTTTCCCATGACGTCAAGCTTAGAGGCACTGAATTTGAAGGTAGGCCTTGAAATACACAGGTACACCACCAATTGACTAAAATGACTGTCAAGTAGCTTATCAGAAGCTTCTAAAGCCATGACATCATTTTCTGGAATTTTCCAAGCTGTTTAAAGGCACAGTCAACTTAGTGTATGTAAACTTCTGACCCACTGGAATTGTGATACAGTGAATTATAAGTTAAATAATCTGTCTGTAAACAGTTGTTGGAAATATTACTTATGTACTGCACAAGGTAGATATCCTAACCGACTTGACAAAATTATAGTTTGTTGACAAGAAATTTGTGGAGTGGTTGAAAACCGATTTGTAATGACTCGAACCTAAGTGTATGTAAACTTCCGACTTCAACTGTATACCATTCACTCAATATAATTATTTCTGCCAGATAACACTAACACTGTGGAGTTGCTGAGCTCTAGGTTTACACAGATATTTCAGCTGCCTCTATATTTATTTTATTTATTGAACTAGGCAGGTGAGTTAAGAACAAATTCTTATTTTCAATGACAGCCTAGGAACAGTGGGTTATAACTGCCTTGTTCAAGGGCAGAATGACTGATTTTTAACTTGTCAGCTTGGGGATTTGATCTTGAAACCTTTCGGTTACTAGTCCAATGCTCTAACCACTAGGCTACCTGCCGCCCCATGCTTGGCACTTGCGTGGGAGTGTGAGTGACAGAGAAATACTAATTGTCGCTTCCCAACTATCGGATGAATAACCTAATAGCCATACCATTTAGTTAGAGTATTTGAAATGCCTAAGGTTGATAAGAGACATCCTCACTGCTTTTACAACGTTTTGTTGAAGTCTAAGGTTTTCCTGTGCATAGTTATTTCTCAAGTCAGTAGTTTAGTTCATCACAGTGGGACACTAAATGGAATCTAGAGGATAAGGGATTTGCTTATATGGGATCTTCAGTCTGCTTGCCCGTTTATCCCAGGCTTAAGAAGCCCCTGAATCATTGACTGTTGATGTCCCTCAACATGTGGTGCATGCATAGTAGCTCTAACATGGATGCAATCATGGCAACTTGAGACTTCATCTTCTCAGTCTTTGTGTTTGTGCCATTAACGAAGGGAGTTATGCTCAAAACATGTATAGTAATATTGATAACAGTATTATTAAACAAAGTATTAATATAATCAATTAGTAACAATTATGAATTTGCTCAGTGTGTGCCTCAACAGGCTTGGCCCCCACTACACTACCATCCTCAAAGGCACTAGGTCATGGCTCTGAGAACTATTTCAATTCTAGCTTGGTATATCGCTTTATGAGCACAGGCCCAGAATATACCTGTCCAGTTCTTATACAGTATACTGTACATATGAACACCTGTTTTAACCCTCTCAGAGCCTATTCATGTGAAATACATGTTTGGAAGCAATTGTAAAGATAATGGTGGAGAAATCATTGCATATTAATCCCCAAAATGTATCATGTACCAATAATTTATCGAGCTAAGCCATCCATAGAAACCCAGCCACAGGAAAGGAAAAATCTTATCTTGAATATTACCATAATTGTTCCAAATGCATAAAAGATAAATACACCAGGGCAAGGGATGACACATGGTCATATGCATTTAGTGTCACACATGTTTGAGAATTGAATTGTTAAAAGAGTCCAATGTTCCACAGAGAAAAAATATACCAGTTGTGAAGGATAACTAGGTGAGCAATGTGAGAGGGAGGATTGTATGTTGGTTATGGAATGGCCATAGCAACAGTGGGCAGCGCATTTGGTAAGGTCACACTTGGCAGAGTCAATGGGCACACCATGTCACAGGGATACAACTTGATATTATTAGCAGCTGAACAAATGTAGCAAACATTTACGGTACTGTTACAGTATTATAATGGCTGTACTTCAACACAGCAAACAAATTGTTTCCATATTTTAACATTGGGATTAGTGTACTTTGTAATGTGTTATGCTGTTTTTCTATAAGTGTCTACCAGGGGTACAGTGCCGTGAAAAAGTATTTGCCCACTTTCTGTTTTTTCTATATTTGCATATTTTTTACACTGAATGCTATCAGATCTTCAACCAAAACCTAATATTAGATAAAGGAAACCTGAGTGAACAAATAACACATTTGTATACTTATTTAATTAATTTAATTAGCAAAGTTATACAACACCCAATGCCCCTGTGGGAAAAGATTATTGCCCACTTAAACTCAATAACTGGTTGTGCCACCTTTAGCTGCAATGACTGCAACCAAACACTTTCTTGTGGTTGTTGATCAGTCTTTCACATGGCTGTGGGGGAATTTTGGCCCACTCTTCCATGCAGAACTGCTTTAACTAAGCAACATTTGTGGGATTTTGAGCATGAACTGCTCGTTTCAGGTCCTGCTATAACATTGGGTTTAGGTCTGGACTTTAGCTAGGCCATTCCAAAATGTTATATTTCTTGCTTTTCAGCCATTCTGATGTAGATTTGCTTGTGTGTTTTGGATCATTGTCTTGCTGCATGTCCCAGCTGCACTTAAGCTTCAGCTCATGGAGGGATGGCCTGACATTCTCCTTTAGAACTCTCTGATACAGACCAGATTTCATGGTTCTTTCAATGATAGCAAGTCATCCAGGTCCTGAGGCAGCAAAGCATCCCCAAACCATCACACTACCACCACCATGCTTGACCATTGGTATGAGGTTCTTACTATGGAATGCAGTGTTTGGTTTTTGCCAGACATAACGAGACTCATGTCGTTAAAAAGTCGACTCGAGTTTGCCAAAACGCACCTGTCAAGACTGGGCAAGTCTTTTGGAATAATGTTATATGGGTAGATGCCCCAAACTTGTTGGACGACATGATACCCTTTATGTCTGGCAAAAACCAAACACTGTCCAAAAATGGATGAAGCAACTGCAGATTGCCCCTTTAAGGAAATGTAGAGTGAACCATCGGTGCACCCTTGGATCCCAGTATTATTGTTCATTTATTTTTTCAATCTGCTTAATGAAAAGTGCCTCAGTAGCTGAATCAGTAATAAGCTGGTAAATCATGACATTTCTATTTCAGATGTAATAAATAACCCTTCATGTAATTTAGAGAAAGAAAATAATTAAAACATTCCTCCAAGGATTCCCAAATATATTAACAATTTTAGTATCTTATCTTGGCACTGATCTTTGCATAACACATAGTAAATAGGTCAGGTTAAGATCTACGCCTCCATCAAATTGATGCCAACCTAAACAAAGGCAGCCAAGACATGAGTTTTCTCTGTAAATCACCCAATTTAGAGGAAATCTAAACATATACAATATACTGATTTCCACATTCTTTACGGAATGGCTCAGACGAGTAGAGGAGATCTATTAATTAAGAGGTACACATGGCATTGGTATTATTTCAGATTTGTAGGTATAGCTAAACAATGTCAAGCTGAAAATGAATTAATACATGAGCGCCACTGAGTGTACAAAGCATTACACTTCCTAATATTGAGTTGCACTCTACATGGACTATACAAGGTGTCAAAAGCATTCCAGAAGGATGCTGGCCCATGTTGACTACAATGCTTCCCACAGTTGGCTGGATGTCCTTTGGGTGGTGGAACATGCTTGATACACATGGGAAACTGTTCACCGTACATTGCAGTTCTTGACACACTCAAACCTGTGCGCACGGCACCAACTATCATAGCCTGTTTAAATCTTTTGTCTTGCCCATTCACCCTTTGAATGGCACACATACACAATTCATGTCTCAATTGTCTCACGGCTTAAAAATCCTTCTTTAACCGGTCTCCTCCACTTCATCTACACTGATTTGAAGTGGATTTAATAAGTGACATCAATAAGGGATCATAGCTTTTACCTTGATTCACCTGGTTAGTCTACAGTTGATGTCAGAAGTTTATCTACACCTTAGCCAAAAACATTTAAATACTCAGTTTTTCACAATTCCGGACATTTAATCCTAGTAAAAAGTCCCTGTCTTAGGTCAGTTAGGATCACCACTTTATTTTAAGAATGTGAAGTGTCAGAACAATAGTAGAGAGAATGACTTATTTCAGCTTTTATTTCTTTCAGCACATTCCCAGTGGGTCAGAAGTTTACATACACTCGATTAGTATTTGGTAGCATTGCCTTTAAATTGTTTAACTTGGGTCAAAGGTTTTGGGTAAACTTCCACAAGCTTCCCACAATAAATTGGGTGAATTTTGTCCCATTCCTCCTGACAGAGCTGGGGTAACTGAGTCAGGTTTGTGAGCCTCCATGCTCGCACACGCTTTTTCAGTTCTGCCCACACATTTTCTATGGGATTGAGGTCAGGGCTCTGTGATGGCCACTCCAATACCTTTTTTTTGCCACAACTTTGGAATTATGCTTGGGGTCATTGTCCATTTGGAAGACCCATTTGCAACCCAGCTTTAACTTCTTGACTGATGTCTTGAGATGTTGCTTCATTATATCCACATAATTTTCCTTACTCATGTTGCCAGCTATTTTGTGAAGTGCACCAGTCCCTCCTGCAGCAAAGCACCCCCCACAACATGATGCTGCCACCCCCGTGCTTCACGGTTGGAATGGTGTTCTTCGGCTTGCAAGCCTCCCCATTTTTCCTCCAAACATAACGATGGTCATTATGGCCAAACAGTTCTATTTTTGTTTCATCAGACCAGAGGACATTTATCCAAAAGGTACGATCTTTGTCCCCATGTGCAGTTGCAAACCGTAGTCTGTCTTTTTTTTTACACACTCTTAATAAACAGAGTTAAAAAAATACAATAAAAAATCAAATAAAAACATTGAATTCATCATGGTATTTAAATTGCCCTTCACCAAGGCAAATGCAGAGAGGAACGTTTAATGATCCGTTGGATAATGGGAAAAGGTCCAAGTCTCAAATTCAAGTCATAATAATTTTTTTAAGCAAGAAGAGGGTGGGTATTGGCAGTTGGTGTAATTACCTTCAACTGTTACTATGCCCTTCTAGACACAACATATTTAATCTCAGGGTTGATTACAAGGCCTCAGCCAACAAAGAAAGTCTATCCTGTAACCATATGACATGTCTCTTTTTATATGCTAATGAGAAGGTTAGGAGCAAGAAAAGGTCGCCCAGGTTATTAGATTATATTTTCAAGGTTTTTTCTCTTTCAATGAACTTCTGCTAAATGAAATAGCTTAAGTGGATCTGTAAAATGAACTGCCATATCAAATGTTCTATTATGGAAAGTAATTACAGTTCTGAGAGTAATAACGTAATATGGAATTCAGCATTCCAAATGAAAACCTCCAAGCAATGATACTTGACTGGTCTCTTCCATTTTTCCGTAGTAGCAAATTCAACAATGCATTATTCCGTAATCAGAGAAGAATCTTTCACATTTGAATCTCTCGTCTGAGCTTTGAAATTACAGTCCCAAACTTACCTGTGAGAAAGTACACAGTGCACAATAAAAATCCATGAGAGAAGCATCTGAGGGGAAGGAAGGCTCTTTCTAACTACATCCGGAATGGAGGTACCTTTTCCCTGACAATCACAGCATCACATCACATTTTCCCCCCATGGGCTTGTCAGCATCTGGTGGCTAAATTACCAGCATTTCTGCTCCTTTAATTCACGTGTCTCATGTCTACTTTGTGCTTCTCTGTGCAGTTGTCACCATTAACAGAATGAGAAAATGGAAGGGAGTGAAATTTTAACACAAGAACTAAAATTAGTCCAGAACATGTCCATCTTTGAGACCTCATACGACAAACAGCTCAGGAAAAGTGAATGAAATAGGTCTAAATTGCCTGGTGGCACAGCCAGGGGCTTGATTAGCAGTAGTATTCTCCTTTGTGATGCAGCGATTCAACAAAGCTGGCTAAGATGTGTAGTACGGGTTGCAACATTCACAAGAAATCAGGTACTTATTCTAAAGGAGACCATTTCTGAAAATTTCTGAACTCTAAAGTTCAGTTCTATTCCCTAAAATTGGAAATGTGCTGAGGGTCTTATGCTGTATATGGGGGATGCTACAGAACTGAGGCAAATTGCAGTCCCACCCCCAACAAAAACTTCTTCTTTTTTTAACTGTTAAGTCTCCAAACAGGGCATTTATTTACATCATGATATGTTCAAATTTAATCCAAGGAAATAACAAACATATTTTTAAATTAATATAGTCAAAAGTAATTGTTTATACACCTATTTGTATTGAAAGGTGGCTGTCCCAAACTCCTAAACTCCTTAACACTATTATTAATGATTTTATCTTCTTTTTTTTAAAACACTGCTATTTCAGTAGAATATATTGAATTGTTATATTATTACACTGAAATATACTGATCTAATTAATAGTTTTGTTTATTGTTAAACATCTTCTTTTTTAAAAATGCTGTCCCACCTTTTGATGTCACTACCAAAATACACACACTAAAAGAGTGTAGAATGAATGCGCCATAAGTCAACCAATATCACCAGGTGATGGCACATCACCCGACCCACCACAATACGCCTTTTACTAACATAAGCATCATCAGACCTCTGTAGTAGACTATTCAATTTCTCTCTTTCAAAGCACTGGAAACCAAGCAGAAGATGCTGTGCTCTAAAGATGGCATCGTAGACACACATACATTAGAAGATATTTGTCGATCTGATTAGAAACAGTATGCTCACAACCTTAAATGATGATCACATCCTCCTAAATGAAATCACTGGTGTATTTTGTTAGAATTGAGAAATACACTACTGTTCAAAATGTTGGGATCACTTAGAAATGTCCTTGTTTTTGAAAGAAAAGCTATTTTTTTGTACATTAAAATAACATCAAATTGATCAGAAATACAGTGTAGACATTGTTAATGTTGTAAATGACTATTGTAGGTGGAAACGGCTGATTTTGAATGGAATATCTACATAGGCATACAGTGTCACGTTCTGACCTTAGTTCCTTTGTTTTGTCTTAGTTTTAGTATGGTCAGGGCGTGAGTTGGTGTGGGCAGTCTATGTTCTTTTTTCTATGATTTGGGATTTCTGTGTTTGGCCTGGTATGGTTCTCAATCAGAGGCAGCTGTCAATCATTGTCCCTGATTGAGAACCATACTTAGGTAGCCTGTTTTCACCCTTGAGTTGTGGGTGATTATTTTTCCGTTTCAGTGTTTGCACCATTCGGGACTGTTTCGGTTTTCATTTTGATTCTCTTGTTCTTTTGTATTTTGTATTCATTTTCGATTAAATCACATTATGGATACATACCACGCTGCATTTTGGTCCTACGATCCTTCCTACTACTCCTCGTTAGAGGAGGAAGAAGACCATTACATACAGAGGCCCATTATCAGCAACCATCACTCCTGTGTTCCAATGGCACGTTGTGTTGACTAATCCAAGTTTATAATTTCAAATGGATCATAATTTATCATTAGAAAACCCTTTTGCAATTATGTTAGCACAGCTGAAAACTGTTGTTCTGCTTAAATAACCAATAAAACTTGCATTTGTAGGTTCGATTACAGGCTCAAAATGGACAGAAACAAAGTACTTCCTTCTGAAACTCATCAGTCTATTCTTGTTCTGAGAAATGAAGGCTATTCCATGCGAGAAATTGCCAAGAAACTGAAGATCTCGTACAACGCTGTGTACTACTACCTTCACAGAACAGCGCAACCTGGCTCTAACCAGAATAGAAAGAGGAGTGAGAGGTCCCAGTGCACAACTGAGCAAGAGGACAAGTACATTAGTGTCTAGATTGAGAAACAGCTGCAACTTGATGAGCGGGAAACGAACGATGCCAGTCAGCCTGCACAGCCGGCCCATTGAAAGCCTATAGACAAGATTAAATTAACAATAATCTGATGAGTAACAATATTAGGCCTATCAGTTGTCAAATTGGACATTAAGAAAAACACTATGTCCGACGCAAACCCAACACCTCTCATCACCCCGAGAACAACATCCCCAGTCCCTGCCGATGTTTTTCATCGGTAGGGACTGGGAAACTGGTCAGAATTGAAAGAATGATGTATGGCGCTAAATACAGGGAAATTCTTGAGGGAAACCTGTTTCAGTCTTCCAGAGATTTGAGACTGGGACGGAGGTTCACCTTCCAGCAGGAAAATGACCCTAAGCGTACTGCTAAAGCAACACTTGAGTGGTTTAAGGGGAAACATTTAAATGTCTTGAAATGGCCTAGTCAATGTCCAGACCTCAATCCTTTTGAGAATCTGTGGAATGACTTAAAGATTGCTGTACACCAGCGGAACCCATCCAACTTGAAGGAGCTGGAGCAGTTTTGCCTTGAAGAACGGGCAAAAATCCCAGTGGCTAGATGTGCCAAGCTTATAGAGACATACCCCAAGAGACTTGTAGCTGTAATTGCTGCAAACGGTGGCTCTACAAGGTATTGACTTTGGGGGGCTGAATAGTTATGCACGCTCAAGTTCTGTTTTTCTGTCTTATTTCTTGTTTGTTTCACAAGAAAAAAATATTTAGCATCTTCAAAGTGGTAGGCATGTTGTGTAAATCAAACTATACAACCCCCCCCCAAAGAAATATTTTAATTCTAGGTTTGTAAGGCAACAAAATAGGAAAAATGCCAAGAGGGGTGAATACTTTCGCAAGCCACTGTAGAAGTAGTTTAGCTCGTCTGGTAGGCTCGTGTCACTAGGCAGATTTCGTCTGTGCTTCACTTTGTAGTCTGTAATGGTTTGCAAGCTCTGTCACATCCGACGAGCGTCGGAGCCGGTCTATAGTACGATTCGATCTTAGTCTAAACACTTTGCCTGTTTGATGGTTCATCGGAGGGCATAGCAGGATTTATTATAAGTTTCCGGGTTAGAGTCCCGCTCCTTGAAAGTGGCAGCTCTACCCTTTAGCTCAGTGTGGGTGTTGCCTATAATCCATGGCTTTTGGTTGGGGTATGTACGTACGGTCACTGTGGGGACAAAGTCATCGATGCACTTATTGATGAAGCCAATGACTGATGTGGTGTACTCCTCAATGCCATAGGTAGAATCCCAGAACATATTCCAATCTGTGCTATCAAAACAGTCCTGTAGCTTAGCATCTGCTTCATCTGACCATTTTTTTATTGACCAAGTCACTGGTGCTTCCTGCTTACATTTTTGCTTGTAGAATTATGGTCAAATTTACCAAATGGATGGAGAGGGAGAGCTTTATACTCGTCTCCGAGTGTGGAGTAAAGGTGGTCTAGAGTATTTTTTCTCCCTCTGGTTGCAAATCTAACATGCTGATAGAAATCTGGTAAAACAGATTTAAGTTTCCCTGCATTAAAGTCCCTGGCAACTAGGAGCACCGCCTCTGGATGAACGTTTCCTGTTTGCTTATGGCGGAATAGAGCTCATTGAGTGTGGTCTTAGTGCCAGCATCGGTCTGTGGTGGTATGAAGACAGCTACGAAAAATACAGATGAAAAGTCTGTAGGTAGATAGTGTGGTCTACAGCTTATCATGAGATAATCTGCCTCTGGCGAGAAAAACCTAAACTTCCTTAGATATTGTGCACCAGCTGTTGTTTACATTTTTTCAAATCAAATCAAATTTATTTGTCACATACACATGGTTAGCAGATGTTAATACGAGTGTAGCGAAATGCTTGTGCTTCTAGTTCTGACAATGCAGTAATAACCAACAAGTAATCTAACCTAACAATTCCAAAACTACTACCTTATACACACAAGTGTAAAGGGATAACGAATATGTACATGAAGATATATGAATGAGTGATGGTACAGAACGGCATAGGCAAGATGCAGTAGATGGTATCGAGTACAGTATATACATATGAGATGAGTAATGTAGGGTATGTAAACAAAGTGGCATAGTTTAAAGTGGCTAGTGATACATGTATTACATAAAGATGCAGTGGATGATAGAGTACTTAAATAGAGAGTTATTAGAGTTATAGAGTTATTAAAAAAAATGTATTTCACCTTTATTTAACCAGGTAGGCTAGTTGAGAACAAGTTCTCATTTGCAACTGCGACCTGGCCAAGATAAAGCGTAGGAATTCGACACATACAACAACACAGAGTTACACATTGAATAAACAAAACATACAGTCAATAATACAGTAGAACAAAAGAAAACAAAAAGTCTATATACAGTGAGTGCAAATGAGGTAAGTTAAGGAAATAAATAGGCCATTGTGGCGAAGTAATTACAATATAGCAATTAAACACTGGAATGGTAGATTGGCAGAAGATGAATGTGCAGGTAGAGATACTGGGGTGCAAAGGAGCAAAATAAATAAATAAATACCAAAATGGGGATGAGGTAGGTAGATAGATGGGCTGTTTACAGATGGGCTATGTACAGGTGCAGTGATCTGTAAGCTGCTCTGACAGCTGGTGCTTAAAGCTAGTGAGGGAGATGTGAGTCTACAGCTTCAGAGATTTTTGCAATTCGTTCCAGTCATGGGCAGCAGAGAACTGGAAGGAAAGACGACCAATGGAGGAATTGGCTTTGGGGGTGACCAGTGAAATATATCTGCTGGAGCGCGTGCTACGAGTGGGTGCTGCTATGGTGACCAGTGAGCTCAGATAAGGCGGGGCTTTACCTAACAGAGACTTGTAGATAACCTGTAGCCAGTGGATTTGGTGATGTCTGCCAATAAGAACGTTGTGATTGACAGAGTCGAATGCCTTGGCCAGGTCGATGAATATAGCTGCACAGTAATGTCTCTTATCGATGGCGGTTATGATGTTGTTTAGAACCTTGAGCGTGGCTGAGGTGCACCCATGACCAGTTCTGAAACCAGATTGCATAGCGGAGAAGGTATGGTGGGATTTGAAAGGGACAGTAATCTGTTTGTTAACTTGGCTTTCGAAGACCTTAGAAAGACAGGGTAGGATAGATATAGGTCTGTAGCAGTTTGGGTCTAGAGTGTCGCCCCCAGTTTGGGTCTAGAGTGTCGCAGTTTGGGTCTAGAGTGCTGACAACAAAATCACACATAAATTATCATTGGAAATCAAATTTATCAACCCATGGTCTCCTCTCAGATCTGGACTAAAGCATCCGGCAAATCCTGGACAGTCTGTGGTGCAACGTGCCGTTGGTGGATGGAGCGAGACATGATGTCCCAGATGTGCTCAATTGGATTCAGGTCTGGGGAACGGACGGGCCAGTCCATAGCATCAATGCCTTCCTCTTGCAGGAACTGCTGACACTCCAGCCACATGAGGTCTAGCATTGTCTTGCATTAGGAGGAACCCAGGGCCAACCGCACCAGCATATGGTCTCACAAGGGGTCTGAGGATCTCATCTCGGTACCTAATGGCAGTCAGGCTACCTCTGGCGAGCACATGGAGGGCTGTGCGGCCCCCCAAAGAAATGCCACCCCACACCATGACTGACCCACCGCCAAACCGCCAAACCGGTCATGCTGGTTGTAGACTCCATCTCATGCTACCACTAGAGTGAAAGCACCGCCAGCATTCAAAAGTGACCAAAACATCAGCCAGGAAGCATAGGAACTGAGAAGTGGTCTGTGGTCCCCAACTGCAGAACCACTCCTTTATTGGGAGTGTCTTGCTAAATGCCTATAATTTCCATCAATTCCCATTATTAAAGTCGCTGGAGTTGAGTCAGTGTGTTGGCAGCAGCCACTCAATGTTAGTGGTGGCTGTTTAACAGTCTGATTGCCTTGAGATAGAAGCTGTTTTTCAGTCTTTCGGTCCCTGCTTTGATGCACCTGTACTGACCTCGCCTTCTGGATGATAGCGGGGTGAACAGACAGTGGCTCGGGTGGTTGTTGTCCTTGATGATCTTTATGGCCTTCCTGTGACATCGGGTGGTGTACATATATGCATAGCCCTTGTCTTACTAGACGCCGCTCTTCTATCCTGCCGATACAGCATATAACCAACCAGTTGTATGTTGATAATGTCGTCATTCAGCCACGACTCCATGAAGCATAAGCTATTACAGTTTTTAATGTCCCGTTGGTAGTTTAATCTTCCTCGTAGGTCATCGATTTTATATTTTCCAATGATAGAACATTAGCTAGTTGAACGGAAGGCAGGGGGGGGGTATTCGACAGCCTACGAATTCTCAGAAGGCAGCCCGACCTCCGTCCTCTTTTTCTCTGTCGTCTCTTCACGCAAATGACTGGGATTTGGGCTTGTTCGCAGGAAAGCAGTATGTCGTTCACGTCGGGCTCGTCGGACTTGTTAAAGGAAAAAAAAGCTTCTGCCAGTTCGTGGTGAGTAATCGCTGTTCTAATGAAGTTATTTTCGGTCATAAGAGACGGTAGCAGCAACATTATGTACAAAATAAGTAAAAAAATAAGTTACAAACTACGCAAAAAAACTAACATAAATACACAATCGGTTACGAGCACGTAAAACATCAGCCATCTTCTCCGGCGCCGTCTCTTGTCAAAAAGCTCTGCCAGAGTTCTGTCAAATAGATTAAACAAACATCTTCTCTCATCAATCTACACACAGTGTCCCATAATGACGAAGCAAAAACTGTTTTTAGATATGTTTGCAAAGCATGGTGGCCCCAGCATCATGCTGTGCCCACAAATGTTCTATAGGATTGAGGTCAGGGCTTTGTGATGGCCACTCCAATACCTTGACCTTGTTGTCCTTAAGCCATTTTGCCACAACTTTGGAAGTCTGCTTGGGGTAATTGTCCATTTGGAAGACCCATTTGCGACCAAGCATTAACTTCCTGACTGATGTCTTGAGATGTTTCTTCAATATATCCAGATAATTTTCCTACCTCATTATGCCATCTATTTTGTGAAGTGTACCAGTCCCTCCTGCAGCAAAGCACCCCAACGACATGATGCAGCCACCTCCGTGCTTCACGGTTGGGATGTGGTTCTTCGGCTTGCAAGCCTCCCCCTTTTCCTCCAAACATAACAATGGACATTATGACCAAACAGTTATATATTTTTTCATCAGACCAGAGGACATTTCTCCAAAAAGTACCATCTTTGTCCCCATGTGCAGTTGCAAACCGTAGTCTGGCTTTTTTATGGTGGTTTTGGAGCAGTGGCTTCTTCTTTGCTGAGCGGCTTTTCAGGTTATGTCAATATACTGTGGATATAGATACTTTTGTACCTGTTTCCTCCAGCATCTTCACAAGGTCCTTTGCTGTTGTTCTGGGATTGATTTGCACTTTTCGTACCAAAGTACGTTCATCTCTAGGAGACAGCTGCGTGGTCCCATGGTGTTTATACTTGCGTACTATTGTTAGGAACGTGGTAACTTCAGGCGTTTGGAAATTGCTCCCAAGGATGAACCAGACTTGTGGAGGTCTAAAAAAGAATTGCTGAGGTCTTGGCTGATTTCTTTTGATGTTCCCATGATGTCAAGCAAAGAGGCACTGAGTTTGAAGGTAGGCCTTGAAATACATCCACAGGTACACCTCCAATTGACTCAAATTATGTCAATTAGCCTATCAGATGCTTCTAAAGCCACATAATTTTCTGGAATTTTCCAAGCTGTTTAAAGGCACAGTCAGCTTGTAAAGCTTGCATAAGTCAGCTTGTATGTATGTAAACTTCTGATCCACTGGAATTGTGATACAGTGAATTATAAGTGAAATAATCTGTCTGTAAACAATTGTTGGAAAAACGTCTTGTGTCATGCACAAAGTAGATGTCCTAACCGACTTGACAAAATATGTCCTAACCGACTTGACAAAAACTATAGTTTGTTAACAAGAAATTTGTGGAGTGGTTGGTAAACGAGTTTTCATGACTCCAACCTAAGTGTATGTAAACTTCTGACTTCAACTGTATATACAGGGGGTACCGCTTTCCAAGTCATTGTGCGGGGGTACAGGTTAGTCGAGGTAATTTGTAAAAGTGAATAGTTCGGGTGGCAATTTAATTCGTTCAGTTTTTTCAGCAGTCTTATGGCTTGGGGGTAGAAGCTGTTAAGGAGCCTTTTGGTCCAAGACTTGGCGTTCCGGTACCGCTTCCATGCGGTAGCAGAGAGAACAGTCTTTGACTTGGGTGACTGGAGTCTTTGACAATTTTTGGGGTCTTCCTCTGACACCACCTAGTATATAGGCCCTGGATGTCAGGAAACTTGGCCCCAGTGATGTACTGGGCCGTAGGCATTACCCTCTGTAGCACCTTATGGTCGGATGCCGAGCAGTTGCCATACCAGGCGGTGATGCAAGCGGTTAGGATGCTCTCGATGGTGCAGCTGTAGAACTTTGAGGATCTGGGGACCCATGCCAAATCTTTTCAGTCCCCTGAGGGGGAACCGTTTTTGTCTTTCCCTCTTCACAGCTGTCTTGGTGTGTTTGGACCATGATAGTTCGTTGATGATGTGGACAACAAGGAACTTGAAACTCTCGACCCGCTCTACTTCAGTCCCGTCGATGTTAATGGGGGCCTGTTAGGCCCTCCTTTTCCTATAGTCCACAATCAGCTCCTTTGTCTTGCTCACATTGAGAGAGAGGTTGTTGTCCTGGCACCACACTGCCAGATCTCTGACCTTCTCCCCATAGGCTGTCCCATCGTTGTCGGTGATCGGGCCTACCACTGTTGTCAACAAACTTAGTGATGGTGTTGGTGTCATGGTTGGCCACGACTTCAACAGAGAGTACAAGAGAGAGTACAGGAGGACACTAAGCACACACCCCTGAGGTGCCCCAGTAATGAGGATCAGCGTGGCAGATGTGTTGTTGCCTACCCTTTCCACCTGGGGGCATCCCGTCAGGAAGTCCAGGATACAGTTGCAGAGGAGGTGCTTAGTCCCTGGGTCCTTAGCTTAGTGATGAGCTTTGTAGGCACTATGGTGTTGAACACTGAGCTGTAGTCAATGAACAGCATTCTCACATAGGTGTTCTTTTTTCCAGGTGGAAAAGGGCAGTGTGGAGTGCAATTGAGATTGTGTCATCTGTGGATCTGTTGGGGCGGTGTGAGAATTGGAGTGGGTCTAGGGTTTTAATTGAAGGCCTATCACAAAACTATTTTTGTAGGAGATTCTAGTAGGCTAATAAAAGCATGTTGATCTCAGCATAAACCAGCCTATTGTCTCTGAAGATCCTTCATTTATTGGTGATGGATAGTTTAACTGAACGTTTAGGATACTTTTAAAGAGGTCATATAGGCTACTTCTCTGCCAGAGCTCGTGAGATAACTAGTCCTACCGGTAAGTGTGGTATGAGCAATTCCCTCATGATATCAAGTTACCTCCCTACACATAGGCGGCTCATCCATAAGGCTAGGGAAAGCTTTCCCTAAAGTAAATTGAATTAAATTGACAAAAAAATATATAGCCTAATTAGCCTACTCCTGTCTATACAGAAATAAAACCTATCAAAATAGGCTACTAAAGCATGATTTGGCCTCAGAGGATCATTAGCTTCTTTAAAAGAAATTGCATTAAATTGCATTGCCTATAGTTGAAAGGAAGGGCAGCGGAACCAATTGTGCAGCTTACACGGCAAATAACAACTCGATTATTGTTGAGTTGCGACTGTCAGTGAAAAGTAGAGGCCCAGCCAGGCATAACGCAATATTTAAAAATACAATCACGGGATGACATAGTTTGGAAAGCAAATGGCTATTGCTGTAAAGAGAATACAATGAAAATACTCTGATCTGGCTTTTAGTTATCAAAATTCTCAATTTAATTGTGTGAACAACACTATAGCCTATCTTATTGGCACCAGTGAAGAGCATTGGCCATATCCCTGGTGAGTGCGCACTATGCATATTCACATTTTATCATTGGGTCAGTGCCACATTTCTGGACATCATATTCTATTTGTGTCTCCCCTTCTCGTAGGCCTATTATATGGACAACGTTGTTTTCATCGATCTGTTTGTCAGTGTCATTAGAGTAGGCTCCCTTGCAACTTGTCATATTAAACAAGATTCTGCTAATGTCTCCAGTCATATAAAGTGTAGTAGAATTGCATAACATTTATTTATAAAAAGGCCACATTTTTCCCGTTGTCACGGCTGATGAAGGATGAGGACCAAGGCACAGCGTGGTGAGCGTACATTATCTTTATTTTTTTAAATGACGCCGACAAAACCATAAACAATACAAAACAAACCGTGACGCTTAAGGCTATGTGCCATCAAACAAAGTTAATTTCCCACAAACACAGGTGGGAAAAATGGTACCTAAGTATGGTTCCCAATCAGAGACAACGATCAACGACAACTGTCCCTGATTGAGAACCATACCCGGGCAAAACAGAAAATCATAGAAACACAAAACATAGAATGCCCACCCCAACTCACACCCGGACCAAACCAAAATAGAGACATGAAAAGGATCTCTAAGTTCAGGGCGTGACACCCGTGCAAAGAATGAAGAAGCGTGTCTGATATAGGCTAGCATATAGCTTAGGCCTACTCTACGCTATAGGCCATGCATTGAACAATCTTTTTTGTGAACAGTGATTGAGTTATGTTATTAGCCTAAATGAGTATCCAATCTACTCATCACATTACGAATAGTAGGCTATCTTACATAAGTCTACAAATGTGATGATGCATGGAATGCATTATTAGAAAGGTGAATTTTTATGGTGAAAATTACCTTCCCCAAACATGAAACTCACATGCCGCCTATGTTCCTACATTGATTCTATTTGATGGAAAATCGTTGTTTTTTGCAGTTTTAATTTGCAGTTTAAAGTTAAATATATGTCAAAATTGCCCAAACCAAAACGGCCACAACCGAAACTATAATGAAACCATAGAGATATACAGAGATCTCCTCTTTGTATCTGTGCCATTATGGAGTCTGTGACAGCATGGGCAGCATCATTGAGGCCATCTCCATTCTAAAGTCACCATGCTCTACCAACTGAGCTACAGAGGATCACCATGTGGGTAGTCGACAAATGCACGCTTCAAGAAAAAGTGTAGAGTATTGAGATGCTTTGTCAGCAGGGGGGCTCCAACCCTTCAAGAGCCCAAACATTGACATCTATTTGGCCAAAATGTGGATGTCTATAATGTGTTATACTGTACTGTAATTCACTGTACTCTACTGTATTGTATTGTGCTGTACTATATTG
Organism: Oncorhynchus kisutch; assembly: GCF_002021735.2. Lineage (NCBI taxonomy): Eukaryota > Metazoa > Chordata > Actinopteri > Salmoniformes > Salmonidae > Oncorhynchus > Oncorhynchus kisutch. Next base: position 27,501,428 of record NC_034179.2, read on the forward strand.
TACTGTACCCTACTCTACTGTACTGTACCATACTCTACTGCACTCTAATGTACTGTGCTCTCCTGCACTCTACTCAAGTTTACTCTACTTGAGTATCTTACAATTGAAGAAAGGGCCCACGGACTCTTGATCTAGTGGTCTTGGTCTTGGCAATGTCTATACTAAAACAAGTTACATCCATCTAGAGTCCTAGATGTATTTATTTATGTGATTGACACTTCATACCGAAACACCTCTTATTTTGCCAAAATAAACATAGGTAAAGGAATAATTAAACGTCTAACAATATAATTTAGATGCATAACTAATTCAATCGATAAACAAGTTTCAGATTCATACAATCAACATTAACTATTTTACAGAGAACAATAGAGATTATATTTCTCTAGGTTTTGAAAATCAGGTTAAAAAAAATGTAAATTTTGTATGAAAATTCAATTTCGAAAAGTATCTGTAATAAAAGGTTAATCACAGTGATCCCTACTGGTTCTCCCTTTATTGCAACTTTTTTACTATGTTCCAGTATGGAACAAATTTAGTGGAGTGGTAAGGAATTCAGGTAAATATTTAAAATATGCAGAAAGGTAGTCATCTCCCAGTGTCTGGTGGAAAGTAGACTGAACCAAGTTTTCCTCTGCTTTTTTGCCTGTGCTTCAATCCGTTTATTTTTTTATCATGAAAAACTCCCCAGTCCTTAATGATTACAAGCATACTCATAAGATGATGCAACCACCACTATGCTTGAAAATATGGAGAGTGGTACTCAGTAAGGTGTTGTGTTGGATTTGCCCCAAACATAACACTTTGTATTCAGGACAAAACGTTAATTGCTTTGCCACATTTTTTTTGCAGTATTACTTTAGTGCCTTGTTGCAAACAGGATGCATGCTTTGCAATATTTATATTCTGTACAGGCTTCCTTCTTTTCACTCTGTAAATTTGGTTAGTATTGTGGAGTACTATAACTACAATGTTGTTGATCCATCCTCAGTTTTCTCCTATCACAGCCATTAAACTCTGTAACTATATAGTCACCATTGGCCTAATGATGAAGTCCCTGAGCAGTTTGCATCCTCTTTGGCAACTGAGTTAAGAAGGATGCCTGCACCTTTGTAGTGACTGGGTGTATTGATACACCATCCATAGTGATGACAACGGTCCCGTTCACGGGATGGGGTGTCACTATAGGTTAACAAGTCACATAATAAGTGGCACGGACTCACTTTGTGTGCAATAGTAAATTTTAACATGATTTTTTTAATGAGTACCTCATCTCTGTACCCCACAAATACAATTATCTGTAAGGTCCCTCAGTCGAGCAGTACATTTCAAACACAGATTCATCCACAAACTCATCTGACACTAATTAGCATAACGCAACGGACATAAATCTTTCTAGAAAATCTTCCTATTCATGATAATCACAAGTGAAATATATTGGAACACAGCTTAGCCTTTTGTTAATCACCCTGTCATCTCAGATTTTCAAAATATGCTTTACAGCCAACGCTAGACAAGCATTTGTGTAAGTTTATCATAGCCTAGCATAGCATTATGCCTTGCTAGCAGCAGGCAACCTTGTCACGGAAATCAGAAAAGCAATCAAATTAAATAGTTTACCTTTGATGAACTTCGGATGTTTTCACTCACGAGACTCCCAGGTAGACAGCCAAAGTTAATTTTTGTTCTTCACGTTTGGCTGAGAAATCGCCCGGAAATTGTGGTCACCACAACGCCGAAAAATATTCCAAATTAGCTCTTAATATTGACAGAAACATGGCAAACGTTGTTTAGAATCCATCCTCAAGGTGTTTTTCTAATATCTATTCGATAATATATCCGTCGGGACAATTCGTTTTTCACTAGGACCGATTGGAGTAATGGCTACCTCTGTATTTTACCCGAGAATCTCTCTCGGAGCCACCATGTGACCACTTATGCAATGTGGCCGCCTACGGCTATTCTTCAACAGAAATGCGTAAAACTACGTCACAATGCTGTAGACACCTTGTGGAATACGTAGAAAGCGTAAACTCGTTGATGGTACATTCACAGCTGAATAGGGAGTCATTGGAACGCAGCGCTTTCAAAACCTGTAGCACTTCCGGATTGGATTTGTCTCAGGCTTTCGCCTGCAACATCAGTTCTGTTATACTCACAGACAATACCTTTACAGTTTTGGAAACGTTAGAGTGTTTTCTATCCAAAGCTGTCAATTATACACATATTCTAGCATCTTTTCCTGACAACATATCCCATTTAAAACGGGAACGTTTTTTTTCTTCCAAAAATGAAAATACTGCCCCCTAACACCAAGAGGGTTTAAGCAAATTTTTACTCCTGAACTTATTTAGGCTTGCCATAACAAAGGAATACTCGGATACTTATTGGCTCAAGGCATTTCAGCTTTTCTTTTTTTAATGAATTTGTTAAAAATAATAATAATAAGTTATTCCACTTTGACATTATGGGTTATTGTGTGTAAGCCAGAGGCAAACATCTCAATTTAATCAATTTTAAATTCAGGCTATAACATAACAAAATGTGGAAAAAGTCAGGGGTGTGAATACATTCTGAAGGCACTGTATGTTGGAAGACGTGCTGAAAGTTAAGGGAAAAATAGGATACAAATGTGCTTTTTTTCAACCCCCAATTTGCACCACTTCTGTAGAATGGCCCATATTCACTCACTGGCCAGTTTATTAGGTAGGGCCATCTAGTACCGGGTCAGACACCCTTTGCCTCCAGAACCGCTTGAAAAATTGGAGACATTTTACAAGGTGTGTTGTTCCATGCTGATGCGATGGCATCACGCAGTTGCTGTAGATTGGACAGTGGTACATTCATGCTGCGAACAGCCCGTTCCATCTCATCCCAAAGATACTCTATTGGGCATGGCCGCTGGGTGGGGGTGCTGTGGGGAATAATAAAGGCCAAGTGCACTATTTCTATTGTATTTTTTCAGTTCCCTCAGCACCCCTACTTCCCGCAGCTATGCTATTGGGTTGAGGTCTGTGGACTGTGCAGGCCACACAAGTAAACTGAACTCGCTGTAATGTTCAAGTCAATGTTTTTCCACTCCTCAATTGTCTAGCATTGGAGCCGCTTCTTCTTGATTTTAGCTGATAGGAGAGGAACCCGGTGTGGTTGTCTGCTGCAATAGCCCATCCATGACAAGGATCGACGAGTTGTGTGTTCCGAGATGCTGTTCTGCACACCAGTGTTGTACTGCGCCATTATTTGTCTGTCTGTAGCCCGCCTGTTATCTTGCACGATTCTTGCTATTCTCCTTTGACCTCAACAAGCTGTTTTCATTGACTGAATGTTTTTGTTTGTCGCACCGTTCTCGGTAAACCCTAGACACTATCGGGCGTTAAAAGCCTAGGAGGGCGGCTGTTTCTAAGATACTGGATCCGGCGCCCCCGGCACCGACGATGATACCACGCAACACGCCCATTCTAACGTTCAATTGAACAGTAACTGAATGCTTCAATGCCTGTCTGCCTGCTTTATATAGCAACCCACAGCCATGTGACTCACTGTCTGTAGGAGCGATATGTTTTCGTGAACCTAATAAACTGGCTGGTGAATGTATGTAACTGTACATTCACAAACTTTTGTCCATGATTATCAATCAGTGGGTGGATGTATGGATGGATGGCTAAGTACTTTGATTATTTCTCATTGACTTAAGAAATTGACATAATAGTTGTATTTACTTCCGAGGGTCATCCCAGCTTCAAAACACCTCCTCAGTCGACATGATGGGCAGTTCTTCCTTCTCAGCTTATCGATAGTGCAGTCATTTCTGCTGGCACACAGGTATTTCTGTTTCCCTAACAAAGATGCAAACAAAGATAAGATTTAGAATATGAAATTCTACTTTGAATGATTAAGAAAGGTACGTCATGGTTGTAAGTTGTAACATGGTTGTTAGTTACATCATGAATGATTACAGCAGGAACAGTTATACATTTTGCTCTCTTGCTTATCTCATGTCCAGTGTGATGATCATAAAAAGAAGGAGCTTAAACTATAAAATCTCCTCAGTGTACACACTTTTGTTGGAGAGTACATTGACATGCTCTATAAGTAGCACATTGAAATAATCAAATCTATAATTTTACATGGCATGGTTTGATGGCAATTATGCGGCTTCCACTCACAGTTCAATTAAGAAAAGAAAATACTGAACAAAACAAATGAATACCTAGGAGCTGGAAGGCAGCATTTTAGCTGGTGTTTTCTGTTATTTTTATGGCAGAGCATGGTCAATTAAAGAGAAACTATATTGCATCCAAAAATATTTAGCATCCAAAACTGCCATTTTACTGAAATAGTAATGGATTAGATATAATTGTCAGTCAAAGCCTGATTAACTTGCCTTGGTAGCTCAGAATGTTTGTGTTTAAATCTGATTTCCCAGAGGAGTAGGCTAGGATTAATGTAACTTTAGGCAATTTTGTAAAAAAATGACATATATTTCTGTTGACATATTCCAAATCAACCATACTATGGACCATGGGAATTTTCCTTTGAAATACATTTAACAATTTTCCTTATGACATAATTTACACGTATACTGAACAGAAATATAAACGCAACATGTAAAAGTGTTCGTCTCAAGTTTCATGAGCTGAAAGAAAAGATCCCAGAAATGTTCCACACGCACAAAAAGCTTATTCCTCTCAAATTTGATGCACAAATTTGTTTACATTCCTGTTAGTGAGCATTTCTCCCTTGCCAAGTAAATCTATCCACCTGACAGATGTGGCATATCAATAAGCTGATTAAACAGCATGATCATTGTGAGGTGGACCTTGTCCTGGGGACAATAAAAGAGAAATCTAAAATGTGCAGTTTTGTCACTCAACACAATGCCACAGATGTCTCAAGTTTTGGGGGAGCATACAATTGGCATACTGACTGCAGGAATGTCCACCAGAGCTGTTAGAGAATTGAATGTTCATTTCTCTACCATAAGCCGCCTCCAACGTTGTTTTAGAGAATTTGGCAGTACGTCCAACCGCAGACCACATGTAACTACACCAGCCCAGGACTGCAACATCCAGCTTCTTCACCTGCCGGATCGTCTAAGACCAGCCACCTGGACAGCTGATGAAACTGAGGAGTATTTCTGGATATAATAAAGCCCTTGTGGGGAAAAAACGGATTCTAATTGGCTGGGCCTGGCACCCAAGTGGGTGGGCCTATGACCACCCAGGGCCACTCATGGCTGCACCCCTGCCCAGTAATGTGAAATCCATAGATTAGCGCCAAATTATTTATTTCAATTGATTGATTTCCTTATATGAACTGTAACTCAGTAAAATCGCTGAAATTGTTTCATATTGCATTTACAGTATTCAGACACCTGGACATTTTCCACATGTTGTTAAGTTATAGCCTTATTCTAAAATTGATATATTTTTTTCCCCTCATCAATCTACACACAATACCCCATAATGAAGAAGCAAAAACAGGTTTTTAGACATTATTTGTATTAAAAAAAGGAATTAACTGAAATATTACATTTACCTAAGTATTCAGACCCTTTACTCAGTACTTAATTGAAACACCTTTGGCCTCGAGTTTCTTGGATATGAAGCTGCAAGCTTGGCACACCTGTATTTGGAAAGTTTCTCCAATTCTTCTCTGCAGATCCTCTCAAGCTCTGTCAGGTTGGATGGGGAGCGTCGATGCACAGCTATTTTCAGGTCTCTCCGATCAGGTTCAAGTCTGGGCTCTGGCTAGGCCACTCAAGGACATTCAGAGACTTGTCCCGAAGCCACTCCTGCATTGTATTGGCTCTGTGCTTAAGGTCGTTGTCCTGTTGGAAGGTGAACCTTCACCCCAGTCTGAGGTCCTGAGCGCTCTGGAGCAGGTTTTCATCAAGGATTTCTCTGTACTTTGCTCTGTTCATCTTTCCCTCGATCCTGACTAGTCTCAAAGTCCCTGCCGCTGATAAACATCCCCACAGCATGATGCTGCCACCACCATGCTTCACTGTAGGGATGGTGCCAGGTTTCCTCCAGATGTGATGCTTGGCATTCAGGCCAACGCGTTCAATCTTGGTTTCATCAGACCAGAGAATTTTGTTTCTCATGGTCTGAGTGTCCTTTAGGTGCCTTTTGGCAAACTCCAAGCGGGCTGTCATGTGCCTTTTACTGAGGAGTGGCTTAAGTCTGGCCACCCTACCATAAAGACCTTATTGATGGAGTGCTGCAGAGATGGTTGTCCTTCTGAAAGTTTATCCCATCTCCACAGAGGAACTCTGGAGCTCTTTCAGAGTGACCATCGGGTTCTTGGTCACCTACCTGACCAAGGCCTTTCTCCCCTGACTTCTCAGTTTGGCCAGGCGGCCAGCTCTTGGAAGGGTCTTGGTGGTTCCAAACTTCTTCCTTTTAAGAATGACAGAGGCCACTGTGTTCTTGGGGACCTTCAATGTCACAGAAATGTTTTGATACCCTTCTTCAGATCTGTGCCTTGACAAATATCCTGTCTCTGAGCTCTACGGACAATTATTTCGACCTCATGGATTTGTTTTTGCTGTGACATGCACTGTCAAATGTGGGACCGTATATAGACAGGTGTGTGCCTTTCCAAATCATGTCCAATCAATTACATTTACCACAGGTGGACTCCAATCAAGTTGTAGAAAAATCTCAAGGATGATCAATGGAAACAGGATGTACCTGAGCTCAATTTCGAGTCTCATATCAAAGAGTCTAAATACTTATGTAATTAAGTTTTATATATATATATACTGTATATATATATATATATATACTGTATATATATATACTGTATATATATATATATATAAATATTCTAAACCTGTTTTTGCTTTGTCATTATGGGGTATTGTGTGTAGATTGATGATTTCAAAAAAAAAATTAAATCAACTTTAGAATAAAACTGTAACGTAACAAAATGTGAAAAAAGTAAAGGGATCTGAATACTTTCTGAATGCACTGTACGTTTTTGTTCAGTGTAATACATAAAGACATTATTTCCAAAAAGCATGAGAGGTGGCTCTGACATATGGATCCCATTTCCACCATTAATGCTCTGCTCTGTCTTCTGTGTGGAGAGGTGCAACGGCATATTACTTCATTAAGTCTTACCTTCTGCGGCTCTCTTGAAGAACACTTTGCAGCTGCCACAGGTGAGTGCTCCATAGTGGCAGCCGGATGCCTCTTCTGCACAGATCAGACAGGTCCTCTGGGGCGGGAAGAAGAACTCCATGGGGTACATGTGGTCGCTGCCACCCTCAAACCTTTAGGAATATAGTAAAGGCTTTTAGAAAACAACAAAAACATATGCACAAACAGTACAGAATTAGTCAACAGCATCATTCAATAAGTATCTGAGTTCCTATTATCTTCTGCCTCTCTCTATTGCCACTACATACACTCTGATAAGGTGTTTCCTGACATTTTAACATAAGTAATATAATATATGCTTTTTAGCAAACACTTTTATCCTAAGTGACTTACAGTCAGTCAGTCATGTGTGCATACATTTTACATGTGGGTGGGCACGGGAATCAAACCCACAACCTTGGCAGTGCAAGAGCAATGTTCTACCAACTGAGCCATACAGGACCATGAGGTGACCATGAACCTAATGCTTGAGGCCTGTATTTTTTTTCTATTTTCTAAAGGGGTTAAACCATTGAGAAAGGACTAGTGGACTTCAAATTCATCAAAACTATCATAGTATAACTGCCGAGCTTCATTGTCCACATGATAATTGACAAACACAGAGCAATTGCTCGGATGAAATTAACATTATGCAAGGCATGTCACATAAGCAAGTTGATCTTCTGCTAAAAATAAACATGGTTAGCTATAAGCCACTGACTTAGAAGGGGAAAAATGACCAACACCTCACACAGAAGCTGACTGACAATCTGGACCATAGTCCATGATCAAAATGAAACGTGATTGCCTCTGGCTGGCATTCTATAGGACTCCTCACATTGAGGCCTCAGGTGCAATACTACTACCATCAAGTGCATCAGCTATTCATGTGGTTCTATAGAAATAGTGAAAAGGGTAAATCCATTTGAATTGAATCACCCCTTTTGACTTGAACGAAACCTTCCATACATATTTGCCCATTGTAGAGGTGTTGTAAAGAACAAGAAGGCCCGCACACTCTTTAAGCTCCCAATTCTCTGCTTTATTGACTACGTTTACATCCGAAACCGATCTTCTTCGTTTTTTTTTGTTTGACCTGGCGAAGATTAGTTTCAAATGGAAACATAAGCAATAAAGTGGTGAATTGGGAGCTTAAAGAGTGTGCAGACCTCTTTGTTATTTACTAGTATTCTTTATTAGCACCTATGTGACCACAAACCTTGCCATTGTAGAAGTGCCCAGAAAGTGACTTTTTGGACCTGAATGCCAAAACATTCAAGAGATAAAGGTGCTCCAAGTTGACCCATTTTGCATACCCCACCATACCATGAAACATCCATGTCTTCATCACTGGAAAAGATAAACGGTTGAGACTAATATAATTTAAAAGCTTACAAACAGGGTTGTCAAACAATAAGATCATTTCTAGAGAATTGTATTTATTTATTTTTAAAATGACATTTTAACAATTCAATTATCTACAAAAGCATAACATTCATATTCACATGCTGTAGCTTAGAACCTACTTTACATTATCTAAGGTTTTTGTGTTGTGCCTGCCATCGGTTTTGACATAACATGCTCTTGAATACAAAGTGGGTGCTATGTTTTGGCTGATAAATGTACTAAAATGGGAATATAAATATAATGTGAACTTTCAAATGATACCACAAAGATGGTTGGAGGTCCACACGTCAGAGAATATTGACTTGAATGGATATATCTGTTGTTTTAAATGTTATTGTCAATCCTCCATAGGACACCTATTTAAATCATACTAATATATATAATAGAATAGACTTGACCATTTAAGTTGACATACAACGGGTGGATCTGTGGTATAGTAATTAATTAGTTGTTAAAATGTCAATTCAATTTAAATGTTAATAGTGTACCAGCTACATTGCAATGGTCTGAAGAGATAGGTCCATTCTATGATGTCACATCCTGACCGTAGTTCCTTTTTTATGTCTCTGTTTTAGTGTGGTCAGGGCATGAGTTGGGGTGGGCATTCTATGTTTTTGTTCTATGTTTTGTATTTCTATGTTTGGCCTGGTATGGTTCCCAATCAGAGGCAGCTGTCGATCGTTGTCTCTGATTGAGAACCATACTTAGGTAGCCTGTTTTGCCACAATGTTTTGTGGGTAGTTGTTTTCTGTGTCGGTGTTTACCATACAGAACTGTTTCGTGTCGTTCAAGCTCTTTGTTGTTTTTGGTCATTTAGTGTTCTGTTTATTTTATTAAACATCATGAACACTTACCACGCTGCACCTTGGTCCTCACCTTCTTCCACCAACGACAGCCGTTACATATGAATTATATTTCTATGATTGAAATGACACCCAATCTGTATTCAAGAGTATGTCTTGTCTTAACCGATGGTGGGCACAACACAAAACCTCAGCTGATGTGAAATAGTGTAAGCTGCAACATATGCAAATATGGAGAAAAAAGAAATCTGAGTTTATGTGTTTTCAATCATTTATGTTAAAGTTTGTAAATTACAATTTGTATTCCTTTATATACATATATTTTTTAAATAATACAATTGATTGACAACACTGTGTGATCTTTTAAATTATATCAAACTTATTTTCCAGGGATGAAGACATGGATGTCTCATGGTATGGTAAAGTATCAAAATGGCTCAACTTTGAGTATCTTTATCTCCTAAATGTTTGGGCATTCAGGTCCAAACATTCCCTTTCTGACCACTTCTTACATTAAAGTTGTGTTTAAATCAAAAGGGATGCTGATTTAAATCAAATGCATTGAAACCAAAATTGTATTTTATGAACAGATTCAGATTTATTTAATCATTTGGACTTTTCTCCCTCTGATTCACAGTTTCTAAGTGAGATCAGAATTCGTCTGATCTCCCATTAGAGCTGGACAGAGGGTGTGATGAGAGAGTGTGGGAAAGGTGAGAACAGCAGTGCCGGGGCCAGGGGGGCAAGAGGGGTGCTCTACTGCAGCTGTGAGCACAGGAAGAGATTGGAAATTGTGTACAGACATAACTATAATTCAATGACACATAATGTAAGATGTCAAGGCTCTATATAAAAAATGCAAGGACAAAGCTTATAACCAATCACCAAAACAGTCATCTATACAGTATCTGCAGTATGCTAAATGCCCACTCGGTCAGAATCTAGAGCAAGAGAGGTCAGCTGTAAGGGAATAAAGCACAAGGCTCAGTTTTGTCATAGTTACCTCTGAACAGCTATCAGTGGCTTAATATTTAATTTGACATGCCTATATACAGTTGAAGTCGGAAGTTTACATACACTTAGGTTGGAGTCATTAAAACGCACTTTTCAACCACTCCACAAATTTCTTGTTAACAAACTATAGTTTTGGCAAGACGGTTAGGACATCTACTTTGTAAATGGCACAAGTAATCTTTCCAACAATTGTTTACAGAAAGATTATTTCACTTATATTCCACTGTATCACAATTCCAGTGGGTCAGAAGTTTACATACACTAAGTTGACTGTGCCTTTAAACAGCTTGGAAAATTCCAGAAAATGATGGCTTTAGAAGCTTCTGATAGGCTAATTGACATCATTTGAGTTAATTGGAGGTGTACCTGTGGATGTATTTCAAGGCCTACCTTCAAACTCAGTGCCTCTTTGCTTGACATCATGGGAAAATCAAAAGAAATCAGCAAAGACCTCAGAAAAAAAATTGTAGACATTATCCACTTTTGCAATAAACATTTCAGGGAAATAGTTAGAATTCTTGGAATTCCAAAATGAGATGTGCATTTAGGATAGGTGGCAATACTGCAGGACATTAATAAGTTGATGGCATATCCTGTGGATGTCAACATCGCGTATTAATGTGAATGTATAGGGCAGGCATGGCAAGGCAGGGGTAAACAGAAATGATCAGAAAAGCTGAATCATTTTATTTCAGACGGGTTGTGACCATTTTGACTATTCATAACACTCTATTAGGCAAAACATCTCCACTTCTAAATTATATTGTTAAAATCATCAAGGATTAAAAAAGTATGTCATTTTATATTGGAAAGAATCTTACTTAGCCTCACTGTCAAAGACTTGTAACCACAGAATTCTACTGAATCAAAGCGGATGTCCTTTGTCAGGGAGAGCCGGGACAAAAGTAACACGTGGCGAAAGTAACACGCCCATTTTCTCAGATAACACAGAAGCTAAAATGATGTAGTCAAGTCAGCACGTTCCTAATGTGGAGGATGAGCTCACTGCAAAGAAACAGCCTAGTCCCACCATGTTTCGCAGAGTTATCAACAAAAAGTGGTTATGAGCAATGTATGTAAAAAACGGACCAGGAAGTGTTTTTGTTTGTAGAGTTGTGTTGAGTTATTTAAAGGTCCAAAAATATGTCATTTTCTTAACCCATCTAGTGACTAAATGACAGCATAGGCTTCAAGTCTTGGGTGTTAGCCTGGGAGAAGCTACAGGGGAGACGGTTGGGAAGACACTAACACACTGTAAACTAATGACTTTTAATAAAATCAAATAAACGTTCAAGCACAGGCCATTGTCTCCTCTAGTTCATATTGCTTTTATAATGTTAGCAAAACATTAACTGACTGACTGAATGTTTGAAAATTGTATATGACATCAATTAGAATTATTCCTTAATCAATTGACTTGATGGCTCAGCTTCTCACATAAGCTTTTATCGACAGGTTAGTGGTTAAAATATATATCTTTATGAATCTGGGGGTCAATTAGCTTATATCAAGCCATGTAAATGTGACAAGCATGATACGTTTGCAGTTTGTAAAGAGAATTAAGACGTTTATTCTATCACACGAGGAGTGTGCATGACAAGGACAGCTGGAGTGCACCTGATTGGTAAATCTAAGCATGAACAGTCATTGAAAATGGTAAAAAACATATCCTACTACATTCCCATTAAAGTGAGATGAGAAAATGATGGTTAATGTAGCTATTATGTGATCCATTTTAGTCTGATTAATATTGTAAGGCAAAATATTGTGGTTGTGCAGCATTGCTATGTTGATGGTTCATTTTCATACATTTCTAACCCATAGCATTAATTATTCAAATCGGCACAAACATGAAATGATGGCTGATAGTACATTTGTTGAAAGTAAAGACCATAACAAACCAGAAACATGAAGATAAGACTTTTGTGCACTTCTCGCCAAATGTTACTTCTGTCCCAAGGCTATTTTACTCCCACCGGCAGGTACAAAATTGACATCGCGGTAGTTCTGTTCTCTGTCTATTTCATTTAAACTCATTTACCCTAGAAAAGTAATTACAGTTTCTAATGGTATATGATATATATGTTATTTGTAATAAAATACGGTGTCTCTAGCTCTATTGGGCTCCCAAGTGGCGCAGCGGTCTAAGGCTGTATCACCTCCGGCCGTGATTTGGAGTCCCATTGGGCAGCGCACAATTGGCCCAGGGTCGTCCGGGTTTGGCCAGGGTAGGCCGTCATTGTAAATAAATAATTTGTTCTTAACTGACTTTCCTAGTTAAATAAAAGTTAAATAACTAATTTACCCTACCCACCCCATCTAACCAGTTTGAAATGAAATTCATATTCAATAAATAAATGTCGCCTAGGTGAATGACTACTCCACATGAGCAAAATAAGCTATTCTGAATTTGATATAACAGGAGGCTGATATCAAGAATGCTGCCTATAAGCCAATTGGAGCTAATAGCCATATGGTTTGTAAGTTCAAAAACTGACGCAAATAGCACTTAGACATTTTAGACCTTGGAATCCACATAATATTTTACACTGCAGGTGGTGTGTGACTTTGACATGCGCATTGTCATTAGCACAGCACTTTCATGCTTGAGGTGCAATTTGGAGAGTAATTTATAATCTCAGGTAAATTCATTGTCTCATTTAGTGAGTGGATCAGATGGTTAGGTCAACAAAATCAGCAGTGGAGTGCTGACCATTAGTGCATCCAGCCCTTTGTCCTCAAAAAGTCCCCCCCCCCCCCTCCACACACACACACCTCAAATGACGAAACAAATTCAAAACAACCTTTCCCAGTCAAAAGCCCAGTGCATTGCAGGCTGCCACCTGCTTGTGTTGTGAGTGTATAAAAACAATGCCATAATGAGCCATGGGGCCAAGGAAGCAACATCAAATAGGACCAGAGGGATCTGAGGCATGAAGCCCACTCTTAGTCCAGTGGGGAGTGAGAGTGATCCGAGAGAGGGAGTGGTGGAAGCCACCTCTGGTAAAGATGATTCAACTTTACAGCCAGACAATTCTGATGAAATACCACAGGCATTATTAATCCTACACTGATTGGGAGTGATGGTGGAATAAACACACATACAGTGCCTTGCGAAAGTATTCGGCCCCCTTGAACTTTGCGAACTTTTGCCACATTTCAGGCTTCAAACATAAAGATATAAAACTGTATTTTTTTGTGAAGAATCAACAACAAGTGGGACACAATCATGAAGTGGAACGACATTTATTGGATATTTCAAACTTTTTTAACAAATCAAAAACTGAAAAATTGGGCGTGCAAAACTATTCAGCCCCTTTACTTTCAGTGCAGCAAACTCTCTCCAGAAGTTCAGTGAGGATCTCTGAATGATCCAATGTTGACCTAAATGACTAATGATGATAAATACAATCCACCTGTGTGTAATCAAGTCTCCGTATAAATGCACCTGCACTGTGATAGTCTCAGAGGTCCGTTAAAAGCGCAGAGAGCATCATGAAGAACAAGGAACACACCAGGCAGGTCCGAGATACTGTTGTGAAGAAGTTTAAAGCCGGATTTGGATACAAAAAGATTTCCCAAGCTTTAAACATCCCAAGGAGCACTGTGCAAGCGATAATATTGAAATGGAAGGAGTATCAGACCACTGCAAATCTACCAAGACCTGGCCGTCCCTCTAAACTTTCAGCTCATACAAGGAGAAGACTGATCAGAGATGCAGCCAAGAGGCCCATGATCACTCTGGATGAACTGCAGAGATCTACAGCTGAGGTGGGAGACTCTGTCCATAGGACAACAATCAGTCATATATTGCACAAAACTGGCCTTTATGGAAGAGTGGCAAGAAGAAAGCCATTTCTTAAAGATATCCATAAAAAGTGTTGTTTAAAGTTTGCCACAAGCCACCTGGGAGACACACCAAACATGTGGAAGAAGGTGCTCTGGTCAGATGAAACCAAAATTGAACTTTTTGGCAACAATGCAAAACGTTATGTTTGGCGTAAAAGCAACACAGCTCATCACCCTGAACACACCATCCCCACTGTCAAACATGGAGGTGTCAGCATCATGGTTTGGGCCTGCTTTTCTTCAGCAGGGACAGGGAAGATGGTTAAAATTGATGGGAAGATGGATGGAGCCAAATACAGGACCATTCTGGAAGAAAACCTGATGGAGTCTGCAAAAGACCTGAGACTGGGACGGAGATTTGTCTTCCAACAAGACAATGATCCAAAACATAAAGCAAAATCTACAATGGAATGGTTCAAAAATAAACATATCCAGGTGTTAGAATGGCCAAGTCAAAGTCCAGACCTGAATCCAATCGAGAATCTGTGGAAAGAACTGAAAACTGCTGTTCACAAATGCTCTCCATCCAACCTCACTGAGCTCAAGCTGTTTTTCAAGGAGGAATGGGAAAAAATTTCAGTCTCTCGATGTGCAAAACTGATAGAGACATACCCCAAGCGACTTACAGCTGTAATCGCAGCAAAAGGTGGCGCTACAAAGTATTAACTTAAGGGGGCTGAATAATTTTGCACGCCCAATTTTTCAGTTTTTGATTTGTTAAAAATGTTTGAAATATCCAATAAATGTCGTTCCACGTCATGATTGTGTCCCACTTGTTGTTGATTCTTCACAAAAAAATACAGTTTTATATCTTTATGTTTGAAGCCTGAAATGTGGCAAAAGGTCGCAAAGTTCAAGGGGGCCGAATACTTTCGCAAGGCACTGTATAGTAACAGTACTGAGCAAACAATATGCACTGAATGCACTAACAGCATCGCAATTGACATACTCATTAAGAGAAAACTCATTAAAAACACCAGCATTTCATGGATAGAGTTAGTTTTAAAGCAAATGTTATATAGTTTTGAATAGCGAATGCAGGAATATACATTTTATTGTTGTTTTTTTCAATGTAACTACAAACTCAAACCATCACCCTGAAATGTTAAGTGAATATGCTCAATGTGGTGGTAACTAATAGTTGTCTTTTTTTTAAAACTGAAACTTACAGTGTAAAGAACTATACTGCCTGTGTGATATTGGTTGGAAATCCATCCGGCTGCTATAATGTGGAAACGATAGAACATCATCTTCATTAATAGTTACAAATATGCAAATATGCCTCTCATGACATGGTGATGACAGCTAAAGGTAAGAAACAGTCCAAAAAGAAGTGTTAGGTGCCAGTGACTGCTTAGTAAGACAAAAATCTATTTTCACACCAAACAGAGCCTAGTTGCTGCAACAGAAATTGACAACATAATTGACCCTTTGTCTAACAAGCCTTTTATAGGCCTATCTTGTTCTTCCACACTTCCATATTCCATTCAGTCACTGTGCTGAGCTTTTTGGAGCCACAGTATATACTCTCTATAGATAATATATGATTACTGACCAATTTTAACATGTATCCATAGTACACCGTAACATCCATGGTTGGTGAATTATCTCTGATGTTTGTATTTACTTCCATAGTTGGATGAAGCCTGATCAGACATGCTTTGTCATAGTTCCAGTCCCCCCCAAAAAATACATCATTGGATAATACATTGCTTATAAAAGCATCCTATAGAGTAGGGGTATTCAACCTCACCTGGTTGTCTAGGTCTAAATTGAAAGGGAAAAAATGAGTGTCCTTGGTCTAAATCAGTCTATGATTAGAGGGGAATGCAGTGGAACTGGCTTCAAGGTCCAGGGTTGAGTTTGAGGGCTATAGAGGAAGCTATAACAATTAGCACTCATGTGTAATTGAAAAGGCATGGTCTGGATGTCCCTTCGCAGTTATAAACTGGCTATTGGAATACTTCTAGAACTGTGAACACACCAGAGGGGTTACTGTTTATGTTGACTAAAATACAAATCTTAAAAGCACTCAATGTGATGTAATAGGTCTATGTTTGGTATAATTGTAGTTGCTGCTGTTATATTGCAGATCAGAACAATGTACGTGTTAATGCCACAATGTGAAACATTTTCTGACACAGACAATATTACTTTGTCTACGGGATAATTGAATAAACAATCAAATTCACATAGGAACTCAAGCTTGGGCTCAGTTATAGTGGGCCTATCAGACCATTTAAAAATGTATATAGATGAGCTCTCCAAGTCAGAGAAAGATATTCTAAAATATGGCCATGTGTATGAAAAATGTGGGGCTGCTGTCAAATGGGCAGTAAAGTAGATTACCAGTTAACTCATGTAAAACTAGATCTCTATCTCATGACATTAATCATAGTGCTAAATGTAAAGACTTCTGACAATGTGGAAACGAGGAATACCGTACACACAAGCATGCAAATCTAGCGTTATTGCTATCCATTACAATACATGCAACTGTTTGATATAAATTCCATACCACTTCAATATCTTAGAAACATCTTGTAAATGCAAATACCAAAATTCAAAACTACAGGGCAAAATTAATCAACAGGTAAGGGCATCAATGATGCACTATTATCCTGAGTTGGAGAAATATTACTCCCTGTAACAGATATTATAGAGATGCGTATTGTCTAAGTCTTTGTCTTCTGGTTGGGAATAATTGAGCTACAGATTCAAACATGTTTGAGATTCAAAAATGCTTTCTCATGGGCAGGAAGGAAGAATGTTGTTTATAAATCTCTTGTAACTAAATTTAAATGAAGGGGCCCACGTCTCATATGATCATGTTAGTAAATGGTTTATACTGTAAACAAGATTTTATAGCATTTCTTGTTCTGAATATATGGGAATTGAGATCATCAGTAGTCATTTTTGGAGTAAAAAAAATGTGACTGGACCGATAACGACCTTCTCCCTCCACTCAGTTTTAGGGTATGCAGTGTCTTGTGTGTAAGATAAGAAAGTCTGCTCATTGAATTCTTACAGCCCCTCAAACGCCTATCTTCACAGAGCCTGTACATCAGGGATCATCAACTAGAGTCAACTGCGGCCTGATTTTTCCTTGAGTGGTTGTTCATGGGGCCTTAACATAATTACAAATAATTTGTAGACTGCAAATTGACAGCAAGAAGCCCAAATAGATACATTTGACTAAAACATAATCATTTCACACCTGCTTACATTTGCATACAATCACGTGTCTCTCTATTATGTGTGGAAATACTTTGGACCAGATGTTCTAAATTAAAAGCACTTGGAGCTGATTTGCTAGCATTTTTTAGGTTATAAAAAAAAATCTCAGAAAACGGTCAAAAAATTTGGCCGGCGGTCTACCAGTTGGGGAACCCTGCTCTTAGGAAAAAAGATGCTATCTACAACCAAAAAGGGTTCTTTGGTTGTCCCCATAGGAGAACCCTTTGAAGAATCCTTTTGGGTTCCATGTATAACCCTTTCCACAGAGGGTTCTGCATGGAACCCAAAATAGTTATTATACCTGGAACAAAAAGGGTTCTCCTATGGGGACAGTTGAAGAACTCTTTTGGAACTCTTTTTTTTCTAAGAGTGTAGTCTGTATATATAATGTATTTCACTTATTATATAGGCTACATGACAAGCTCTTGAAAAATTACAGGTTCACTTTAAGGTTGAGACATTGATTTGACTACCTTTGAATGAAAATAATGTACACCACATACCCTGTGTGGTCCAATAAGGGCTCTATTTTGTGTCATTCCATCCATCCTACTACACCAAACACCAAATCACTGTGAGTAAAACATTAAAGACGCACTCAGTGTAATACAGACACTACAAATATGATACTTGCTTTTTTGCATGATATTAGTTGCACATTCCACAAGCAGGATTTATGTTGAACAACTGTTCATTTTCATAGTAGCCTATGAAAAGCATTGTGAATCAATTCAACAACACATTTTTTCATTTTGCGATCGAGAAATGTTCCATGGCTCTCTACACAACAGATATGTAAATCATGCGGCATGTGGCTGTGTGTCCAATCAAATTATAGGAAAACGTTATACAGACAACATAATAATAAAATAAGTTCTAATGAAGATTAGAAGGTCTCATTTCTTTAAAAAAGCAAAAACAGACAAGCACTATGGATATTCACTATTCAGAGCTTAGAACTATAGATGCTCAAAGTAGTCTACAAAGTAGGCTTATAACACCTTTATTTGCTGTAATGACAATGATATGGAGGTGCAACTTTGCAATTCCTCTATGATGTACAAATCTGAACTGTTAAAATGTGATGTTTTTTCTGTTCCTTCAACACTATTCAAAGCTATCCTTTACAGGATCAGTAGTGGCCTAACCTATGCAGAATTAATTCTCATTCTATGTTACTACTGCAGTAACCACCACATAGAGTAATACTGAGAGTGCTACATTTATTAAAGATAATAAAATAAACGCAACACTATATAATTTGCAAAATTACCATTTGGCAATGGGGTAGGTGATTTTTTTCATCAAATACATATTATCAATATAACAGTAGGAAGAGGGAATTAAGAAGTGGAATTATGCAGCCCATAACATTGTAAAATATGAGAGGTGACAGATTGCTTTGTTACACTGAATTTACAAATGTAGGTTAATTACACCATAATAAGGGCACTGTAATGTAACGTGTTTCTGTGTATTTGTGCATGTCAATAAAGTTCTTACCTGGCATCTGTGTAAGAGACATCCAGACTGTCACCAACCTCATTCTTTATGCATGGGGAGTTGGGATAGGGCATCCTCCCTAGCATCTCGCCCGGGTACCACTGCTCAGGAGTTGGCCGCTCTCTCCGCACGAGTCCACCACCCCTCTCATATTCACGAGGGTTACAAATTAACGCAGTGTCCGGTCCCGCAATGTATGAATTCAGTCCATATTGTGTATTGTCATTGTCATTATACCTGTACTGAAAGTCCCATGACGTTCCGGCAGGTTCATTATGCCTATTAAAGGCCTCCGATTTTATCTTGACACTGTACTGTTGTTGTAAGTAGTCCGCATATTTGTCCTCCATAGTCTCTCCAGATTCACCGACATGTGCTGGGGGTTTGTAGAACACATGAGAAGAGTTTCTGTCTGTTTCGGTTTGACTGAAGTGTGCCAAGTGTACTGGCAACAGTTGGTCAAAATGATAAGACGCTGAGCGAGCTCCTGTATTCAGAAAATGATCTGTTTCTTTTGAAGTCGGGTCATCCCTGTTTTCATTCAGTCTAAACTCCTGTTCATCTGTGGATGGATGTCCGGAGCTAAAGTGCTGTATGGTCGCCACTTTTTCTGTAAGGTTGTTTGCAGGGGAACTTTGAAACATCTCAACTAGTTGTTTATCACTTTGTAGTGGCTTGGCATTGCGCTCACTGGGGCATGTGTATTCTGTTATGGAGACGTTTTCTCCAGCTCCAGAACATTTCAATAGAGGCACCCCAAACAAATAGTTTTCTTGACTTTGGTGATTTACGCTGGATGGTGCGTGATTAGGTCCCAGGTCAGTCATCTCATTTGCGTCCATGGTCAATCCCAGTGACACAGAGACAGCGTTGCAGAGCTCCCTCGCCGTTTTTGAGATGGTGCTGCAGGCAGAACTGGAGCAACTGCTCGCCACACAGGCCTCGCTGTTATGATTTAACTCATTTCCGTGATGGGACACAGAGGGTTGACAGGACTGTTGTTCCGTGTTGGAGACTTGCTGTCCAGAGCGACACGATCCGTATTCATTCGCGTTTGGATTGTCTGATTCGTTCAAAGAGGAAAACCCGGCTTTGTTCCCTTTTGAGTTTTTGCCAAAATGAATACGACATGCCACTGATTCGAGTGTTCTGGAAAAACAAACGCTGTCATCTTCCCTCACTTCAATATCAGAATTGCGAGACGTTCCTGACCATATTTCTTTTCGGGATGATTGCCGGCTCGTTTGGCGCATCTCCCAGGGTTGTTTATTCTGCAAGAAACTGTACTTTGAACTACAAAAGTCCAAGCTTTCAGTGACATTCGTGTTACTCGGCAGTGCTTGCACGTTGTGGAAAACGTTTTGGAAAGGTCCGCGAAAAACTAGGTTTGTGGAGTCACATACTCCCCCTAATCCAACCGGAATCTCCATAGTCCAAAAAAACGTCTGAGTTGTAAAAATGAGGTTTGTGAAAACGTAAGTTTATTGACCAAGTTCATTGACAAGAATGTAAAGTCATCGGCCCATTGGCGTTTAACAAAACAATGAGTCAGCTAATTAGACCTATCTTTAAAAAAATAGGGGGATAGGCCTATTGCGTAATTTAATAGATTTTTTGTCCGAAATATTTAGCCTAAACGAAAAATGATTTGTCCAGTTAATATAAAAAGGTTTTGAAGACAAATATGTCGTTATTTCAGATATTTAAAAAAAAGTTTATGCATGCATTTTGACATTATAAAGCCAACAGAAGTATCCTACATGTCAGATTTGCGCTCACCATCCATGAAGGCGAAAATGAAAATTGTCCTGACTGAAGTGATGTTCTGAAGTCAGACTATAATCGTGGCTATTTTTCCCTGTTGTCTGTGTCCAATCTGGCAAATGCGTAACCGGAGGGAAGCGGTGCCTGTTTCAATCATGAAACTCCTCTAGTAGGCTAACGTTTAATATCCATAAAGGTGCAAGCCTACAAAAGAATGATGCATCCAAAAAACTCGTCAGACAACTGAACACACCCCGGTAGAACAGCAATTAATGCTTGGTTTTTAAGAATGTTTGGATTGCTGCAAGTTTGCGCAGGGACAAAGTTATCTTCCAATGTCCTTGAGCGCTTTTTGCCGTCAGCCTGTGAGTTTGGCAGCATTCCTTAATGACCAAATAAATATATTTGGATTAAGGCCAGTTGGCCTACAGAACGTAATTCAAAATACATGTATATATATATATACAGTACCAGTCAAAAGTTTAGACACACTTACTCATTCAAGGGTTTTTCTTTATTTATACTATTTTCTACATTGTATAATAATATTGAATACATCAAACTATGAAATAACACATATGGAAGCATGTAGTAAGCAAAAAACTGTTAAAACAAATCAAAATATATTTTAGATTCTTCAAAGTAGTTTTGCAGGTACTATTTAATGAAGCTGTCAGTTGAGGCATCTGTTTCTCAAACTAGACACTAATGTACTTGTCCTCTTGCTCAGTTGTGCACTGAGGCCTCCCGCTACTCTTTCTATTCTGGTTAGCGCCAGTTTGCGCTGTTCTGTGAAGGGAGTAGTACACACAGATGTACGAGATCTTCCGTTTCTTGGCAATTTCTCGCATGGAATTGCAGTCATTTCTCAGTTCAAGAATAGACTGATGAGTTTCAGAAGAAAGTTCTTTGTTTATGGACATTTTGAGCCTGTAACCCAACCCATAAATGCTGATGCTCCAGATACTCAACTAGTCTAAAGAAGGACAGTTTTATTGCTTCTTTAATCAGGACAACAGTTTTCAGCTGTGCTAACATAATTGCAAACTGGTTTTCTAATGATCAATTAGCCTTTTAAAGTGATAAACTTGGATTAGCTAACACAACGTGCCATTGGAACACAGGGGTGATGGTTGCTGATAATGGGCCTCTGTATGCCTATGTAGATATTCCATTAAAAATCTCATTTACAACGTTAATGATGTCTACACTGTATTTCTGATAAATGTGATGTTATTTTAATGGATGTAAAATTTGCTTTTCTTTCAAAAACAAGGACATTTCTAAGTGACCCCAACATTTTGAATGGTAGTGTATATATAAATATCCTATTGATACAAGTAGGCTAGACAGTCAAACGTATTCTCCAGTGTTAAATCAACACTAATAGTGTTAAATTTAATACTGGTCCAGTGTCTATAGGGGTCTACACTTTTTAGTGTTAAATTAGCACACTGCTTAGTGTAAAGCCTTATTTGCATATTTCCCAGAGTACGTTGCCTTTTAAGTGAATTGTAGCATTACCACCCATGACAGAATTTGTTAGTGACATGGTTGTTGTAGTCATTCATCTTCAGTCCTGTGATCTTCACCAAGTGAAATCCTAAGTGAATATATTACCATTGAAATTACAGTATTTTACACAATACAACAAGTATTTACCCTAATCCAGTGGCCTGAAACTCAAGTTACAGTGGCTTGCAAAATTATTAACCCCTCTTGGAATTTTTCCTATTTTGTTGCCTTTATAACCTGGAATTAAAAATTATTTAGGGGTGGGGGGGGGGTCATTTGATTTACACAATATGCCTACCACTTTGAAGATGCAAAATATATTTTATTGTGAAACAAACAAGAATTAAGACAAAAAAAATGAAAATTTGAGCGTGCAAAACTATTCACCCCCCCAAAGTCAATACTTTGTAGAGCCACCTTTTGCAGAAAGTACAGCTGCAAGTCTCTTGGGGGATGTCTCTATAAGCTTGGCACATCAAGCCACTAGGATTTTTGCCCATTCTTCAAGGCAAAACTGCTCCAGCTCCTTCAAGTTGGATGGGTTCCACTGACGTACTGCCATCTTTAAGTCATACCACAGATTCTCAATTGGATTGAGGTCTGGGCTTTGACTAGGCCATTCCAAGACATTTAAATGTTTCCCCTTAAACCACTCGAGTGTTGTTATAGCAGTATGGTTAGGGTTATTGTCCTGCTGAAAGGTGAACCTCCCTCTCAGTCTCAAATCTCTGGATGACTGAAACAGGTTTCCCTCGAGAAATTCCCTGTATTTAGCGCCATCCATCATTCATTCAATTCTGACCAGTTTCCCAGTTCCTGCCGATGAAAAACATCCCCACAGCATGATGCTGCCACCACCATGCTTCGCTGTGGGATGGTAGTCTCGGGGTGATGTAGGTGTTGGGTTTGCACCAGACATAGCGTTTTCCTTGATGGCCAAAAAGCTCAATTTTAGTCTTATCTGACCAGAGTACCTCCTTCCATATGTTTGGGGAGTCTCCCACATGCCTTTTGGTGAACACCAAACGTGTTTGCTAATTTTTTTCTTTCAGCAATATTTTTTTCTGGCCACTCTTCCATACTATGGACAGATACTCCATTCTCAGCTGTGGAGCTTTGCAGCTCATTCAGGGTTATCTTTGGTCTCTTTGTTGCCTCTCTGATTAATGCCCTCCTTGCCTGGTCCGTGAGTTTTGGTGGGCGGCCCTCTTTTGGCAGGTTTGCTGTGGTGCCATAATCTTTCATTTTTTAAATAATGGATTTAATGGTGCTACGTGGGATGTTCAAAGTTTCTGATATTTTTTTATAACCCTACCCTAATCTGTACTTCTCCACAACTTTGTCCCTGACCTGTTTAGAGAGCTCCTTGGACTTCACGGTGCCGCTTGCTTGGTGGTGCCCCTTGCTCAGTGGTGTTGCAGACTCTGGGGCTTTTCAGAACAGGTGTATAGTATATACTGAGATCATATGACAGATATTGAGAAACTTAGATTGCACACAGGTGGACTTTATTTAACTCATTGTGTGACTTCTGACAGTAATTGGTTGCACCAGATCTTATTCGCACCAGATCTTAGTGTTGTTGTTTTTGTCACAATGCTTTGCTTTATCTTGGCCAGGTCGCAGTTGTAAATGAAAACTTGTTCTCAACTGGCCTACCTGGTTAAATAAAGGTGAAATAAATAAAAAAAATACTAATAACATTTAGGGGCTTCATAGCAAAGGGGTTGAATACATATGCATGCACCACTTTTATGCTTTTTATTTTTTCGAATTAAAAAAAAAGAAGTTATTTTTTGAATTATTTTTTGTATGTCCATTCCATAAAATCCAAATAAAAATCCATTTAAATTACAGGTTGCAATACAACAAAATAGGAAAAACGCCAAGGGGAATTGTCACGGACGACGTCGTGGAAATGACCGGACCAAGGTGCAGCGTGGTGAGCGTACATTTTCCTTTATTTATATAAATGTCGCCAACAAAACAAGAAACAAAGAAACGACCGTGAAGCTTACTAGGGCTATAGTGCCACTAACAAAGTCAACTACCCACAAAATACAAGGGAAAAAAGGCTTCCTAAGTATGATTCCCAATCAGAGACAACGATAGACAGCTGTCCCTGATTGAGAACCATACCCGGCCAAAACATAGAAATAAAGAAACTAGAATGCCCACCCTAGTCACACCTTGGTCTACCCAAAATAGAGAATAAAAGCCTCTCTATGGCCAGGGTGTGACAGGAATGAATACTTTTGCAAGGCACTGTATGTGTAATTCCTATTGGAATCCAGCCAGAGTGGGGATAGCCAACATTTTGAATTTTTACACACCTGCAACCTGCATTCAGAATGACTTCTAGGTTGAAAAGACTAAGATATGAGACTACCTAAACCATCTAAACTGGAAAAACCATTTCAGTAACATGTGCAATAAGTCCAAGTAACAGATTGTATTCGTGAAAAAACATGTATGTAATTTATATTTGATTGGCAAAAGATTAATTAATCAATTAATTAATCAACATAGGTATTGAAACAAATATTTTTTTTTAAATCAACCTGCAATGGAGCACTGAAAAGTCAACACTCGGTAACGCTGGCCAATTTGCTGTGTAATGGCAGAGTACAGGTCTAATTACATCATTATGTAGGATGATGACACATCTCTGCTCATCATACAATGCTTGTAGCTACTAGAAATACGTGTCTGTTTCACCACAACAGGCTTACATTGCTGACACAGTTATCCAAAACAACCTTCATTCACTTTAGAGTCTAGGCAGTAGCAGGTAAAGTTTCCTTCACAAGAGCATGTACTTGTGCCACCTGGGATAAGAATCATCAAACATGAATGCAGAGTACATGGGCAAAGATCTGTCTTTCCTAAAAACACAGGTTGTTATATAACATTTTAAATAATTCCTTGTAAAAAAAAAAGTTACAATTCCAACACCCTTTGAACACCCGCTGTAAAGTAATAACTATGCAAATGTCATCTAATGTGTCCAAAAAACATATGTAAAATGAAAATCCCAAAAATGACACAAAACAACTATTAAAAGAACATTCTTGCACAGTGTAGACCTAATAGATAGAACATGCAGCACCTACAGGCAAGCAAATATGGTTTGGTAGTAAATTATATTCCTATTTCGCCTATAGAAAACACAAAAAAGGATATACCACATGTAGGGTATTTTTGAATAGGAGGAAACTGAGTTACTTGTCAGAATTCTGAATACTTACACAAGTACTAAATGTATGTATGTAGCTTCATATTTATCAACACCATTAACTTTTGTATATTAATTAACAAACATCACACCACCACCCATCTATTGTAGGCTGGGTCAAAATATCTAATGAAAGTCAACCTTGAAACAGAACATTGTATATAAGAGGGTTAACTCAAGGCTGTCTGCAGGCTCAGTAAGGCCATCCCATTCTATACATGCCAGGTTAGGAATTAGTGATGTTTTTTGTGGAACTATTTCAATATTTTAATGTATAGACAAATAGTATATAATAATCCATAAAACAAAACACCTTCTGTCATCATTATGCCAATCTGGTGAGGAGACAAAATAATTGGTTGCAGCACAAAGAACTGGTATAATAGAGGCAATGTTTTAACCAAGAGTTGTGTTCAAAAACAGCTTGGTTTGGACAGCGTAAGTGACGATGGTATAATAGCTATGGGGTTCAATATGGGCAACATGTCCGATCAGATATCAATGCATTATCACTGCATTATCACTGAATCACTGGGGCATCTGGTCTTCAAGATCTCTCTGAAACAATATCCTCCTGATCCCAACCCCCTTGTTGCTTCCTGGTTACAAACTGTAGGCTACAAACCAACAGCATATCCATATAATGTATTTTATTATGTATCATCAGTAGGGACAGGAGTTTTCCGGATCACTTGACTTGACCAAATAACCTCTGGGTCCTAGTTGTCAGACATAACAAGAAACACTTTTCCGCTTCGGTCTTTACCATATCCTTGTCTTTTCAGAATTGGGCTTACAGTAAGCTAAATAGTTGCCATAGGATATAGTAGATGAGATTCATTAACATCACTTCAGTTTATACCTAAACTGACTGTTAGAATATGTATAGTCCTCCATTTTGAAGGAGAGTAAGAACAGGGAGTTCTATTATGTGCAAAAGACAAAACATGCAGTAAATAACTCGATGGGGAGTACTGTTGAAATCATTGAATCAAGAAGGGCTTTCATCTATGAATTACAATTACATGATTGAAAAACTATGAAAAGAGTAATCTTTTGTGGTTCCTGCTGAGATAGAGATGTTGTCCATGGACTATCCAGACCACCCTGAAACATACACAATAGAACCATCTACAATGTATGTACTATAAGTCCCAATGTATTATGTGATTCATTAATTCATTGACTTCAAAAGAAAATACAAAATAAATTACTGTCCCAAAATGCTATAGTAAAAAAGTTAATTTAAATTGCACTTTGTCTTGCTCCAAAGGCATACTTATGCACTAGTTAGGATGTCAGCTCCAGCGAGGTAGAATTCTGGGTACCCCTACAGTAATAAGCAATAGTGACATTGTTATTCACACATTTGATCAAAAACAGTGTCTCAGCTGAAATGACTTGTCTCTCTGTACCCTCTGAATTTATCTTAGGGATTCAACTTACGACTCCCAATTTAGCTCAAAATGAGATATGAGACAAGATTTGTGAAAAAAATAGTAATGTGCTTTGTTCATGCGAGTCTGTGATTTTCATTCTTTAATGTAAGGCTGGCCAGCTTGAAACAGGGTGAAGGGAGAGTGAATGTGTGGGAGAGGGAAAGAGGAAAAAGGCAAGGTTTCCAAGAGAGGAAATGCCAAGGCTAAAGCATTTTTTTTAAATTAAAGGTTACAAACAGTGAACAGAGTAATAAATAGTTTTTCCACCTATGGCTGGGATTTTAACCCACTGCAGTTTTGGCCGATTGATACAGTATTACCACTTTAATAGGTATTTGGTAGCATTGCCTTTAAATTGTTTAACTTGGGTCAAACGTTTTGGCTAGCCTTCCACAAGCTAAATGAGGTGATATCTCATTAAATATGCACATATTTGCATATTCTGCAAATCCATTTTTTGGGATTCTGTGAAGTGAGCCTTAAAATGTTGGTTTCCTTTTTTTGAGAAGCTACAGGACCAGACATTTACATTTCTATCTGTAAAATACTGAAGACGTGTACATGAAAAGCATTTTTGGCACATTTTTCTGAAGAAAATGTTATCCAGAATAAACAATTCCCTCTGTAAAAGTCTTGTCACGACTTCTGTCAAAGTCGGTCCCTCTCCTTGTTCGGGCGGTTATCGGCAGTCGACATCACGACCTTCCTGCCATCACTGAACCATTTTTCATTTTCCATTGGTTTTGTCTTGTCTTCCTTCACACCTGGTTCCAATCCCATCCCACATGTTGTTTATTTAACCCTCTGTTTCCCCTCATGTCCTTGTTGGAGATTGTTTGATTGTATGTTATGTGCAAGTTATGTTCTGGTGTGCGACGGGTTTTGTACCCACTTTTATTATTTTGTATATTTTGGTTTTCTGAGTTTTGTGAGCACCATCTGTGGCCGCAGAGGTCACACTGCCGGTCGGTGCCGGGTTGGTTCCTCTGGGAATCGAGGCAGCAGGCAGGGCGCTCTGGTGTCACCCCAGGTGAGCCGACACCATTCTCACCCAGAGCCCTCTGTTGCACATATGTTTGTGTCTGTCACGTTCCCTGAGTTTTGCGCGCATTCCCGGCATAAGGCGCTCGTAAATTCAGGCTGGGAATTTTATTGATAGAGCTTTAGCCTATAGTTTAGGGATCCCCATCGTTCTCGTGGATGTGCCCTTCCCCGGTCACGCCTTAGATAGTCGACCTTTAGGGTCAGGGTTGATTTGGGAGGTCACCACGCCTTTGGGCATGGTGATGCAGGGGGGGTCTTACAGAGAAAATTAGTCTCTTCCTCATTGACTATCCTGCATTTCCTGTGGTGCTGGGCCTACCCTGGTTAGCTTGTCATAACCCCACTGTTTTTTGGCCACAGAGGGCTCTCACAGGGTGGTCGCGAGAGTGCTCAGGTAGGTGTTTAGGGATTTCCGTTGGTGCTACTATGGTGGAGAGTCCAGACCAGGTCTCCACCGTGTGCATTCCCCCTGAATATGCCGATTTGGCTCTCGCCTTCTCCAAAAAGAAGGCGACTCAATTACCACCTCATCGACGGGGCGATTGTGCAATAGATCTCCTGGTAGACGCTGCACTTCCCAGGAGTCACGTGTATCCTCTGTCACAGGCGGAGACGGAAGCTATGGAAACATGTCTGCGAATCCCTGCGTCAGGGGTACATTCGGTCCTCCACTTCACCCGCTCCTCCTAAAGTTTATTTTTTGTGAAGAAAAAGGAGGGGGGTCTGCGCCCGTGTATTGACTATCGGGGTCTGAATCAGATCACTGTGAGGTACAGTTACCCGCTACCGCTCATAGCCACAGCAATAGAGTCAATGTACGGGGTGCGCTTCTTCACCAAACTAGATCTCAGGAGAGCTTACAACCTGGTGCGAATCCGAGAGGGAGACGAGTGGAAGACGGATTTCAGTACCACCTCTGGGCAATATGAGTACCTCGTCATGCCATACGGGTTGATGAATACGCCATCAATCTTCCAAGCCTTTGTAGACAAGATTTTTAGGGACCTGCATGGGACGGGTGTAGTGGTGTATATTGATGACATTTTGATATACTCCGCTACACGCGCTGAGCATGTGTCCCTGGTGCGTAGAGTGCTTGGTTGCCTGTTGTAGCATGACCTGTACGTCAAGGCTGAGAAATGCCTGTTCTTCCAACAGTCCGTCTCTTTCCTAGGGTATCGCATTTCCACTTCAGGGGTGGAGATGGAGAGTGACCGCATTGCAGCCGTGTGTAATTGGCCAACTCCCACCCACCAGCCGTGTGTAATCGGTCAGACGGTGCGCTGTCTTAGTGGGAAGTACTGGTGGCCCATTGTGGCTAAGGATGTGAGGGTTTATGTTTCCTCCTGCTCGGTGTGCACTCAGTGTAAGGCTCCTAGGCTCCGAGGTTATTTACAACCCTTACCCGTTCAACAACGGCCGTGGTCGCACATGGCGGTAGATTTCCTGACTGATCTTCGTCCTTCACAGGGTAATCGTGGTGGATCGTTTTTCTAAGTCCTGTCATCTCCTCCCTTTGCACGGTCTCCATACGGCCCTACAGACTGCGGAGGCCCTGTTTACACACGTCTTCCGGCACTACGGGGTGCCTGAGGATATAGTGTCTGATCGGGGTCCCCAGTTCACGTCGAGGGTCTGGAGGGCGTTCATGGAACGTCTGGGGGTCTCGGTCAGCCTTACCTCAGGTTTTCACCCCGAGAGTAACGGGCAGGTGGAGAGAGTTAACCAGGATGTGGGTAGGTTTCTGAGGTCTTATTGCTAGGACCGGCCAGGGGAGTGGGCAGCGTTCGTGCCCTGGGCAGAGATGGCCCAGAACCCGCTCCACCACTCCTCCACTAATCTCTCCCTTCCAGTGTGTACTGGGGTTTCAGCCGGTTCTGGCTCCTTGGCATCAGAGTCAGACCGAGGCTCCTGCGGTGGACGACTGGTTCCGGCGCGCGAAGGAAACATGGGACACCGCCCATGTCCACCTTCAGCGCGCCGTGACTGCCACCGCAGTGAGGTGGCAGGTCTCTCCTCAGGTCGGTGGTGGCTGGCCCGCTCCAGGAGTCTGAGGTGCGGGAGGTTCCTCCGCCCCCTCTGGACATCAAGGGGGCCCCGGCGTACTCCATTAGTTCCATACTGGATTCGAGACGTCAGGCGAGGGGCCTTCAGTACCTCGTGGACTGGGAGGGGTATGGTCCGGAGGAGAGATGCTGGGTCCCGGTGGAGGAACAGCTCCATCACTCTCTTTCTTGATCAAATAGCCCTTGCACAGCCTGGAGGTGTGTTGGGTCATTGTCCTTTTGAAAGACAATTGATAGTCCCACTAAGCGCAAACCAGATGGGATGGCGTATAGCTGTATAATGCTGTGGTAGCCATGCTGGTTAAGTGTGCCTTGAATAAATCGCAGACAGTGTAACCAGCAAAGCACCCCCACACCCCCACACCATCACAACTCCTCCTCCGTGCTTAGTGGTGGGAACCACACATGAGTCAACTAATAATTTACACTATTAGAATTCGCTTTCATGTCATTATTATATGTTGAGACAGCGTGTAGGACCTACAATTGAATGAAAATGAACACACAGCGTTAACTAGGGAATATAATTTGTCCATGTTTGGTTCCCTGCATTTTCTAGTGTCAATTTGGGGTCGTGTCGAGTAAAGGTTTGGAACCACTTCTGCAAGGCTCTGCTGTGGTTGTGTTGTGCTGTACTCTGAGGCTACCCACAGATTAAATATTAACATCATCGGTACCGTAACCATCCTTTCAAAGGAGAAGAAGTCTGATATTCCAAATGAATTTTGGGCTCTTCCTGCCTAGTCACATCCAACATGTCTGGTGTGTAAGAGATGTGGACCAATACACTTGTGCCAACAACCATTGTCTGCAATGGGCCTATGAGAATAAAGGAGAAGCAGCCAGATGGAACTCACTAAGATTTATCAATGTCATCTGGTCTGTGTTCACTGTGCCATTGGATGATCTAAAATCACATACAGTAGTTCAGAAATTTGATGTGGTAAAAGTAGAAAGTAGTTCATATTTTTTATGGATTCATACAAGTCACAACTAACTCTGCAGTGACAGGCACACTGTGACAAAACAGTATAAATCCTCCCAGGGGTAACATTAAATTACTCTATGTCTTGTTATATACTACATTTGAAAGACACTGACTGTGTCTGCTGACTGTCCAGTCAGTAAAATGAGATTTATTAGACCAAAATGACATCGGCATCTTTGTCTTTGATAAAGTAATATGGACAAGTATATCAGACAATAGCACAGCCTACATCATATCTTACTTTCATAAAATCCTGTCCTTTTGTCGGTAATCTTTTGAAGGATGTTTAGGCTTCAGAATGGATGGGATGATTACTGTAATGCTCTGTTTAATACCCTTGAAACCACTTAAGACAAAGCATGTTCCAGGTTATAATATTATCAGGACACTGGAAAATTCCTATTTCCCATGTTGATGAGGAGCTAAGGATAAACTGGTGATAGTCTCTTTAGGGAGCTGGCGAGGTTACTTGGGCAAGCAACAAATGTGTTTGACAAAAATATAACTTTTTCCCTTTGGCTGCAGGTGTTAAATGTTTCCGTCAGGGTTCTTATCTTAAACATTTCTGTGTCCGCCTGTCTGTGTTTGGCAATCCTTCATGGCCTTCGGAGGACCAGCTCCCACTGGATTAAAAAACAGTCCTTCAAGTAGGCTACACAGCACTAGGTAAAAGACCACATGCTGCTTTCTGTCAGCAGTCGAGATTCCTTCCAAAGCAGCTAAGACAGCATTATGATGCATTGTTAAAACGGTCACATTAATGCTGTGTTGGCTTATGTTTATGGTTAGGTACAGAAGCCTCTTTGTTGACCTAGAAAAATAAGGCTACATGTTTGAATAACGCTTTGACATTGACTTATTTTGGTATTTTAAAAATAATGACTGACCTTAAGTGGTAAACAAAGTAAATAAATCCATGGTTAACACCACATGACAGTAAACTAAACATAAACCTATTGGTGAGCACTGGGTGACAGTTCCTTTTTGAGTTTGAGAAATAAACATCTTGAAAAGTACTTCATGACACCAAAAGGAAATGATTGTGTTAAATATTGAGTTTAGCTATTTTAAACATTGTTAAAGAGATGGGAAGAAAATGCTTTAACTGCAATATTTGAAAATTGAGAAAAAAACCTAATTAGCTACAAAATAACATTCCACGCTATACAAAGTCAGCACTCCACTTTCGTAGGTGGTCTGAGTGCTTCATCTGAATAAGAGAAGCACAGTGAATGAGCCAGTCTCCCTGCTGGGTCAAAGGGAGACATTGCAGGCACTCTGAGACAGTGGGCGGAGCTTCTTTCCATAGTAGAGTACAGTTGTAGAAAGTAACATTACTGGTAATCAAACTGTTTGCATACATTCACACAATAAATTGCCATCAGCCTATTGTTATTTTTTAAAATCATAATGATGTTTGCATTCTTAGAGGACTACATTTGATATTAAGAAAATTATGTTGCAATGACAAAGACAGTAAGCACAACCGTGTAATACCAAGGTCACATCATTCACTGCAAATAGTTGAGATTATGAATATGAGAGAATTCACTATCTTCTTGTTTGTAGTCTACCAGAATACAGAAGGCTCCTCCACCTGTAACAATGGCATTTAAGTCTGACGTAGACTGTGCATGACCTCTGTTTCCTCATCCAATGGAATTCTCTAGTTCTCACAAAACATAACAACTGTCCAACAGCTACAACATACATATTGGCGACAAACAATACTTAGCTTCCCTTACCTTTCTCGAAAAGATTATGCAAGGCACATTCAACAATCAGACATCTCTATGTCATCTATAGTAAAACTGACTATCCTACCGATCCTCGACTTCGGCGATGTCATCTACAAAATGGCTTCCTACACTCTACTCAGCAAACTGGATGCAGTTTATCACAGTGCCACCCACCACTGCGACTTGTATGCTCTAGTCGGCTGGCCCTCGCTACATATTCGTCGCCAGACCCACTGGCTCCAGGTCATCTACAAGTCCATGCTAGGTAAAGCTCCGCCTTATCTCAGCTCACTGGTCACGATGGCAACACCCATCCGTAGCACGCGCTCCAGCAGGTGTATCTCACTGATCATCCCTAAAGCCAACACCTCATTTGGCCGCCTTTCGTTCCAGTACTCTGCTGCCTGTGACTGGAACGAATTGCAAAAATCGCTGAAGTTGGAGACTTTTATCTCCCTCACCAACTTCAAACATCAGCTATCTGAGCAGCTAACCGATCGCTGCAGCTGTACATAGTCTATTGGTAAATAGCCCACCCTTTTTCACCTACCTCATCCCCATACTGTTTTTATTTATTTACTTTTCTGCTCTTTTGCACACCAATATCTCTACCTGTACATGACCATCTGATCATTCATCACTCCAGTGTTAATCTGCAAAATTGTAATTATTTGCCTACCTCCTCATGCCTTCTGCACACATTGTATATAGACTCCCCCTTTGTTTTCTACTGTGTTATTGACTTGTTAATTGTTTACTCCATGTGTAACTCTTTGTTGTCTGCTCACACTGCTATGCTTTATCTTGGCCAGGTCGCAGTTGCAAATGAGAACTTGTTCTCAACTAGCCTACCTGGTTAAATAAAGGTTAAATTAAAAAAATTAAAAAATATCAAACAATGGAATTTGGAGGCTTTTCAGAAGAACATTATGTCATGTCTATTGAATCCATACATACCCTATACTATAGCAGCTGTGGTGTAACTGACCCGATATTGAAAGAAGGTTGTTCTCTTGACTTACATAATGCTGCATAGTTTCTGGCTCTAAGGAGATGACAGGAGTCTTCAGGTCTAAAGGAAACATCACTCATCACATAAGTACAGTTCACCTCCATTACCAATGGTCCACTCTGACCTGATCCTCTCCACATCACCCTCTACAAATCATAAACTTCAGCTGGGCTATATGAACGGAGTCACATCTACATTGTTTGGCTGCTTTATAATAAAGGATTTAGTCTACAGTTCAAATGAGAGGATTGAGCATTTTGATATCCTCTTACAATGCGAGGATATTGATTCTCTGTAGCCTACCCCAAAGGTTTGTTTTAGGGGGTTATGAAGACTGTGTGAAAGTCATCCCACACTTGGATTACTCCCTGTCCTTTGTGAAAGATGATAAGTAAGTGGGCCTATGTAGACTGAACAATGCTTGGCTTGGAAAAAGATAACTTGTTTCAAGCAGTAACCAGGTCAGCGATGGAATTTAGTGGATGGAATTTAGTCATAGACAATGGAGATGGCACAAATTGAAAGTACACTATTGAGAGAAGTATCAAAACTTGACAGAGATTTAGTCTACCCTGGATGAAGGAAAAATGCATTGTCCAACGTTATGTTGTGAAATTATGAGGAAAGATTATTATGTTACCGCAGTTTTGATCCTACTGACAAGCACATATTAAAACCCCAATTGAAGCAATTTGATGTTTACTTTTCATACTATGACAACAATTTCTAATTAACTCAAATTAGCCATAATTCTCTAGCAGAGAGAAACATTAAAATGTTTTCATTGTTGTCACAAAAACAATTTTATTGAATTAATATTATTTTTTATCATTTAAATTACACAGAGACATACTATTAGCCCACACAGTCCTTATCTATTACATACTGTTCACATGCTATTATAGGTCTACTATATTGCATAGAGTAGCTCTACTATTACACAGACAGACAGGCAGTCTTCTACCGTTTGTTTTTTCTCTGTTATTAGCCAATATTCCAGCACTGCTCTAACAAAAATACGGCTGCATATTCCCTATAGATAATTTTACGCAGAACTTCAGACGTTTCCCAATTAGTACGCATTGAGGATGGTTTTGGCCGCCCGACGTGCAGTCTGTAAGGCATGTCAGGGCATGTCCAGATTGGATGAAGTGGAACTGTCTATCGATAGCGTGCTAAAGTATAGGCTCGTGAAAACGATTTTTAAAAAGTGTGCTTAAGTATCTTCGTAAAACTTATGGATCAAGGTAATGTGACAGTGAAATATATTTAAATGTGTTGTGATACTAAGGGTGGGAGGTGTAATTTATTAGCTTGTAGCCTAAGTGATGGATGTATCAGATACGCACCGCTGGTAATGAATGATTTTTCCAGTTGCCAATGAGCTGTTCGATTTTAGTGCTTTTGCTTTGTGGCATTTCATAAAACTGTTAAGTAATCTCACCAATCAATGTTAGTATAGCAGGGTTGTAATTTAAAGTATAGGATACAGTATGCTAAAACCTCTGCATGTATTCTTTCTCAATCGTGTTCTCTCGCTTTTCACCCCTCAACACCACACATAGAGATGACGATGGAGCCTAAACTAATTTCAGCTTTAGACATTCTTTGCCTGTAATTCTATATACTCTTGTTTGTGTTTTGCATTTTTACTGTACTTCAGTGACATCAAGTTATGGGATATTGAAAATAGTTCAACATGCAAAACTTTTAATTCAATGTGTTCAATACTCCTCCCTATCTGAGATATCTACTGCAGCCCACATCCTCCACCCGTTCTGCTAGTCACATTCTGTTAAAGGTCCACAAAGCTCACACATCCCTGGGTCGCTCGTCTTTTCAGTTCGCTGCAGCTAGCGACTGGAACGAGCAGCAACAAACATTCAAACTGGACAGTTTTAGCTCAATCTCTTCATTCAAAGACTCAATCATGGACAGACAGTTGTGGCTGCTTTGCGTGATGTATTGTCTGTACCTTGTTGCCCTTTGTGCTGTTTGTGCCAAATAATGTTTGTACCCTGTTTTGTGGTGCTACCATGTTGAGCTGCAGCCAGGTTGTATTGCTACCATGCTGTGTTGTCATGTGTTGCTGCCATGCTATGTTGTTGTTTTAGGTTTCTCTTTATGTAGTGTTGTGTTGTCTCGCGTGTCGTGATGTGTGTTTTGTTTATTTGTATTTTTAATCCCAGCCGTGCAGGAGGCCTTTTGCCTTTCTGTTGGCCGTCATTGTAAATAATAATTTGTTCTTAACTGACTTGCCTAGTTAAATAAATGTTCAATAAATAAAATAAAAAATACAATATTCAGTGCAGTGGTTAAGATACAGCAATCTCTATGCATTTTGTTTCCATTTTACTCAGTGTTAATTATAAAGATAAAAAAGGAGCTAACTACTGAGCTATAAACTATCATACATATGACCTTTTCCTAGGAGTTACATTGCTGTCATGGATTGTTCTGAAACCCAGTACTACTTGAATGGGAACTGCCACCCTTGTCTGCAATGTGGACCAGGACAAGAGCTGTCAGAGGTGGGTATTATTACATTATAGAGGAATATTTTTGTTTTGGAAGAGAATTTACTGTATTTTCACTAAGGACAACAAACAGATAGGCCATGTCTAGTAGCCTATCCACTCAGCTGAGCAGTAATTGTGTGACAAATGGAAAACATTTCTTAACGTTTAAACGGGCATTTTGTTATGGGTTTCGAGTTAATAATAAGGAAAATAAAAATATTTAGAATTCCACGTGAATTCACAATGCAGCTGTACTGCTGCCTGCAACGGTTTGGGTCTCTTGTTTGGGTCACACGGTGCATCCCTTTCAAATGATTAAGCATTTCACCTGTACTACCATTACTGTAACTCAATTCCACCTTGCATTAACTTCTCATCGAAGTTCTCAAAGTATTGCCAAACAGGATTTCACAGTTGTCGCTTGCCTTTCTCTGCCATTTTTTCAACTGACTTCAAAATGATTGATTAATCGACTCCTTGCACGTCAACTCCCGGTGTCGACTCCCATTTCCCAATTTCTGAGTGTCAAGATTCGACTCCTCTAGGAACGGAGGAGACTGATTAGCTCTGGTGCTTACGATAACTCGGTTAGGGATTTTTCTTAACGTTTAGGATCCCAATTTCCTTTAAACGTTTTAAGGTTTAAATGTTCACACCCTTTACTGCAGAACCAGGATTTGTCATTACAGTTGTAGGATCTTAATTGTATCCTTAATTTGCAGGATAACTTTCCTGCAATGCAGGAAATGTAAAACGTGTAGTGTATTTTAGGTTTAAAAAAGCTTATGAAATGTGGAATTTCCATTGAGAAATGTCCGCCTTGATTTTCCCTTTAGAAAAATATAGCCTATCAACCCCTACAAAAATGTCCATTGGTTATCCACATAATAATTCACATTTCCTGTTGCTGTAGCAAACTGGTTCAAATGAACATCCTACAATTGTATGAAACCACAAAAAGCTTGGTTTGACTGTCTGTGGTGATCTCACTCTAACATAATCCCACTGGCAGAGAACCTTGTTCCAAGTTCACACAAGTCCACTTGGCAGGCATGCTAAGGATCTTCACATTTGGGTTTACCCATGACCTAAAATAACCCCAGTGCTCATTGGAAGGGGAAACAGTAATGTATTTTGTAATCTAGACCTCTAATCATCATATTCATTTCTGTTTTGCAACCGTCTGCTTCAGAAATTAACTTCAGTGAAATCCTTAGCTGTAAACAGATCTGCACTGTATATTTTGATTCTTATTTCCCGGCAGGACTGTGGTTATGGAAGTGGACGGTCGGCTTATTGCATCCCCTGTAATGTCAAGACTTATAAAGAGGGTTGGGGTTACCACTTCTGCAGATTCTGCCAGTCATGTAAACGCATAAACAGGCACCAGAAGTCACTGTGCACCTCTAAAAGCAATGCTGTCTGTGGGGAGTGTTTACCAGGGTTTGTATCGTGCATTATCTCATCGCTTTCTTACATATAGTATCTACAGATCTTTATAGTTAAGACATAGCTGTGCTTTTAAGTCATAAAAGCTCTTCATCCAGACCAGAACATGTGGACTTAGTTTTACTAGCTTGTTTACTTGAAATACCACTATTTCAGACTTTTTCCCTGCTTTAATTTGATCTGATTTCAGCTTTTACAGTAAGACACGGATAAATGGCTTGCAGGACTTGGAGTGCATGCCATGTGGTCCCTCCTCCACCACTGAGCAGCAGTGCAGCCGTAAGTTTCAGTAAAGCTTGGACGGGACTCTGAGAAAGGAAAACAACTTCATTATTGAAGTCAATTGTGTAGCCTACTGTTATATTAGAAAATTATCTCCATATGCTGGAAACTTAATTACCCATGTTTTTATTAGCCTAATTTTCTGTGAGCAATTGTTGACGTAGATAATTAATTGTTTGGGTTATGAGATATTTAAGAATTATAACACTGTTCTTTATTAATAGAATAGTGTTATAATAATTGTATTTGCCAAAGGATTAAAGTCAGAAATGGAAAACATCAAATAAATGTTGTGTGTAAGCATTTGCTCAGCCATTTGCTCAGCACCAACCTCAATTCTTTTGTTTTGCAGGAAGCAGAGAAGTTGATGTGGAAAAAGTCTGGAGCCCAGAAGGCCCAGCCCATAATGCTGCTGTTACCGCCACAATTTCTGTAGCCCTGGTTACCATGGCAATCCTAGCTGCTGCCTTGTTTATATACTTCAGGCATACCTTACTAAAGAAAATATTTAAAGGTATCTCATTATCCACACGCAAATCTCTCCTCTAATGAAGTTTTTGTTGCATGAGATGTTCACACAACCAATGATGAAACTGTAATAATGTGGATTCTGTCAGTGTGTTTGTTGAAATCTCTTTTATAGTAACACGCAGAGTACAAGTAATCCTCCTCAAACTGTGCCTCCTCTGGCTCATTAATTATCTTCTTTCTCTGAAAGGATGCCTGGCTCCTCAAAGCACAAGTCAGAATGACATGGAGTGTGCAGCATACCCAGTGAACAGGGTCACACTGAACCTGGAGCAGGAAGGCCAAGGCTCAGGTAATTATCAGAGTAAAACAGCACCCACCACGCCTTAAACATCCCCTAATTGACTCATATTCTAGTTAATTTGTGAATGCATGGTTCATAAGGGGTTTGTTAGGGTACTAATGTAACCCTCTGATGACCTGTCTTCCTACAGGTGCATGTGCTAACTCTACCACCACTGCAGAAACATTTGCCAGACTGCAGTCCAAAGTGGACATGATTGTCCCTCTGGGGTCCATTGTACTAAGCCCTGACCTTAAAACTCAGGACCACAGATACCTCCTGGAGACCCAGCCGCTGGTGCAGAACTCCACCTGCAGTAACTGCTCATCTGGGTTTGTCTCTCAGATATCCTCTGAGCCGCCCTCAGTCAGTGGGGACGTCCCACTCACAATGGAGATCCCTGTGGGTCCAATAGACAGTGGGGAGTATGTGGCAGGGTCCTTGTTCCTGCAGAGCAGTGAGGGATACTGTGCCTCTGAGCTGCATGCGAGCCCACTCCATCAGCATGTCCCAGTGGAGTGCACTGAGCTAGACTTCCACACCACTGCAGCCTCAACACTGGATCTTGACAGTACTACAGACCCAGACTGTAGCTCTGTGAGCCTGGGGATTACTGAGATATCTGAGATTAGGGACGGCTCCTCCGGAGACAGGTTAGGAGGAAGACAACTGAGGAGGAGTCCATCTGACTGCCCAGAGGAGCAAACTGACAGCTGTTGGAACAGCCATCAACAACCCTGCAACAGCAGTCTGGGAGGCAGTAATGCGGTAATTACCTTTAGGAAAGACAGAGATGTTTCACCTGCTGTTCTCACACAGGTGACCATTTACTCAACAGTAGTGAGTTTGAGTGAGCAGTCACTAGATGTAGCTGTATTTTATGCTTACACAGATTTTTTTTTAAAGCAAATGGCACCCTTCATTTCACTTTTAAGTTGTGGCCCATGGGATGCAATGTAAACACACACACACACACACACACACACACACACACACACACACACACACACACACAGGCTGATGTCATAAGTTGTGATACCCTCCCATTATAGGCAAGAGACTGGATGCCCATAGGTAATTTGTTTCATGTTTCCCACTTGTCATTTAAGACATAATTAGCTAGATATGACAAACTAAGTTTACAGCTTTACTCATTTAGTAGAGAATGTTTCCCTGGACGGAGCAAAAAAAGTATTCATTCATTAATATTTATATTTGTAGATGGAAACAGTGAGCCTGCTGAAGAAGTGTATCCGAATCATGCAAGGTGTGTTATTCTTCAGTTTACTTGATATCTAAAGCTTATTTTAATGCTGGAGCACATTCAACAGAAACCAAATGAAACATTGCAACTCTCAAAGAAACCACAATACACAGTATATGTGACTGATGAGGTGAAGTTCTGTTGCTGTTGTGGCTAGGGATTTAGTTGAGCTACGTATTCACAGAATCTAATCTTGTTCTTGATGGTTCTGGATTTCAAAGTTAATGCAGCAGTTTATACCAGTCGTTTTTAAAGTTGTTTTTCGTTGTGTCTTAATGGTTTTAAAACATTTCTTTATCTTGGCCAAGAGGAATAGTCAAATATACAATGTCTTACTGTTCTACAGGCCACATGGAGAAACAGACAATCGTTGTGCCAAGAGACTTAGCTGCATACTTGGCACCACTGGTTAAATCTTCAAGAAGAGGATAAATTCCCTTTACAGCATGGGCTAGTCCTGAGATAGTAATTATGACAGCATGCTACAATTGTTAGAATTTGCTTCCTGTAGGCTTTCTGGTGAAGCAACACACCAACTGACCTGGTGTGTGTGATCTGCAGAGGATGAAGTTATTTGCACACTGTCACTGTCCATGAGACATTCTCAAATGTTGAATGTAGAAACAGTAACATCTAGTAATAGCTGAATAGTTAACCTCTTGTGGTAGGTGGACAGGGGGATCTGTGCTCATTTCCCCATTGGCCTGTGTATCTTCTGTCCAGGGGTCCGTCTAGGCAGGCTGCCGCAGGCCTTGGTGGATTCTCTGGCTCTGAAGCTGGACCCAACATTCCCAGGAGTACAGAACTACCAGCAGGTGGCGCTGAAGATGGGCATATCTCACGAGTTGCTGAAAGACCTGCGCGGGTTTGAACAGGTCTTTCGGTACCTTTCCTCCTGCACTCTGCTGACAGTACCTACTCTGCTCCACACCTTCTATCTCCTGCAAAGGCTTGACACCCTGCTCCTGCTGTGTGAATATGCCCTGCAGCGCTATGTCACAGGATGCACATACTAACTGTTGTTGCTAACAACACTTCTGCCAACACAACCTAGAAGGCTGACATCAACAGGTTATAATATGATCAGTATGCGTACTACTGAACTAGAACCTACCTGGAACAACATAACTGCTCAAACTCAGATGTGGATGTGTAAACATTTAGGGGTTCACAGCAAAGCTGTAAAACCTATTGTTAGATTATTTGTTTTCGTTGACATGGTCAAATAACGCAAGCATAGATTGGTAACTTTTTCTAATTTTACACACAGAAACTAGAGACCTGAATAACTTGGTCAAAAATAATGGCACTGATTGACCTATATGTGGCACTGTTATAAGCAGTCTCACTTAAACCCTCATATCCGCCATCTCGTTTGACCTAGAGGCGTGAAACGTTGTATCTAGGTGTTGTTCTTGATACTGAACAAATTTGCCTCAAGGACCCATAAGATCTGTCAGGACAGATTTTCCTCCATCTTGTACATTTTGGAAAACCTTAGAAAAATTTCTCATGAATTATAGGTAACTTCTCATGAAATTTGGTATGTAGGCGCATGGTACATTTCATAACTTAGTTTGAGAAAAGCTAAGCGATTGGTTAAGAGATGGCTTATTGTTAAATCAGGAAATCCCATTTCACGTGTCCATTTAAATCCTTTGTAAATCCACCCCACAATGGCCTATCAACTTGAATATTTTTAGAATAATCAAATACATTACCACAATGAGCCATGCTACACTTGGAATTGATATCTTAAAAATATGGACACTGTTAACAATGACCTTTTTTGACTATGTAACACTAAACTTAAAATAATTTGTAAAAATCTTCTCATGGACTAAAAGTCAGATTCACTCCAAATGTTGTCTTTGGACAGTAGTCCATAAAGCATTTGAGAAAATAATGTTGGTTCAAAGATGGCCGCACTATACCAGTAGATTCATATTTGAAATCTAAATCTCATTAACCATTGGACCAAATGACACCAACTTTGGAATGTAGACCCATGGTGCATTTCTTAACTTAGTTTCAGCTAACGTATTGGCCGAAAGATGGCTGAGTTATTGACAAATCAAAAATCTGATTTCACGTGTCCATTTAAACCACTGTAAATCCACTACATAGTGGCCTATCAACGCTTCAATGTTTCCACTGATTCCACATGAAGGAAGATAGTTCCTACATGATAGGGTGCTTGATTTTTTTATCCTATTAATCTTGAGTCCTTTCTGTCATCGAGCCTGGTCAGCTATATTTTTATTTTTTATTCGGAATAGATCAAATGTTATTTTTTCCAGGTTTCACATGTAACATATGTGAATGCTAATGTGACATAATTTACTCTTATGTTTCAGATATTTTGTCATGCATCAAAAGCTATCCATGAAAATGATGCATTCATATTTGAAAAGTTTGTCAGAAGATACATTCTTTTAAATGCATACTGTACAAACTATGTTAATGGCTGTACTGAATGAATGAAGAAAAAGTATTTCATTTTTTATTAGTATTACTTTTTATACATGTTTTGGACTTTTGTAAACAAAACTAAAATTACATTCCTATTCATGGAAATTATGTTGTGATGTAATTTGTTATAAACCTTACTTAATAAAGAAGTATATAGTCATAGACAAATTTGAACAGAAAACATGGCCAGTTGCTGTATTTCTGCAACACATAATTGAAAAGCAGACTTAAAATGAAGATTTGCAGAACTAATGCCACACTACTGACATTTCTACTAAGCTACCCTTTAGCAAGGATTTTACATTGTGTAACAACACAAATTCCTTTGTTATGAAATTAAACTTGAGTTTTTCTCAGCATTGTTCATTTACTTTTCCAAACAAGTACAGCATAGAATCACAAGAAATATCCACGGAAGATATCACAATCCACAGTCAAAAATAAGAAAAAGTACAATAACTATACATCTGTAGGAGACTGGATATTATTACTTTTATTTTACCTTTATTTAACTAGGCAAGTCAGTTAAGAACAAATTCTTAGTTTCAGTGACAGCCTAGGAACAGTGGGTTAACTGCCTGTTCAGGGGCAGAACGACAGATTTGTACCTTGTCAGCTCAGGCTTTGAACTTGCAACCTTTTGGTTACTAGTCCAACTCTAAGCACTAGGCTACCCTGCCGCCCCATATTGTATGGCCAAATAAAGCAATTTTACTGTTTTACAGTCATAAACAAGCTGATGGAGCCCTCTGATGTTCTCTATGTGTATTACAGTAGATATCATGATTTCAGTGACATCAATGAGACAACCAATTTGTATTAGCAACCAAAATCATAATGTATTGTTTACAACCATACCAATATCAATTGCTTATACCTTATTGTGTTGGTTTTTTTGTGTGGTAAAACTGTAAACTGTTACAAAGCTGACTTCCCAGAAAGACCATCTAATTTGAG
The DNA here is from genome assembly GCF_002021735.2 of Oncorhynchus kisutch. Classification (NCBI taxonomy): domain Eukaryota; kingdom Metazoa; phylum Chordata; class Actinopteri; order Salmoniformes; family Salmonidae; genus Oncorhynchus; species Oncorhynchus kisutch. The sequence goes on from NC_034179.2 coordinate 27,544,942, forward strand.
ATTGACAAACATGCCATGTGTAAAAGAAAATGTGTGTCTTATTTTGTGATATGACATTTGTAGTTGGTGATCTATTGAAAATAACAATATAATTCTGACACTTTAATCCATAATATGATGAAAATATGGTGGAAATTCAAATGTGAGGTAGTTCACAATATTTTACACCAGGTGGCAGGAGTAGGATGATGTTCTACTGCGATTAAATATTTTCTTATAGGCTTTTAAATCAAATCCAATTTTATTTGTCCGGAGCGCCAAGTCTAGGTCCAAAATCCAACAATGCAGTTTTAAGAAAAATAAGTATTAAGTAAAAAATAGATTTAAAAAAAAGGTCAAGTAACATATAATTAAAGAGCAGCAGTAAAATAACAGTAGCGAGTCTATATACAGGGGTACCGGTACAGAGTCAATTTGCGGCGACACTGGTTAGTCAAGGTAATTGAAGTAATATGTACATGTAGGTAGACTTAAAGTGACTGCATAGATAATAAATAGAGAGTAGCAGCAGCGTAAAAGAGGGGGGGGGGGCAATGCAAATAGTCTGGGTAGCCATTTGATTAGCTGTTCAGGAGTCTTATGGCTTGGAGGTAGAAGCTGTTAAGCCTTTTGAACCTAGATTTGGTGCTACAGTACTGCTTGTCGTGCAGTAACAGAGAGAACAGTCTTTGACTAGGGTGGCTGGAGTTTTTCACAATCTTTATAGTGCCTTTCTCTGACACCGCCTGGTTTAAAGGTCTTGGATTGCAGGAAGCTGGGCCCCAGTGATGTACTGTGTCGTACATCAAATCTTTTCAGTTTCCTGAGGGGGAATAGGTTTTGTCGTGCCCTCTTCATGACTGTCTTGGTGTGTTTGGACCATGATAGTTTGTTGGTGATGTGGACACCAAGGAACTTGAAGCTCTCAACCTGCTCCACTACAGCCCCATCAATGAGAATGGGGGTGTGCTCGGTCCTCCTTTTCCTGTAGTCCACAATCATCTCCTTTGTCTTGATTATATTGAGGGAGAGGTTGTTATCCTGGCACCACACGGCCAGGTCTCTGGCTTGTTGGCGTTAAAGGTATAGATCACCCAAATAACAAAATTACATATTGGTTTCCTAACCATCAGTCTATTGACAAGGTATGACAGCAATCCATGCATTGGACCAATATTAGCATTTTTCTGTAATCGGAACGATATTAGCATTTTTCCCGCATCATGTTCAAATCATCTATAAATGACTTTGTTGAGCTTCACAATACATTTTAGATAGTTTTGGATGATTTTACATGATACGTGAAAAATGCAAATATCAGTCCCATGACTTGAATGGGATTTGTGCCACAAATGTTAAAATGTTAGTATGTGGAAACAGTGCCAGGGAAACTAAACCAAAGTATGGATTGATGTCATACCTTGCTTTATTTTTCTAGATCAAATAACATTGAAAACAACCACTTTCTGTGCAGTATTAATTTACCATCCTTACAAACCACTTAATGTAAATGTTCATTACTGTATTGTATATAGGCTGGTCATCTAGGTTTGTACCTGTAGACTTTCCATCACCATGAAGAAAAACAATGCACAATACAGTAATTGATTACATTGAGACATCGAGTGGTTTGTGATGATGTAGCTCAGTTGGTAGAGCATGGCACTTGCAACACTAGGGTTGTATGCACTCACTACTGTAAATTGCTCTGGATAAGAGCATCTGCTAAATTGTAAAAGGAATGAATAGACCATTTCAGTTTTCAAATAGAAATACATTGTATTTGCAAAGTATTTCAAGAAACTGGAAAACAAGCAAGTACTTTTATATTCCACAAGTATTATCAGATTAACTGTTTTGTACAGATAATTATCGGACTCAAGTTACAAATGCTGGTAAACACTCAAATACAAATACATTTAGTTTAAATACAAATGAAATACTCACACATGAGCACATCTGATTCCCCTGGCACTGACACTATTTCATAGTGTATTTTCAACCAATTTTATACATGAAGATTGTCTATGATTCAACCAGCAGATGGTGTCGTGAGAAAAGTACATTTTTCTATCCGGCATGCTGATTCGTCAATCCAAGCCATTCAATAACTTTGTGATTTATAATGATCATCTATATATCTAATTATATAAATTCATTAAATTATCGAATTAAGCAATTATAATATTTTTTTTTATGGGAAAGTAATTATATTGGTAGATAGTTCTGCTCAGATTATTTGAATGATTTCAAGTATCATGACATGACATTATGGGTACTCCTTTAAAGGTAATTCAGTGAAAAGTATTCACACTTGCTTAATCTTGGCTCATCAGATCTGACTAATTGCATAATGCTATGGCAGGGCCAGGAAAAATCCTTGAGTGCCACACGCATAACTGGTGGTTTTACTTCCTCCATCTGATCAGGGACTGAATGAATCAGCCCTGAGAATACATTGTGGGTCAAGTCTAAGGTCAATGACATACACTGACCAACTAACTACCAGGGATGAAAGAAAAACAGCAGTACTACTGTACATCTCTTGAGGGACAGAATTGAATAGCCCTATGCAATAGTGTGCACTAATGAATGATTGTGAATGTTTCGAGTTTACTCTGTGCACAGTTACACATTTACAAACATTATACTATAAAAGAACGATAGACACTGAAACAAATATTTTTTAACTTGAATTGTGTAGCTGTAGGCTATCATGTTTTGAAAAAACACATAACATGCTAAATCACATTAGTTTTATTTACCATTACGGTATCCATACAAGTGTTTCACTAATATTCTCTTTCCCGATTATTTACAAAATATTTTACAAACTACTTCACCATTTTATTGTTTATTTTTACCTCCCCTTAAAGAAATAGACTTCCGTTATTCTCTAATATTTCATATTATAGGTCGACCTAGATCTAATTATAAATTACATCAACCGAATGGAGATAGGTGCAACCTTGACAGAATCTTATGGAAAGATGTTAACCTCTGCATTAACCTCTATATCCTTTATACATAATCTATGTAGTTATAGAGATGACAACCTCAGCATGGATGTACTGCCCTCTTGAAACGCCAAATGAAAGGCAGGGACTTGAGCTCAGTCCTGAAGCTTCTGTTCAGCCAGCAGTAGATAAAATGATTGTAACAGGTGCTACTCATGGCAAACCAATGGAAGGTGAAGTAGATAGCATTGTTAGTGTTAATGGCCTGGCTGGACACCAAAATCACATAACAGTTTAAAGGGAACCAGCAAATAGCAAAAACAGCCACCACCAACATCAGCATCTTCAGAGTCATCTTCTTCCTTTGTCTGTGGGTGACATATTGTGCCAGAGTCACATCCCCTATAGCATTACGCATCCATAGCTTCTCAGCAATGATAATGTAAGCTATGGAGATGATAGAAAGTGGCAACAAGTAGAGGAGGAAAAACGTGGCCAGGTCCAAGTATTTCCAAAACACATCTGACGGCTGTGGAAAGCTGGGCAGACACACCATTCAAACCTTTCTGTGATTAGGGAAAAACAGGATGTTTGCTTAGTCTCTACTTTTGGAAGTAAGTAGTTATGGGTTTATAGAGGCTTATATTAGTTATTATAGAAGCTATTAAAGGTAAAAGGTACATTCAAAGTCAGAGGCTGTGTTGGCTAAGAATAACTGTAATTGGGTTTTACTAAACTCTGGAAACAGGAGCCATTTATTAGTGTCTAAAAGGAAGCATAAATATTACTGTATGGTACTGATTGTCTGGAGAAAATATGTAATTTACATAAATAGACAATATTGCTCCCTTACCCAAAGTCAAACCACAGCAGCTTCTGATAAATGGCATGAGGTAGAGAGAAACACGAGGCCGTCACCCAAATCATGCCACAAAACATTGATATCCGCTGCCTCATCGGATGCATAACTACCTGCAAAGAAAATGTGTTTAACTGGAATATTCTTTAATTCAAGTTGAATAATCTTTGGATTCCGACAGCATTCGCACTTTTGGAAGACATAACTTGGACTGTAGACTACAAAAATCTATTCCTGCTCTTTTTCCGCGATCCATCAAACACATTTGTTTGGTGTGTCGTCATAGTGGTCTCTGACTTGTGGTCAGACTCGCTCAGGCGGAAAACAAACTTGCGCCATTTTCCAATACTGATTTGAATGTCATAAAAAAAACAGAGAAGTGTCAAAATATTTTTCGAAAACATCCTTTCTGAATTTAAAAGTAATCCTCGAAGTAGTCATCTAGTTTTTCAAAAGTATCTGTAATCTGATTACAATATTTTTGCTGGTAATGTAACGGATTACTGTTATCGTTTTTGTAATCCCTTACATGCTCATCTGTCACCCCAGACAGGCTCAAGCAAATACATTTGAATGGTTTATAAATATTATTTCAAATCACACGCTTTGTAAGCAACAAGTGTAGACTAACAGTGATGCTTACTTATGGACCCTTCCCAACACAGAGAGAAAGAAATGAGAGAAATAATAGAAAAGTAATAACACGTAATAATAAATACACAATGAGTAACGATAACTTGACTATATACAGTACATGGGTTACAAGTACCGAGACGATGTGCAAGGGTACGAGGTATTTGAGTTAGATATGAACAAATAACTAGCAATAGTGTTACTAGCCAACATGATAGATAAGAAACAGTAGCAGCAGCGTATGTGATGAGTCACAAAAGTTTGTGCAAAAAGGGTCAATGCAGATAGTTAAATAGTTAAGCAAATAGCTACCCAGAATAACCATTTAGTAGTCTTATGGCCTAGGGGTATAAACTGTTCAGGGTCCTATTGGTTCCAGTGCATCAGTACCGCTTGCTGTGCGGTAGCAGAGAGAACAGTCTATGACTTGGGCTGCTGGAGTCTTTGACAACTTCCTCTGACACCAACTGGTATAGTGGTCCTGGATGGCAGAGAACGTGGCCCCGGTGATGTACTAGGCCGTACGCACTACCCTCTGTAGCGCCTTCCGGCTGGATGCCAAGCAGTTGCCAAACCAAGTGGGGATGCAGCCAGTCAAGATGCTCTCAATGGTGCAGCTGTAGAACATTTTCAGGATCTGAGGGCACATGCCAAATCTTTTCAGCCTCCTGAGGGGGAAAGGTCATTGTCATGCCCACTTCACGACTGTGTTGGTTTGTGTGGACCTTGATCGATCCTTAGTGATGTGGACACCGAGGAACTTGAAGCTCTCAACTCACTCCACTACAGCCCCGTCGATGTGAATGGGGGAGGCCTTCCCTTTCATGTAGTCCACGATCAGCTCTTTTGTCTTGCTGATGTTGAGGGAGAGGTTGTTGTCCTGGCACAACACTGCCAGGTCTCTGACCTCGTCCTTATAGGCTGTCTCATCGTCGTCAGTGATCAAGCTTAGCACCTTTGTGTTGTCATCAAAGTTAATGATAATGTTGGAGTCATGCGTGGCCATGCAATCGTGGGTGAAAAGGGAGCACAGAAGGGGGCTAAGCACACACCCCTGAGGGGCCCCCGTGTTGAGGGTCAGTTTGGCGAATGTGTTGTTGCCTACCCTTACCACCTGGGGGCGGCCCGTCAGGAAGTCCAGGATCCAGTTGCAGAGGGAGGTGTTCTGTTCCAGGGTCCTTTTCTTAGTTATGAGCTTGGAGGCCACTATGGTGTTGAATGCTGAGCTGTAGTCAATGAACAGCATTCTCACATATGTGTTCCTCTTGTCCAGGTAAGAGAGGGCAGTGTGGAGTGAAATGGAGATTGTGTTTCCAATTTATGTACAGAATAATACTAAATCCGCTGAGACCAGGTTGTCTCCATTGGTGGAGTTGTAAACAGCACCTGGGTCTTTGGGAAGACCATGTGCCATGTCAGCCGATTCGCACAGTACTGTCACGCCCTGGCCTTAGTTATCTTTGTTTTCTTTATTATTTTGGTTAGGCCAGAGTGTGACATGGTTGATTTATGTGTTTTGTCTTGTCTAGGGGTTTTTGTAGATTAATGGGGTTGTGTTCTTTTAGGTGTCTAGGTAAGTCTATGGTTGCCTGGATTGGTTCTCAATCAGAGGCAGGTGTTTATCGTTGTCTCTGATTGGGAGCCATATTTAGGCAGCCATATTCTTTGGGTATTTTGTGGGTGATTGTTTCCTTTGTCCGTGTTTGTGCCACACGGGACTGTTTTGGGTTTTCACGTTTCTTGTTTTCTAGTTGTGTTCATGTTAAGTGTCTCTTATTAAAGAACCATGAACTATAACCACGCAGCGTTTTGGTCCGCCTCTCCATCCCAGGAAGAAAGCTGTGACAGAATCACCCACCACAACAGGACCAAGCGGCGTGGTGAAAAGCAGCAGCAACAACAGCAAGAGAAGCAGAATCTGGACTATACGACTTTGGAAGAGATAGACAGGTGGGTGGTCGACCCAGGGAGAGTGCCGGAACCCGCCTGGGATTCGCTGGAGCAGTGCGAGGAGGGTTATAAGAGAATGGAGTTGGAGAAATGAGCACGGCAGCGCGGTAGGAAGCCCGAGAGTCAGCCCCTAAAATTTATTGGGAGGAGGCACACAGGAAGTATGGCGAAGCCAGGTAGGAGACCTGCGCCAACTTCCTGTGCTTACCGGAGAGCGAGAGAGACCGGGCAGGCACCGTGTTATGCTGTGGAGTGCACAGTGTCCCCAGTGCCGGTGCATAGCCCGGTGCGGTACATACCAGCTCCTCGTATCGGCCGGGCTAGAGTGGGCATCGAGCCAAGTGCATCTGGTCTCCAGTGCGTCTCCTTGGGCCGGCGTACATGGCACCAGCCTTACGCATGGTGTCCCCGGTTCGCTTGCACAGCCCAGTGAGGGCTATTCCACCTTGCCGCACTGGCAGGGCGACCGGGAGCATTCAATCAGGTAAGGTTGGGCAGGCTCGGTGCTCAAGAGCTCCAGTGCGCCTGCACGGTCCGGTCTATCCATTGCCACTTCGATGCACCAGCCCTCCGGTGGCAGCCCCGCGCACCAGGCTTCCTGTGCGTGTCCAGAGCCCAGTACTCTCTGTTCCTCCTCCCCACACTCGCCCTGAGGTGCGTGTCCTCGGCCCAGTACCACCATCGCTGGCACCACGCACCAGGCCTACAGTGCGCCTCGTCTGTCCAGAGCCGCTAGAGTCTCCCGTCTGTCCAGAGTCGCCAGAGTCTCCCGTCTGTCCAGAGCCGCCAGAGTCTCCCGTCTGTCCAGAGCCGCCAGAGTCTCCCGTCTGTCCAGAGCCGCCAGAGTCTCCCGTCTGTCCAGAGCCGCCAGAGTCTCCCGTCTGTCCAGAGCCGCCAGAGTCTCCCGTCTGTCCAGAGCCGCCAGTCAGCCAGGATCTTCCAGAGCCGCCAGTCAGCCAGGATCTTCCAGAGCCACCAGTCAGCCAGGATCTTCCAGAGCTGCCAGTCAGCCAGGATCTTCCAGAGCCGCCATTCAGCCAGGATCCGCCAGAGCAGTCAACCAGCCTGAGCTACCTCTCAGTCCCGAGCTACCCCTCAGTCCTGTGCTACCCCTCAGTCCTGTGCTACCCCTCAGTCCTGAGCTACCTCAGTCCGGAGCTGCCCCTCAGTCCAGTGGGGCCATTTAGTAGGGTTGCCAATCCTAGGTCGGCGGCGAGGGTCGCCGTTCCTAGGAAGAGACTAAAGCGGACAAAGACTATGGTGGAGTGGGGTCCACGTCCCGTGCCAAAGCCGCCACCGTGGACAGACGCCCACCCAGACCTTCCCCTATGGATTTAGGTGTGCGGCCGGGAGTACGCACCTTTGGGGGGGGGGGGGTACTGTCACGCCCTGGCCTTAGTTATCTTTGTTTTCTTTATTATTTTGGTTAGGGGGCTGAATAATTTTGCACGCCCAATTTTTCAGTTTTTGATTTGTTAAAAAAGTTTGAAATATCCAATAAATGTCGTTCCACTTTATGATTGTGTCCCACTTGTTGTTGATTCTTCACAAAAAAATACAGTTTTATATCTTTATGTTTGAAGCCTGAAATGTGGCAAAAGGTCGCAAAGTTCAAGGGGGCCGAATACTTTCGCAAGGCACTGTATATATATTTATATATATACATGTATTCTTGAATAGTATAACTTATAAAGGCCTCATGAGCTTAGTTCAACTGTCACACTCTATGAGAACCCAAAATATAAGCTTGTTTTATTCCAATGTTTGTAAACATTGTAAATGTAAACAAACACTGCATAGCCTCATAACATGGTTAAACAATAATGTCATATCATGGATGGTCAGTCCTTGCATCCATAGCTCTGTCTATTCATCTGAGTGGTTATATTTCTCCAGGCCCATCCCTCATCTTTTTACCAAAACAAAAACGGGGTGCCCATTTTGTTATTGTTTTATCTGTGGATTTTCCCTTTAATCAGCTGCATATTATCAAGATATTAAAGTGTCACCAACAAAAAGGTAAACAATTGGCCTGTAGCTAATGCAGCATTTGTAAATAGCACTTTTCAGTAGTGCTCAAAGCATGCCATTCCATGAGCGCAGCATTTATTTTTCAACTCGAATCAATGAGCTCAATCAGTCCTCCATGACAATAAAACAAACATAAACAACAGAGTTGGGCTGGCTAATATGTCCTTCGTTTTGGGGTTATGCTCATGTAAAACAATTTGGCTAATATATAGTTCAATATTTCAAAGTTCCATTCTTGAAAATTAATATGTATAACATTTATTGGTGTCACACCCTGATCTGTTTCACCTGTCTTGTGCTTGTATCCATCCCCCTCCAGGTGTCGCCCATTTTCGCCATTATCCCCTGTGCATTTATACCCATGTTTTCTGTTTGTCTGTTGCCAGTTCATCTTGTCTCACCAAACCTACCAGCAGTTTTCCCGTACTCCTGTTTTTCTCTCTAGTCCCTGTTTTCTAGTTTTCCTGGTTTTGACCATTCTGCCTGCCCTGACCCTGAGCCTTCCGTTCTGTACCTTGTGACACTGCCCTGGATTACTGACCTCTGCCTGCCCTGACCCTGAGCCTTCCGTTATGTACCTTGTGACACTGCCCTGGATTACTGACCTCTGCCTGCCCTGACCCTGAGCTTTCCGTTCTGTACCTTTCGGACTCTGCTCTGGATTACTGACCTCTGCCTGCCCTTGACCTGTCGTTTGCCTGCCCCCTATTTTTGTAATAAACTTTTGTTACTTCGAACTGTCTGCATCTGAGTCTGATAATTGGAATGACTGGAATTCTGATAGACTTTGGTTTTTAATGTAAACTTATAACTTATAACTTAATCGTCGTATTATATGTATTAGAAAGCGATGGTTTAGAAGAAGCCTACATAACCAACCCATAAAGTAAAATGTAACATCCATATATGGCCAGCTATGTAAACTTTAACATTGATTTATCCTGCAATAGATGTTGTTCAATTGGAAACATGCATTTACAGTGAGGCAAAAAAGTATTTAGTCAGCCACCAATTGTGCAAGTTCTCCCACTTAAAAAGATAAGAGAGGCCTGTAATTTTCATCATAGGTACACTTCAACTATGACAGACAAAATGAAAAAAAATATCCAGAAAATCACATTGTAGGATTTTTTATTAATTTATTTGCAAATTATGGTGGAAAATAAGTATTTGGTCACCTACAAACAAGCAAGATTTCTGGCTCTCACAGACCTGTAACTTCTTCTTTAAGAGGCTCCTCTGTCCTCCACTTGTTACCTGTATTATTGGCACCTGTTCGAACTTGTTATCAGTATAAAAGACACCTGTCCACAACCTCAAACAGTCACACTCCAAACTCCACTATGGCCAAGACCAAAGAGCTGTCAAAGGACACCAGAAACAAAATTGTAGACCTGCAACAGGCTGGGAAGACTGAATCTGCAATAGGTAAGCAGCTTGGTTTGAAGAAATCAACTGTGGGAGCAATTATTAGGAAATGGAAGACATACAAGACCACTGATAATCTCCCTCGATCTGGGGCTCCACGCAAGATCTCACCCTGTGGGGTCAAAATGATCACAAGAAGGGTGAGCAAAAATCCCAGAACCACACGGGGGGGACCTAGTGAATGACCTGCAGAGAGCTGGGACCAAAGTAACAAAGCCTACCATCAGTAACACACTATGCCGCCAGAGACTCAAATCCTGCAGTGCCAGACGTGTCCCCCTGCTTAAGCCAGTACATGTCCAGGCCCGTCTGAAGTTTGCTAGAGAGCATTTGGATGATCCAGAAGAAGATTGGGAGAATGTCATATGGTCAGATGAAACCAAAATATAACTTTTTGGTAAAATCTCAACTCGTCGTGTTTGGAGGACAAAGAATGCTGAGTTGCATCCAAAGAACACCATACCTACTGTGAAGCATGGGGGTGGAAACATCATGCTTTGGGGCTGTTTTTCTGTCTGCAAAGGGACCAGGACGACTGATCCGTGTAAAGGAAAGAATGAATGGGGCCATGTATCGTGAGATTTTGAGTGAAAACCTCCTTCCATCAGCAAGGGCATTGAAGATGAAACGTGGCTGGGTCTTTCAGCATGACAATGATCCTAAACACACCGCCCGGGCAACAAAGGAGTGGCTTCGTAAGAAGCATTTCAAGGTCCTGGAGTGGCCTAGCCAGTCTCCAGATCTCAACCCCATAGAAAATCTTTGGAGGGAGTTGAAAGTCCGTGTTGCCCAGCAACAGCCCCAAAACATCACTGCTCTAGAGGAGATCTGCATGGAGGAATGGGCCAAAATACCAGCAACAGTGTGTGAAAACCTTGTGAAGACTTACAGAAAACATTTGACCTTTGTCATTGCCAACAAAGGGTATATAACAAAGTATTGAGATAAACTTTTGTTATTGACCAAATACTTATTTTCCACCATAATTTGAAAATAAATTCATTAAAAATCCTACAATGTGATTTTCTGGATTTTCTTTCTAATTTTGTCTGTCATAGTTAAAATGTACATATGATGAAAATTACAGGCCTCTCTCATCTTTTTAAGTGGGAGAACTTGCACAATTGGTGGCTGACTAAATACTTGTTTGCCCCACTGTATGTCTTCTTCTAATGCCTCTTAATTATTTTATTTTTATTTTACCTTTCTTTAACTAGGTAAGTCAATAAAGAACAAATTATTATTTACAATGACAGACTACCCTGGCCAAGCCCTAACGACACTGGGCCAATTGTGCGCCGCCCAATCTGAGCCAAGGCCTGATACAGCCTGGAATCCAACCAGGGTCTAGCACAAAGTGCCTTAAACCGCTGCGCCACAGGGAGCCCTGTGTAGGCTTGAGAGCCCATGTAATCTAAAAGTAATGGAATGTAATCAAATCAAACTTTATTTGTCACATGCTCCGAATACAAGTGTTGCCTTACCGTGAAATGCTTATTTACAAGCCCTTAACCAACAGTGCAGTTCAAGAAGAGTTAAGAAAATATTTACCAAATAAACTAAAGTAAAAAATCATCAAAAGTAACACAATAACATAACAATAATGAGGTTATATACAAGGGTACCGGAACCGAGTCAGTGTGCGGGTGTAAAGGTTAGTTGAGGTAATTTGTACATGTAGGTAGGGGTGAATTGACTATGCATAGATAATAAACAGCGAGTAGCAGCAGTGTACAACACAAATGGCGGTGGGGGGGTCAATGTAACAGTCCGGTGGCCATTTAATTAATTGTTCAGCAGTCTTATGGCTTGGGGGTAGAAGCTGTTCAGGATCCTTTTGGTACCGCTTGCTGTGTGGTAGAGGAGAAAACAGTCTATGACTTGGGTGACTGGAGTCTCTGACAATTTTATGGGCTTTCCTCTGACACCGCCTATTATATAGGTCCTGGATGGCAGGAAGCTTGGCTATTACCTTACTGAGTTTGGGTAATCCAAAAGATACATTATTGATTACAATTTTGGACAGGTAACTAGTAACTGTAACAGATTACATTTAGAAAGTAACCTACCCAATCCTGAGTATACCTTTACCTGACTGATTGAAGACTCCCTTCGAGACCAACCAACGGGGTTGAATTAGTCTAATCTCAGAGGAAATCACATTGGGAAAGTTACTGTATGGAAATACATACAGTATAGTCATATTGGGTGGTTTTGGTACCATGTCGGTAAATTACAACGATATTCAGTGTTACTGATGACACATGACACTGATGGGTGATGACTACATCTTTTTTGACCGCCATTTCTATGCAGTATGTGAGTCACACACTGCTATCTAATCACAAGATAGCACAGACATCCGCTCTTATTCTAGCTCATATGGCTTTGTGAGCACAGGAAAGCATGTGGGACTGACAGATAAAGGGTGATGTTTTATATAAGTATCCAAAGGCAGGTTATTGACCATAATAATAGGCCTTGTAAAAGCACAGAGTGCAAGATAAATAAGTGATATATCGTCCCTATATCTCCCTTAATTAGTTGAAAGCAATGTTTAGACTCTGCTGCATATTAGCACAAACTCTCCTTTAATTTCCTCTGTCATAACTGATTGTGCTGAGAATTATAGAGCAATGTGCCACCACTCACTGTTTCTGTGCATCACCCAGTGATTACTTTACATTGGTAGTAGTGGGTCAGTCACCCTTACACATAATGCAGGCCTACATAGAAACCTGATGAAAAGTTATCTATATAAATGAAATCGTAATTCCATTTCTATTCATTCCTATTAATCTATAGACATCGTCTATAAATATACTAGGGACCTCAATGTTTTATAACCCAGTACGTATTTAATGCAGTATTTAATACAGAGACACACATTTGTTACACAGTGTACTAAGTTCCATCATACAAACTTACACAAAATACATTAGACAATTGCACATAATCACTCATAGTAGATAAAGATAATAATTTTCACATAATCCAAATGTTTTGCCTCTAAGAATGTCTTAACAGTGAAAGTCACTTGGAGGTTAATGAAGTGTTCTTCTTTGAAGTTAGTCTGATGGGAGATGCTCAGCAGACAAGTGACCCCTCACTTGGGGTATTTGACAAACTGACACCCTGTAATACTGAGTGTCCAACTCAGCTTGACAAATACACTAAGTGGGGGGCCTGCTCTCACAGTTGCAGACTATGAACCTGTAGTATGAACAGAAGAGACATTTGGGTAATGTTTAAACATGAATGTATTCCATGTCCAAACAATTAACTCCAGGTTATTTTTGATGTACTTTTTTGTTTTGGTGTACTTAACTGTACTTCAGTGAAACCAGAGGACCAACACATTTCAACTGTTTGTTTAGGGTAGATAAGACTTCCATTCATATCTTCATGAAATTACAATTATTATTTATTTAACTAGGCAAGTCAGTTAAGAAGAAATTCTTATTGTCAATGACAGCCTAGGAACAGTGGGTTAACTGCCTTGTTCAGGGGCAGAATGACAGATTTTTACCTTGTCAGCTCAGGGATTTGATCCGGCAACCTTTCGGTTACTAGTCCAATGCTCTAACCACTAGGCTACCTGCCTCCCCAATTCAAATAGAAACAATGACTAAAGACCCATTACATTTAGAAAAAGCAATACATTATACTGTATAATATATTCCAAAATTGTGCAGATGTTTTATGTAAATGTAAATTAATTAGAAATGAAACCATGAAATAATATAATGTTATACCTGAATGATTTGACCTCTAGTTGAAAAGGTGGATGTTTAGTTGGCGCCCCAATGATTCCTTAGTTGAGTTCTCTCCTTTAACCAAACGGCGACAGGGACGCTGATGATACTGTGCATCTGACAACACGCCTGATCATTAATAAGCCTTAACATCACAAAGAGGAAGCTAAAATGAGGAAGACAACTGCAAGGCTAGTTAGCAGGAAATATCTGGAACCACAGTGACAACATGCCATGGTTGTGAAATGCTTCAGATGGCAGTTTGAAATTGAGCCACTTTGTCAAAACAGTTTCAGAGATCATGAAATACAATGTGGAAAAGGAATTAGCTCATGATGAAAGTAAAAGCACATTATATCTTATTTGCATTCAATAGTCCACAGCTACTGTGACAAACAATATATTACTTACAGTGCAGTCAGAAAGTATTCAGACCCCTTTACTTTTTCCACATTTTGTTACGTTACAGCCTTATTCTAAAATGGATGTAATATTTTTTCCCTCATCAATATACACACAATACCCCATAATGACAAAGTGAAAACAGGATTTTAGACATTTTTGCAAATGTAATAAAAAACTGAAAAACGTTATTTACATAAATATTCATAAAAACCCTTTACTATGAAACTTGAAATTGAGCTCAGGTTCATCCTGTTTCCATTGATCATCCTTGAGATATATCTACAACTTGATTGGAGTCCACCTGTGGTAAATTCAATTGATTGGACATCATTTGGAAATGCACACACCTGTCTATATGAGGTCCCACATTTGACAGTACATGTCAGACCAAGCCATGAGGTCGAAGGAATTGTCCGCAGAGCTCCAAGACAGGATTTTGTCAAGGAACAGATCTGGGGAAGAGTACCAACATATTTCTGCAGCATTGAAGGTCCCCAAGAACACAGTGGCCTCTGTCATTCTTAAAGGGAAGACGTTTGGAACTACCTAGATTCTTCCTAGAGCTGGCTGGCAGGCTAAACTGAGCAATCGTGTGATCGATGGTCACTCTTGATAAAGCTCCAGAGTTCCTCTGTAGAGGTGGGATTACCTTCCAGAAGGACAACCATCTTTGCAGCATTCCACCAATCAGGCCTTTATGGTAGAGTGGCCAGAAGCCACTCCTCAGTAAAAGGCACATGACAGCCTGCTTAGTGGACTTTCAGGAGTTTGTCATCTTGGTTGCTGTGCTGACCATGGCCTGTAACAAGTTCTTTGTAGATAGCCTGAATTAATGAGTTTGGAAACAGTCTGTGACCTCGGCATTCTACTCATTATTCCTTGTTAATAAAACAAACATGTACAGTATGCTTTCATTTGATTGAAATAACTATAATTTTTGTCTCTGGTCTGAAGAAACCAAATTTGAACTCTTTGGCCTGCATGCCAAGCGTATCGTCTGGAGGAAACATGACACCATCCCTACGGTAAAATGGTGGTGGCAACATCATGCTGTGGTTTTGTTTTTCAGTGGCAGGTACTGGGAGACCAGTCAGGATCGAAGGAAAGATGAACGGAGCAAAGTAGAGAGAGATCCTTGATGAAAACCTGCTCCAGAGTGCTCAGGACCTCAGACTGGGGCGAAGGTTCACCTTCCAACAGGACACCGACCCTAAGCACACAGCCAAGAGAACGCAGGAGTGGCTTCGGTACAAGTCTCTGAATGTCCTTGAGTGGCCCAGCCAGAGCGCAGACTTGAAACCGATCGAACATACCTGGAGAGACCTGAAAATAGCTGTGCAGCGACGCTCCCCATCCAACCTGACAGAGCTTGAGAGGATCTGCAGAGAAGAATGGGAGAAACTACCCAAATGCAGGTGTGCCAAGCTTGTAGCGTCATACCCAAGAAGACTCAAGGCTGTAATTACTGCCAAAGATGGTTCAACAAAAATACTGAGTAAAGGCTCTGAATAGTTATGTAAATGTGATATTTAAGTTTTTTACTTTCAATAAATTAAGAAACATTTCTAAACAGTTTTTGCTTTGTCATTATGGGGTATTGTGTGTAGATTCATAAGGAGGAAAAGTATTTAATCCATTTTAGAATAAGGCTGAAATGTAACAAAATGTGGAAAAGTTAAGGGGTCTGTGGGTCTGAATACTTTTCGAATGCACTGTATTCTTTACCCGCCTGACTCTCACACAATCCTTGTTACTTGTCAATGCAATAACATTAGAGGGACTCAATAACCTTGTAATAGAGTGTGGGTCGTGTTTGTTTCAACATGTCTGCCATGTCATAGGTAATGTCATACAACACAATTGATGCATGTCAGACAACACAAGCAATTTTCTTTGTACTTAAAGATATTGAACCATAGAAGTCCATGTTCTACAATAGCTACAGAATCACCCTGCGTATTATCATGGTTAAATTGTTTATCAATGGTACCGCAATTATACAACTGTCAAAATGAATGTGTAGTAACGTGTAGTCATGTTTAGTTAGGTACAGCCTAGCAGCTTCTACTGTAGTATCTTTCAGTTGATTTCTAGCGTATATGATTCCCTTAATTGAGGCGAGTCTAAGAAATGTCGTCCAGGATAACTGAAAATGAGTGCATGTCAGAGATAAATATATAAACTCACAGCTTTGTTTCACATGGTGTGTGAGTGTGAACATTCAGTTCACCTCTAAAAGAAAGAAAAAAACACTTCCTCAGATCATTCATTCACTTCTCTCTATTATTACACTGTGTGGTTGAAGGAAATACAAGCCACTTAAGACACTGTTGAAACAAGAAATGTTTGACATATGAGTGTAAAAAGGCTCAGTAGAATAAGTAATGTCTTCTTACAGCAAATAAGGTGTCATCTCCTGTAGGGTAGGCCTATCATGACCCTATGACCCATGTTCATAGCACTGGATCTTTTAAATGCTTTGATGGGTAACACTAGTATATTTGGGAGTGAGCAAGCTGCTCAAATATGCAGAACTGTAAAAGAAGAGGGGGTGGAAAGAGGGGGGAATAAAAAGGCCTTGCACTTGTGTGTTGACCCCAAACTGTATGGTATTCATCTTGAAGCTAAAACCATTTCAATTCCGCGTGCACCTCTTTCGTCCTACAACAGTAGCTCTTCCTAGGCCTACACATATTTCTCAGCAAGCAAATCAGATCCTATTAACCCATGTCAAGTCACTATTCTGGGGGCTGAAATATATAGGCTAGCTCCGCTCGCTTGATACCTTGCATAGCTGGCTATACCGTTTTCTAACTCCTTAGCTTTGCACATCTCTCTTTCAATGCTGTACTTTCTACACCTTACGAAATACACATGCCTATACCATGTGAAAATTATTAGAATGCATGCCAATCCATTGAGTTCCCATTGAGTTCACTATCTTAGAACAAAAAGACCATTTCTCTGCCAGATTCATTGATTGTTATTGTTCCCTCTAAAACACTGATCTATACATCTGCTGCCTATACAGTGTGTATGATGTGTTTATCACTGCATTGTAATGTAATATTGTCTGTTGTTTCCTCTGCTCCTCCTTTTTTCACAATTTTGAAATTTTGAAGTTTTTTTTAAAGTACAATGTTCTGGTTTGAAATGTAAGCCCATTTTAAAAATGTGTTTTATTTTTTACCTTGATATAACTAGCCAAGTCAGTTGACGGCCTACCCGGGCCAGACCCGGACGACGCTGGGCCGATTGTGCGCCGCCCAGTGGGACTCCCAATCACGGCCGGATGTGATACAGCCTGGATTCGAACAAGGAACTTTAGTGACGCCTTGTTAAAGTGAAACTTTGCAAGGGCAGTGTGTGGGAACTTTGTCTCTGCAAATGAAGATCATTCATCATTAGGTGTCACAGTATAAGCTGCTAAAAACACATATCTGTTATGTCAGTGCTGCCGTAGATAGCTTATTCACAAGGGGATGCCGTATTTATGATGAATACCAATTACTCCATAAACATTCAGAAAATGCATCACGTAAGATGGCACCTGAGAAGATGGCAGATGTTTTACGTGCCCCCAGCCGATTGTGTTTTTTGTTCGCTTATTTGCATTGTTTGTAACTTTTTTTTTAAACGTATTTTGTACATAATGTTGCCACTACCATCTCTTATGACCAAAAATAACATCTAGACATCAGGACTGCAATTACTCACCACGCACTAGCAGAATCCTCTTTTTCCTTTCACGACTCTGATGAGCCCGACGCGAAGGATATGCTGCTTCCTCGGGAACAGGCCCCGATCCCTGTGATCTGCGTGAAGAGGAGGCGGAGAAAGAGGGGCCGAAGGTCCGCCTGCCTTCTGAGAATTCGTAGGCGATCGAATAAACACCCACTTCCCTCCATTCTGCTAGCAAATGTGCAATCTTTGGAGAATAAAATCGATGAGTACTGCGGAAGATTAAACTACCAACGGGACAATAAAAACTGTAACATCTTATGCTTCATGGAGTCGTGGCTGAACGACGACAACATCAACAGGCTGGTTATATGATGTACTGGCAGGATAGAACAGCAGCGTCTGGTAAGACGTAAACAACAGCTGGTGCATGATATCTAAGGAAATCTTGAGCAAATTTTTTTATTTTACCTTAATTTAACTAGGTAAATCAGTTAAGAACAAATTCTTATTTTCAATGACGACCTAGGAACAGTGGGCTAACTGCCTGTTCAGGGGCAGGGGCAGAACGACAGATGTTCAGGGGCAGAACGACACATTTGTACCTTGTCAGCTTGGGGATTTGAACTTGCAACCTGGTCCAACTCTCTAACCACTAGGCTATCTTGTCGCCTCTGGTAGAGTTCCTCATGATATGCTGTAGACCACACTACCTACCGAGAGAGTTTTCATCTGTATTCTTTGTCACACAGAGACGAATATAAAGCTCTCCCTCGCCCTCCATTTGGCAAATCTGACCATAATTCTATCCTCCTGATTCCTGCTTACAAGCAAAAATTAAAGCAGGAAGCACCAGTGACTAGATCAATAAAAAAATTGTCAGATGAAGCAGATGCTAAGCTACAGGACTGTTTTGCTAGCACAGACTGGAATATGTTCCGAGATTCCTCCGATGGCATTGAGTAGTACACCACATCAGTCATTGGCTTCATAAATAAGTGCATCAATGACATCGTCCCCACAGTGACGGTACATACATACCCCAACCAGAAGCCATGGATTACAGGCAACATCCGCACTGAGCTAAAGGCTAGAGCTGCCGCTTTCAAGGAGTGGGACTCTTAACCTGTAAGCTTATAAGAAATCCTGATATGCCCTCAGACAAACCATCTAACAGGCGAAGCATCAATACAGGACAAAGATCGAATCGTACTACACCGGCTCTGACGTTCGTCGGATGTGGCAGGGCTTGCAAACCAATACGGACTACAAGGGGAAGCACAGCCGAGAGCTGCCCAGTGACACAAGCCTACCAGACGAGCTAAACGACTTCTATGCTCGCTTCAAGGCAAATAACACTGAAACATGCATAAGAGCACCAGCTGTTCCGAAAGACTGTGTGATCACGCTCTCCGCAGCCGATGTGAGTAAGACCTTTAAACAGATTAACATTTACAAGGCCGCAGGGCCAGACGGATTGCCAGAACGTGTACTGCGAGCATGCTCTGACCAACTTGCAAGTGTCATCACTGACATCTTCAACATCTCCCTGTCCGAGTCTGTAATACCAATATGTTTCAAGCAGACCACCATAGTCCCTGTGCCCAAGACCACTAAGGTAACCTGCCTAAACGACTACCGACCCATAGCACTCACGTCTGTAGCCATGAAGTGCCTTGAAAGGCTGGTCAACACCATCATACCAGAAACCCTAGACCCACTCCAATTTGCATACCGCCCCAACAGATCCACAGATGATGCAATCTCCATTGCAATCCACACTGCCCTTTCCCACCTGGACAAAAGGAACACCTATTTGAGAATTCTATTCATTGACTACAGCTCAGCGTTCAACACCATAGTGCCCTCAAAGCTCATCAATAAGCTAAGGACCCTGGGACTAAACATCTCCCTCTGCAACTGGATCCTGGACTTCCTGATGGACCGCCCCAGGTGGTGAGGGTAAGTAGCAACACATCCGCCACACTGATCCTCAACACAGGGGCCACCAGGGGTGCGTGCTCAGTCCCCTCCTGTACTCCCTGTTCACTCATGACTGCACGGCCAGGCACGACTCCAACACCATCTTTAAATTTGCAGATGACACAACAGTGGTAGGCCTGATCACCAACAATGATGAGACAGCCTATGGGGAGGAGGTTAGAGACCTGCACCATCGAGAGCATCCTGGTTGAATCACTGCTTGGTATGGCAACTGCTCGGCCTCTGGCCACAAGGCACTACAGGGGGTAGTGTGAACGGCCCAGTACATCACTGGGGCCAAGCTTCCTGCCATCCAGGACCTCTGTACAAGGTGGTGTCAGAGGAAGGGCCTAAAAATTGTCAAAGACTCCAGCCACACTAGTCATAGACTGTTCTCTCTGCTACTGCACAGCAAGCGGTACCGGAACACCAAGTCTAGGTCCAAGAGGCTTCTAAACAGCTTCTACCCACAAGCCATAACACTCCTGAACATCTAGTCAAATGGCTACCCCCCACCCCCTCTTTACACCACTGCTACTCTCTGTTGTCATCTATGCGTAGTCACTTTAATAACTCTACCTACATGTACATACTACCTCAAAAAACCGGTGCCCCCACAAATTGACTCTGTTTCTGTACCCCCCTGTATATAGTCTCGTTGTTGTTATTTCACTGCTGCTCTTTAATTACTTGTTACTTTTATCTCTTATTCTTATCTGTATTTTTTTAACTGCATTGTTGGTTTGGGGCTCGTAAGTAAAGCATTTCACTGTACACCTGTTGTATTCGGCGCATGTGACAAATAACATTTGATTTGATTTGTGTGTACATGTTCACAATTAGAAAATGTCCCAATTTTCATAAGAACAACTTAAAAATATATATATATTTAAAATCAAGCTGAAAATGCCATCCATGTGCATTACTACTAAATACAGGGAACATTTATATTATTACAATTGGGATCGTCTGATAAAAATAAATGTTTGTAGCAAACAGGGAGATGTAGTGACTCAGACTTGGTGCCTCCACATGTGAAATGAGCATGTAATTGTTGATACCTGACTTGTGTTATCTACAATATGATGGTGAATATTCAGGTAGTTCAAACCAGGGCAACCATATTGTGTGCAATTTATCTTTCAACACCTCAAGTTTTGGGTTCCTCCCTATCACACGGGAAGTACCAAACCACTACCTCACTTTGCTGTGGTTGGAAGGGTTGGTTGCTTGGTTGCTTCAGAGATACAAGTGGTTGTTTTCCATTGTGTACTACATTAACAATTATCTTCCTATTCCACTACTACTACATGTACTTTTACAGGGACAGTGCACATTAATCAACGTTTCAGTAAAAGTGCCGGTTTTAGCCAGCCGGCTAATTTTCAACCGCAATCCCTGGGACAGGATAGGATGTACCTATCCTTGACTTATTGCTAAACCCATGATGGATTTTTGTTATATGCAAATGTAAAGGTTTGTTTATGAAATGGTGGACACAATGTTTACAAATATTTTATGGATGCAGGACCAATCTTGGACTATTTTACTGTATCAAAAGATGTTCTGTATGCAACCAACATCAATAGTCTTGGCTCCAAATTGACTCCATAAATTCAAATATGCATTATACACAGTCTACATTGTACTAATGAGAGATGGTATGTTGATGGAGATTTACAGTAATAACAACAACAGATGCACTGCTCCTACAAAACATGAGCAGTGACATTTTCATGGATTTACTTTCCATCCCCAGGTCCACAGCTTGGGATGGGGAGCTCCAGTCCTCGGGAAGGGGGTGGTGTCACACATTTTACCCATCCCTAGCAAACACAGCTGATTGAACAGAACTAGGCCTTTATTACTCCAGGATGAGTTGTCGTGTCTTTACTATCATTAACTGAAGAATTATATATTTTTTTTATCAAAGATTCTCTGTAATTAAGTATTACACGATTAGACTGATTAATCATCAAATCAAATCAAATGTTATTTGTCACATTCACATGGTTAGCAGATGTTAATGTGAGTGTAGCGAAATGCTTCTGCTTCTAGTTCCGACAATGCAGTAATAACCAATGAGTAATCTAACCTAACAATTCCAAAACTACTACCTTATACACACAAGTGTAAAGGGATAAAGGATATGTACATAAAGATATATGAATGAGTGATGGTACAGAACGGCATAGGCAAGATGCAGTAGATGGTATCGAGTACAGTATATACATATGAGATGAGTAATGTAGGGTATGTAAACAAAGTGGCATAGTTTAAAGTGGCTAGTGATACATGTATTACATAAAGATGCAGCAGATGATATAGAGTACAGTATATACATATACATATGAGATGAGTAATGTAGGGTATGTAAACATTATATTAAGTAGCATTGTTTAAAGTGGCTAGTGATATATTTTTACATCAATTTCCATCCATTTCCATGATTAAAGTGGCTGGAATTGAGTCAGTGTGTTGGCAGAAGCCACTCAATGTTAGTGGTGGCTGTTTAACAGTCTGATGGCCTTGAGATAGAAGCTGTTTTTCAGTCTCTCGGTCCCTGCTTTGATGCACCTCGCCTGACCTCGCCTTCTGGATGATAGCCGGGTGAACAGGCAGTGTCTCGGGTGGTTGTTGTCCTTGATGATCTTTATGGCCTTCCTGTGACATCGGGTGGTGTAGGTGTCCTGGAGGGCAGGTAGTTTGCCCCCGGTGATGCGTTGTGCAGACCTCACTACCCTCTGGAGACCTTACGGTTGTGGGCGGGGCAGTTGCCGTACCAGGCGGTGATACAGCCCGACAGGATGCTCTCGATTGTGCATCTGTAGAAGTTTGTTAGTGCTTTTGGTGACAAGCCAAATTTCTTCAGCCTCCTGAGGTTGAAGAGGCGCTGCTGCGCCTTCTTCATGACGCTGTCTGTGTGGGTGGACCAATTCAGTTTGTCCGTCATGTGTACGCCGAGGAACTTAAAACTTACTACCCTCTCCACGACTGTCCAGTCGGTGTGGATAGGGGGGTGCTCCCTCTGCTGTTTCCTGAAGTCCACAATCATCTCCTTTGTTTTGTTGACGTTGAGTGTGAGGTTATTTTCCTGACACCACACTCCGAGGGCCCTCACCTCCTCCCTGTAGTCCGTCTCGTCGTTGTCGGTAATCAAGCCTACCACTGTAGAGTCGTCTGCAAACTTGATGATTGAGTTGGAGGCGTGCATGGCCACACAGTCGTGGGTGAACAGGGAGTACAGAAGAGGGCTCAGAACGCACCCTTGTGGGGCGCCATGTTGAGGATCAGGTGGGTGGAGATGTGGTTACCTACCCTCACCACCTGGGGGCGGCCCGTCAGGAAGTCCAGTACCCAGTTGCACAGAGCGGGGTCGAGACCCAGGGTCTCGAGCTTGATGACGAGTTTGGAGGGTACTATGGTGTTAAATGCTGAGCTGTAGTCGATGAACAGCATTCTCACATAGGTATTCCTCTTGTCCAGATGGGTTAGGGCATTGTGCAGTGTGGTTGCGATTGCGTCGTCTGTGGACCTATTTGGGCCGTAAGCAAATTGGAGTGGGTCTAGGGTGTCAGGTAGGGTGGAGGTGATGTGGCCCTTGACTAGTCTCTCAAAGCACTTCATGATGAAGCGGACATGAATATGTCCATAAACACACCAGCCAGCTGGTCTGCGCATGCTCTGAGGACGCGGCTGGGGATGCCGTCTGGGCCTGCAGCCTTGCGAGGGTTAACACATTTAAATGTTTTACTAACGTCGGCTGCCGTGAAGGAGAGTCCGCAAGTTTTGGTTGCAGGCCGTGTCAGTGGCACTGTATTGTCCTCAAAGCGGGCCGACAAAAAAAAAAAAATGTTATTTAGTCTGTCTGGGAGCAAGACATCCATGTAACCGTAATTACTAGGAAGTCAGGGCACCAAGGAAAAATATTCAGATTGCAAAGTTATCATTTCCTAAAATAACTTTTCAGATATTGTTTTCAATCATTTATCTATTACTAACTAAGTAATTCACAGAAATGCATAAACAAACAAACAAACAAGGTAAATGTGGTTAGGAGAATGTGCCCTAGTGGGCTAAACCGGCTTGTTAGACAAAAGGGGAAGTGGGGGTCGACTAAGACGTCACTACAGTGATAATTATAACAATTGAAATGCTAATCCTTTGCACATGAACGCTCACTCATTCGGGAACAATTGCAATCAATATATATATTTACGCTCAGTGTGTCGTCTTGATCGCTGGTGAAAAGTTAATTTCAATTGTCCGTCTCTCTCCCTCTCTCTCTCTCTCTCTCTCTCTCTCTCTCTCGGTTGTGGTTAGAGGGGATTGTTCAGAGTGACATACGTTATAGAATGGATGTTTCGCCGGTTGTCGTTCTTCGCGTTCAATGATACCGAATTCCTAGCTGCAGACTTGTAATTAATATCAAAGACTTGTTCTTATTCTGTCGGTATCGATAGGCTAAGAGTTTAACCATGTGGTATGGTTAAAATATTCAGCAATGGTCTCCAACCTTTGTCCTCCTAATGGAGAAAAACATGGTCTGCAACCTTTAGCCATCTCATAATTGAGGTAAGCTCGGTCTGCTGATCGAAAACCCAAGTGGGGGTTTTATTCGGAATGGCAGAAAAGGCTGTCCCTGGATGTCTGACCCTAACTGGGCTCAGGGGCGGTCCTCTGATTTAATTCAAATCCAGTTCCCTTTTTGAGTTTTCCTTCATTAAACAGTCCAAAATCACATTGTAAAATTGTGTAAACAGTATCATACTCACTCATTCATCTTATACAACAATTAGATGTAAACCTCATATGAGGCTATTATATAAACAGCGTTACGGTATTGTGGCCACACCGTCTCCCATGAGCTTCCCCAAGTTGTGACAAATGGACCAGTTCGTAGCTGGATTCTTCACCGATCTTTTATACTTTCTCCAGAACATGAAATTTGTTCGTGCTTCAAGTTCTGTGAGGTGGAAGGATTTCCTTTGTTCTCCATGAAAATCTACTCTCTCTATACTGTGTGGCCATGTGGCAGGGTCTTCTCAGGAATTTACGACTTCTCTGACCACAGCAACCTAGTTGAAGGAGGCAAATGGGGAGGCAGGGAGAGGGGGATGGGACTCGCTATACCCAAAGAGGCCAACATCATGACAGAGCTGAGAAAAATACTCATCAGCTAAACCATAATATTGAAGTAAACTTGGAGTCATGCAATGATATGGTAGGTGGTCCTCCCACTGCGACTCGGGAAACCATGCAGTTTATTAGGCTACAGATTAAATACGTTTTAAACTTATTGAACTTCACAGGATGATATAAGCGCACAGTGATCTTGATGCTACTTTCCAATAACTAGAGGGTCTTCTTCTGGTTACATGATGATTGATGCGTAACTGTCGTTTGACAAATACAAATATTCTCGCTCTTATCCATAATAATCTCATTACATAACTGAAATTTTAAGTGAAAAAGCACATTTTGTATGCACTACATCATCATGCAGTGATATTTTAACAACAAGTCAGTTTGGTGGAAACACCACTGGTGGGAAAATGCAGATATTTACTTGATGCAGATTTCAGAATATTTGGATGAAAATCTTTCACCAATTGGATGGAAACCTAGCTACGGTAACACAATTGCATGAGGCCTTCAGGGCCAGATTAATGCACGGATTTACCGGGCAGATAGTTTTTTTTTATACAAAAAATATATAATAAAGGAAACATATAATATATATATTTTTTTTTTTTGTTGCTGCAACCACCAACCACAGGGGGGCTCAGGTGCCTGTTCTCAATGAGTGTAGATAGCCTGCTGCTACCTACTGCCACTGACGTGGTAACTGGGGGGCCCTCCCTTGATTGGATGACTGATTAATAAAAAATAAACTGTGTAATAAATCAATGTTATTGGTCAATTGTGTGAGTCAGGGCTCAAGGATGTAGGGGCCCCAAGAGGCATACATATTTATATACATAATTACATACATATTTATACAATCACAGGAACCCGCTTTCAATGTTCAAAATACACCAGAGAGCATAATTTAGCCATGTAGGATCAATAGTTTATCAAACAAATAACTGTGGATTAAGTTTTTTTCACAAGTACATATAGGTACAGCGCATTCGGAGAGTATTCAGACCCCTTGACCTTTTCCACATTTTGCTACTTTACAGCCTTATTCCAATATAAATTAAATTGTTTTTCCCCCTCATCAATCTACACACAATACCCCATAATGTCACGATCTTGGAATCGTGAATTGAGTTCCACAAAGTGAAACTAGAAACAAAACAACAAAACTTACAAAGAACGTGAAGTCGTAGTGCTCAAACACAAACTGACGTTGTGCACTAACACAAACAATATCCCACAAATGCAGGTAGGGAAAAACCTACCTAAATATGATCCCCAATTAGAGGCAACGATTACCAGCTGCCTCTAATTGGGAACCACACAAACCACCAACCTAGAGAAAAAAACTAGATAACCTCCCCAGTCACGCTCTGACCTAAACATCGTAGAGAACCGAGGGCTCTCTATGGTCAGGGCGTGACACATAATAACAAAGCAAAAAACTTTTTTTAACGTTCAGCAAATTTATAAAAACTGAAAAATGACTTTTATATAAGTATTTAGACCCTTGTTGAAGCACCTTTGACAGTGATTACAGCCTTGATTCTTCTTGAGTATGATGCTACAAGCTTGGCACACCTTTATTTGGGAAGGTTCTCCCATTCTTATCTGCAGCTCCTCTCAAGCTCTGTCAGGTTGAATGGGGAACGTAGCTGCACAGCTATTTTCAGGTCTCTGCAGAGATGTTCGATCGGGTTCAAGTCCAGGCTCTGGCTGGGCCACACAAGGATATTCAGAGACTTGTCCCAAAGTCACTCCTGCATTGTCTTGGCTGGGTGCTTAGGGTTGTTGTCCTGTTGGAAGGTGAACCTTCACCCCAGTCTGAGGTCCTGAGCGCTCTGGAGCAGGTTTTCATCAAGGATCTCTCTGCTCCGTTCATCTTTCCCTCGATCCTGACTAGTCTCCCAGTCCCTGCCGCTGAAAAACATCCCCACAGCATGATGCTGCGACCACCATGCCAGGTTTCCTCCAGACGTGGCGATTGGCAAGAGTTCCATCTTGGTTTAATCAAACCAGAGAATCTTGTTTCTCATGGTTTGGGAGTCTTTAGGTGCCTTTTGGCAAAATCCATGTGGACTGTCGTGTGGCTTCCAACTGGGCCTACCATAAAGACCTGATTGGTGGAGCGCTGCAGAGATTGTTGTCCTTCTGGAAGGTTCTCCCATCTCTACAGAGGAACTCTGGAGCTCTGTCAGAGTGATCATCGGCTTCTTGGTCACTTCCCTGACCAAGGCCCTTCTCCCCTGATTGCTCAGTTTCACCGGGCGGCCGCCTCTTGGAAGAGTCTTGGTGGTTCCAAACTTCTTCCATTTAAGAATGATGGAGGCCACTGTGTTCTTGGGGACCTTCAATGCTGCAGACATTTTTCAGTTCCCTTGCCCAGAACTGTGCCTCGATAAATTCTGTCTCAGAGCTCTATGGACAATTTATTTGACCTCATGGCTTAGTTTTTGCTCTGACATGCACTGTCAACTGTGGGACGGTTCATGTCCAATCAATTGTATTTACAGCAGGTGGACTCCAATCAAGTTGTAGAAACATCTCAAGGATGGTCAATGGAAACAGGATGCACCTGAGCTCAACTTCAAGTCTCAAAGCAAAGGATTTGAATACATATGTAAATAAGGTATTTCTGTTTTTATTTTTAATACATTTGTGAAACAAAATCCCCCAAAAATTAACTTTGTCATTGTGGGGTATTGTGTGTATATTGATGAGGAAACAAATGTATTTAATATTATTTCGTAACAAAATGTGGAAAAGGTCAAGGGGTCTGAATACTTTCCGAATGCACTGTATCTGCCTAAATAAAGGAAACACCAACATAAAGTGTCTTAAAAGGGTTGGGCCACCACAAACTGCCAGAACAGCTTCAGTGTACCTTGGCATAGATTCTACAAGTGGACCTAAACCATGCCAAGAAAATGCACCCCACACCATAACGCTAACTTTGTATCCCTTGTTGACTCAAGTGTTTCCTTTATTTTGGCAGTTTGGGTAGCATGCCCGCAAATTATACAGCTTGTTGCATGTTGTGGCGATAGACATGTATTCCATAGAAGGGTTTTGTAACCTCTTAACCTGGCAATTTGTCTGTTAAAGTCATGGGGACACTAACAATGAATGCCAGTCCTAACTTGATTGGAATCTGCCATCTATGGATTATATTTCTGTGGTTGGTTATAGCTGTCAGTTTGCCTTTTGCAGATTTCAAAACACAAATTTTGGAAAAACGTAAGCCTGCAGTTTGGAAACAAATGCCGACTGCTGAAAAGACTAATCTGTCTGTAGAACCAATAGAAGAAAAAAAGATCTCAACTCCCAATTTTTTGCTAATAGCAACATTGTTTTTCAAAGTAGCTCATCTTGATATAGGCTATTGACACGATGGGCGCATCAG
This sequence comes from Oncorhynchus kisutch, assembly GCF_002021735.2. Taxonomy (NCBI): domain Eukaryota; kingdom Metazoa; phylum Chordata; class Actinopteri; order Salmoniformes; family Salmonidae; genus Oncorhynchus; species Oncorhynchus kisutch. Next base: position 27,573,148 of record NC_034179.2, read on the forward strand.
CCATTACCATGAGTAGCCTTATGGCTTCATCTTCATCATTAGGTGAGTCAGTGTGCCACTGGACATGTTATTTAGTAGCCTACTGTAACCTATGATATATATATAGGCTACTCTATATTTCTTCCTAATATTGTACAATCTGTGCAATAATATATTTTTTAAAGCCCCCTGAGCCTATGATTTCTTAAACCGGCTCTGTAGGCACTTTTATTCTCACCAACCTCTGTCCTACCACAGGCCTGAGCGGTTGAGAGCACTGTGCAGCCTCACGTCCCCACAACTTCCTCCTTAGTGCCCCCTGGGTGAAGGCTGGGTAATGAATTGTAACCTGAGAAGTTCCTCTTGACCGTTTGTCTGCCCCAACCTACAGTGTGAGGAGACTAGGCTGGGATATCTTTATTTAGTTAGTGAGAAGGAAAGAGGGAGGCCCAGCCCAGAAAGCAGTGGGGTTTGGGAAAAAGCAGGAAAAGGGTGCAACTGTAGAGGGCTATCAGCAAAAACAAAATATTTTGTCAAGCAAAGTGTGACTTTGAATGCTTGCTACCTCTCTGCAAGACTTTTACAAACATTTTAAATGTTCCTCTCTAGTGAATGTCAGCATCGAATTGCACTAGGACATTACAGTAGGTGACTTCGTTTGTGACCTTACCGGGCTTAAAAAGATGACCCCTCAACAAAGCACTGGCCCCTACCCCAAAGTAAACCGCAATGAGTCAAGTATTCAAGAGAAGGTGAAGGTAAGTACTTATCATACTTCATTGTCATTATTGTTCCACAGTAGGTATTGTGCTATTTCAATTCACTGTGTGTGTGTGTGTGTGTGTGTGTGTGTGTGTGTGTGTGTGTGTGTGTGTGTGTGTGTGTGTGTGTGTGTGTGTGTGTGTGTGTGTGTGTGTGTGTGTGTGTGTGTGTGTGTGTGTGTGTGTGTCTTTCAAATCAAATCAAATTTTATTGGTCACATACACATGGTTAGCAGATGTTAATGTGAGTGTAGCGAAATGCTGTGTGTGTGTGTGTGTCCACTCCAGGACCTTGAGATGCTTCTTATGGAACCACTCCTTAGTTGCCCTGGCTGTGTGTTTCGGGTCGTTGTCATGCTGGAAGACCCAGCCACGACCCATCTCCAATGCTCTTACTGTGAGAAGGAGGTTGTTGGCCAAGATCTCGCGATACATGGCCCCATCCATCCTCCCATCAATACAGTGCAGTCGTCCTGTCTCCTTTGCAGAAAAGCATCCCCAAAGAATGATGTTTCCACCTCCATGCTTCAAGGTTGGGATGGTGTTCTTGGGGTACTCATCCTTCTTCTTCCTCCAAACACGGCGAGTGGAGTTTAGACCAAAAAGCTCTATTTTTGTCTCATCAGACCACATGACCTTCTCCCATTCCTCCTCTGGATCATCCAGATGGTCATTGGCAAACTTCAGACGGGCCTGGACATGCGCTGTCTTGAGCAGGGGGACCTTGCGTGCGCTGCAGAATTTTAATCCATGATGGCGTAGTGTGTTACTAATGGTTTTCTTTGAGACTGTGGTCCCAGCTCTCTTCAGGTCATTGGCCAGGTCCTGCCGTGTAGGTCTGGGCTGATCCCTCACCTTCCTCATGATCATTGATGCCCCACGAGGTGAGATCTTGCATGGAGCCCTAGACCGAGGGTGATTGACCATCATCTTGAACTTCTTCCATTTTCTAATAATTGTGCCAACAGTTGTTGCCTTCTCACCAAGCTGCTTGCCTATTGTCCTCTAGCCCATCCCAGCCTTGTACTCAGCTCTCTGGTCTTGGCCATTGTGGAGAGGTTGGAGTCTGTTTGATTGAGGGTGTGGACAGGTATCTTTTATACAGGTAACGAGTTCAAACAGGTGCAGTTAATACAGGTAATGAGTGGAGAACAGGATGGCTTCTTAAAGAAAAACTAACAGGTCTGTGAGAGCCGGAATTCGTACTGGTTGGTAGGTAATCAAAAACTTATGTCATGCAATAAAATGATCATTAATTACTTAAAAATCATACAATGTGATCTTCTGGATTTTCTGTCTCTCACAGTTGAAGTGTACCTATGATAAAAAATTACAGACCTCTACATGCTTTGTAAGTAGGAAAACCTGTCAAATCGGCAGTGTATCAAATACTTGTTCTCCCCACTGTATATAGAGAGATGTGCAATACCATAGAAAACACTTGCACAGCACACAATACTTAGCAAGTGAATCAATATTTATATTTTTGTGTCCATCCAAATGGATCAAGATTGTATAGTTCTATCACCATGGGCTAATAATACAGATGGGTGCATCTGTTTCCTTCCTCTGCTAGGCAGCTGTGGAGTGAAGGAAGCCCTCACCATCCTATCCCACATGTTGCTTTCCATCAGCTATGGACAAAACATGTTATTTATTTATTTATTTATTTATGCAGTACTACAATTGCATTCTATTGTACCATATGAGATGCACTAACATACATACATTTCTATATACACCACCAGTCAAAAGTTTTAAAACAGTTACTCATTCAAGGGTTTTTCTTTGTTTTTTTACTATTCTTTACATTGTAGAATAATAGTGAAGACATCAAACCTATGAAATAACACATATGGAATTATGTAGTAACTAAAAAAGTGTTGAACAAATATTCTGCAAAGTAGCCACCCTTTGCCTTGATAACAGCTTTGCACACTCTTGGCATTCTCTCATCCAGATTCACCTGGAATGCTTTTTCAACAGTCTTGAAGGAGTTCCCATATATGCTGAGCACTTGTTGGCTGCCATGCTATTTAAGTTTGCCTATAAATAAATCACAGACAGTGTCACCAGCAAAGCACCCCCACATCATAACACCTCCTCCATGTTTTACGCTGGGAAATACACATGCGGAGATCATCCGTTCACCCCGCGTCTCACAAAGACACTGTGGTTGGAACCAAAAATCTCAAATTTGGACTCCAGACCAAAGGACAGATTTCCACAGGTCTAATGTCCATTGTTCGTGTTTCTTGGCCAAAGCAAGTCTCTTATTCTTATTGGTACCCTTTAGTAGTGGTTTCTTTGCAGCAATTCGACCAGTCTACTCTGAACAGTTGATGTTGAGATGTGTCTGTTACTTGAACTCTGTGAAGCATTTATTTGGGCTGCAATTTCTGAAGCTGGTAACTCTAATGAACTTATTCTCTGTACCAGAGGTAACTCTGGGTCTTCCATTCCTGTGGCGGTCCTCATGAGAGCCAGTTTCTTGATGGTTTTTGCGACTGCACTTGAAGAGACTTTCAAAGTTCTTGAAATGTTCTGTATTGACTGACCTTCATGTCTTAAAGTAATGATGGACTGCCATTTCTCTTTGCTAATATGACCTTTTCTTGCCATAATATAGACTTGGTATTTTACTAAATAGTGCTATCTTCTATATACTTCTCCTACCTTGTCACAACACAACTGATAGGCTCAAACGCATTAAGAAGGAAAGAAATTCCACAAATTCCCTTTTAAGAAGGTACTTAATTGAAATGCATTGCAGGTGACTACCTCATGAAGCTGGTTGAGAGAATGCCAAGAGTGTGCAAAGCTGTCATCAAGGCAAAGGGTGGCTATTTGAAGAAACTCAAATATAAAATATATTTTTGATTCGATTTTTTGTTGTTGTTTTGTTTCTTTGCCACGATATTAATGAATATCGCAAAACGTATAATGTCCCAGCCCTACTAACCATGTGCACAGTAGGCCTACAGATATCAATTCCTAGTATTAACTATTTTAAATGGGCTCTACCCAGTGGGCAAAATTGTCAGTGACTGCCTGACTGCACCACAAATAACATCAGAATGATGTCTCGTTTATTTAATAAAATATTTATTTAACCTTTATTTAACTAGGCAAGTCAGTTAGGTACAAATTCTTATTTACAATGACGGCCTAGGAACAGTGGGTTAACTGCCTTGTTCAGAGGCAGAACGACAGATTTGTACCTTGTCAGCTCGGGGATTCAATCTAGCAACCTTTCGGTTACTGGCACAACGCTCTAACCACTAGGCTACCTGCCGCCCAAATTGTGCCTGCTGGTTTGTAGATTTTTCAATTATAGCCAAGAGAGAGCGTAGTCTGCAGTTCAGATTTCTTTTCTTCTCTGCCACTGACTGCAAACGTATATTTTTCTGCTGCGTTAACGTGTTCTAAATTACAGTGCAGAGTCAAATCAAGGTTCTCCTTGGCAAAATGACATGAAGGTCACTGCACACCAAGTCATTATGAAACACAACCCAATCACTTTGAAGGTTGGTTGTATGTAATTAAATAATAACAATAATTGATAACAATGAAAACATGATCTCCTCTCAAGAAGTGTTTTCCACAAGCGTGATTAAAGCATAATTAAACTGGTAAAGTTTAGCAGTTGGTGTCAGTGTAACAAATGCAGTCTGTAGGTCTGCGGTCTGTGGGCACACGCCACAAAAAATCAACTGACACTCGACTTTTCCTACTAGCACTGACTTTGCTGATAGCTCCTTTATTGAGGGAAAATGTACTGACTCTGACTGAGATTTATGGTTGTCTCACCTAGACATCATAAGATGAATGCACTAACTAACTGTAAGTTGCTCTGGATAAGAGCGTCCGCTAAATAACTGAAATGTCAAATGTAAATGTAAACCGTCTCTCATGTTCAATAGAATAGTTTCAAGGTAGGGAATCATCTAATGTTGTTAATTTGGGTGAACTATCCCTTTACCAAGCCACTTTGGGCTCCAGGAATGAATGATTTGTTTATCTCATCCTTGATCAAAAAATTTATGTTTTTTCTCACAGAAAATTAGGACAACACTTCAGCGAAAACACTCTGGCAAATCGGCCATGACAAAGGCCTTCAGCAAACCGAAGGGCCACAGCAGATCAGCTATATGAAGAGTACTGCCACTTACAGTGCCCAACCATGTCTGTCTGTCTGTCTGTCTGTCTGTCTGTCTGTCTGTCTGTCTGTCTGTCTGTCTGTCTGTCTGTCTGTCTGTCTGTCTGTCTGTCTGTCTGTCTGTTTGTCTGTCTCTCTCTCTCTCTCTCTGTCTGTCTGTCTGTCTGTCTGTCTGTCTGTCTGTCTGTCTGTCTGTCTGTCTGTCTGTCTGTCTGTCTGTCTGTCTGTCTGTCTGTCTGTCTGTCTGTCTGTCTGTCTGTCTGTCTGTCTGTCTGTCTGTCTGTCTGTCTGTCTGTCTGTCTGTCTTTGTGTTTACTCACTGTTCAGGCATAATCATGGTCTCATCTGACATAATAACAGTCTCATTTCCAGCCATTGTTATTGTTCCGTAATACAATACTTGTACTGCTGTCAGCTTTGCACAGACCCTGCTGCTGCATTTGCCATGAAAGCAAACTCGAAGCAGACTAGTGATAGACTTATGTTGTGATGAGTTATTGAACGACATCATGTCATACTTGATAAGGTATGATTTGTTAGTATTCAGCAGAAGAATGCATACGACCTATGGCTTGTGTGGTTTTCTGTACTGTCAGTTTCATCAATCTAGTTTCTCCAAAGACGTTTGTACTGCCCTTGAGATGTGCAGTGACAAACATTTTGTTTTCATGTTCAACTCTCCTGTCGTCTCCAAGCCCTGCTCTAGCTCACTGTCTCAGTGACACATAAGGCACACGGCACTCCACAGTCCCAAGGTCTGTAGTGCTGCCATCCGCAAAGAATTCCTGCCTTTATTTGGCCTCAGAGCTTCTCTATCATGGTAATGGCAGATAAACAGTGAGGGGTAACACAAACAGCCCCTTTGAAACACAGCACGTGGGGCTATTGCCATCTCGGATTAGCTCCTATAAAAACTGAAGAGATTTTTTTCTAATTTTGGGTTGGCTTGGTTTACAAAAAGATGGCTATCAATCCACACTTCATTCTGTAGACGACTGGATTCCCTCTCTGTGTCCTTTCTTGTCTCACAGTCATGTACAAATTAAGAACGTTTTCAAGTCAGATAACCATTACTGTAGTACATGCTTTTGTATTTGCAGCAACAATCATAGTGATTTCAACATGGATACTAAATTAATCATTGTCATTTGACATGTTTGTGTGCTACTGGGAGCTCCGTTGTTGTTCCATTTCCCTTAGGCAAGTATTTGAGTTGTCAGATCAGACACAGTCATATTTGTTGGACATTGAATTATTTAATTAAAATGAAACATAAATTAAACAGGCACTTATATACAACCGGTGCCCAGAAGCCATGCATTCCCATGAGTATCAGACATCTAAATAGTTCAATTATTCAAATATGTAACCCCTACAAAGAATGTAACCCCTGTGTGTTTTTTGTGCAATGTGATAAATGTATTGTAAATGCCTGTTTGATGGGAGACTCAAGGCAAAGTCACCCAAGGGGATTCAATTCAATTAAAAGTACAAATAACTGAATCATTGCCAGAGACATGATATCACCTTTACAGAGTGTTTTTTGTCTTTAGGGATGGCGTCCCAGTCCCATCACCAAGAGCACGGCTGATCCAAAGCCTAACGTCCCAGAGTGCAGAGTTTGTGATGGAGGAGCACATGCAGCTCAGCACTGGACTGTAGACCCAAGAGAGACACTTTTCAGTGACACACTCATCATCACTAAATCAAAGTTAGTCCTCAGCATCTAAAAATAATGTCCACTTACTGAACAAGTTGAATAGGAATAGATGTGAACTAACAATGGGATATTAGAAGTGAGCATTTTGTCCTTCATGTCAATTGTGCAGATTTGGATCATCTTAGGATGAGTGGGGCACTTTAATTTAATATATATATATATATATATATATATATATATATATATATATATATATATATATACAGTGGGGCAAAAAAGTATTTAGTCAGCCACCAATTGTGCAAGTTCTCCCACTTAAAAAGATGAGAGGCCTGTAAATTTTTTATGAATTTATTTACAAATTATGGTGGAAAATAAGTATTTGGTCAATAACAAAAGTTTATCTCAATACTTTGTTATATACCCTTTGTTGGCAATGACAGAGGTCAAACATTTTCTGTAAGTCTTCACAAGGTTTTCGCACACTGTTGCTGGTATTTTGACATTTGATGACATCAGTTCATCTGAGGCAAAGGAGAAATGGCTTTCATCTTTACAACGGTAAGGAAATACTTACAAAACCCAGGTGTACAATATAAAAATGACTTCTGAAATTAAATGTTGACACTTAGGAAAAAAAAGTGTTATCTAGAACCTAAAAGGGTTATTCGGCTGTCCTCATAGGAGAACCCTTTTTTGGTTCTAGGTTTTTTTTTTCTTTGGGGTTCTATGTAGAACCCTTTTCACAGAGGTTCTACATGGAACACAAAAGGGTTCTACCTGGAACTAAAAAGTGTTATGCTATGGGACATCCGAGGAACCCTGTTGGAACAATTGTTTCTAAGAGTGTAGGATTATGTATCTACCTGATGCAGGCACATTAAGATATCAGACATGTATAGCACTAATATATGCCTATTTGCCACAGGCACATCACCAAATCCAAGAAAGTGGAATATCCCAGCAATCTAACCATGAAGGTTGTTCTCATAAATATTGGAACTAGTGCAATGGTAAGGGAATTCACTCATCTACAACTACTGCTGCTTATCCTATGCTTATTGACCATTTCCCTCAAATCTTTCAATTCTAAATGATATACATTGAATGAATGTATGACTTTTACTCCTAGTTAACATGACATTGATTCAAGTAACCTCAGACAATATTTTCCAATTCTATAAGAATATGAAGGAAGTATCTGTGTTTTGTGTTAATGTAGACAACTGTGAATGTGGACAATAATGACACAGGTACACAGGATCGTCACCCAACAGTTAAGACTCACTGTGAGTTGTTGACACTAGTTAATGTAGTCATTATGTCTTGGCTCTATTATTAGATGTAATCCATATTTTTGCTGTATGGATATTCTGTTTGTATTATGTATTAACAAAAGAAATACTAGCATTATATAATAATATATATATATTTTTTTTTTAATATTTGTTTTCAAGTTGAAGATAGTCATGCATGACCTAGACCAGGGTTCTCCAACCCTGTTCCTGGAGAATCAGGTGCGCTAGATTAGGGTTGGAGCGAAAACCTACAGGACAGTAGATCTCCAGAAACAGAGTTGGAGAGCCCTGACCTAGACTCAATCTCTCCAAGCTCCAATGTTACACCTGTTGCAACATGTTTAATTAAATTATTCGTTTTTTAAGGTTTGCTCTTTAGAGTTTAGATCATTCTCTGCTACCACTAGCCTACATCTTTACTCATAGATCTTTAGAGTAGGCCAGAAGAGTTACCACTAGCTTACATCTTTACTCATAGATCTTTAGAGTAGGCCAGAAGAGTTACCACTAGCCTACATCTTAACTCATAGATCTTTAGAGTAAGCCAGAAGAGTTAGCACTAGCCTACATCTTTACTCGTAGATCTTTAGAGTAGGCCAGAAAAGTATCACAAGAGGAACAAGAATAATTGACAACGTTTTGTGGTCTCAAATGGCATTTCCTGTCTCTGACCATTCCTGGGGCTGAGTTTCCTTTCTTCCTCCTAAACATAATTGTATTTTTCTATTCCCACAGGGCAGACCCACTGACTACCGGCTCTGGGTTGTCTCAGGGAGAGAGGAAGCCTCATGCCCTCTTATTGGTGAGGAAATGTGTCAGAACTATCACTTTGCACTGAAACACACCTCCAAACACAGTCAGGATGGAGGCACACTTGACTTGGCTCTGGTTTTACACCATAGTGTTTCTATGGTGTAAAGGCAAGGGATTACCCAAAGCAAACTAATATTTCAGTTGGGCAGGTTTTCGGTCCGAAATCATCCTTGGTGTGTTCACATGTAGGGTTTATGACTTGAAACTGTAATCTGGCGACATGGCTACAGGAGCCTCTCTAGAAAGGCAAGACATATTTAAGAATCAGATAAAAAGGATTCATGGAATGAATGCCTCATACAACTGCATGCTATTCTGTCTAAAGGGCACATACAGTACCTCATTGTCTCAAGTCAATACTGGTAGAAAATAATATAATTTAGTACCCTGAGAATTGTAGGTGATCTCAGTTCAAAAGAAAATTGCAAAGGATTGGTAAGACTGCAACCATGTTTATCTAATATTTGCTTTAAGCCCATGCAAATATAAGGGGCGTGTGATTCAACATGTTTCTAGCATCATTTAATTGCTCCTTTAAATTCTCGACTCCTTGCCTTTTGACTCCTTCCCATTCCTTTCAATTTTGTTGGTTTATTTGAATAGGTAGTAAGCTGATGACAGATTACCAGGCCGGATTCAAACCGACTAGGACAGTGGTACATACATGTACCAGGAGCAACAGCACTAACCACTTGACCATATAGGCCACATCATCATTCATGATTAAACAGAAATGGTAGAAGCAGTGACTGAATGCATTCTCCAATTCTACACAAAAACCTGATGTGTCATGTCTGTCAGGTCATGAGCATCCCTTCAGTATTATCCTAAACTCCTTGAGGGAAACAGACTGCCAAGTCTCAGCAGTCACCAACAACATCCTGACTGTAGATGGGAGCCTCTACCTTGAGCACCTTCTCAAAGATGCTTCCGGCCCAAACTTCATCCTCAGGCTAAAGGCTGATGTGGGAGGACTTGGCCGAGCAGGTGAATCCTTTATTAACTTTCAATGAGAGAGCAAGCGAGAGAGCAAGAGCGAGAGAGAGAGAGAGAGAGAGAGAGAGAGAGAGAGAGAGAGAGAGAGAGAGATAGGCTAGCATATATTGATTTTTAACAAGTTCTATTGATATACACAACAGGAATAGAAAATACCATTTTCTTTAGTGCATTTTGTTGAACGTTTTCTACTTTTTACACATCAATTATCTCACCCTCTTTACGGAAGTGGTTGACTTGGAGATAGTAAATCACTTCCTGTCACGCTAGCACATCTAGTTCTATAGACGTTATCGGAATCTGCTTCCTGTAATTTGGATAATTACAGTGTTTTAAATGTGCCATTGCGTGTTGGAGGTATAGCACACAGTCTCTCTGTCTTAACGCAACATTTTGGGAAAAAATTATACAAATAATTTTATAACTAAGCTTTTTGCTGCTCTTTAAAATTAGTAATGTTTTCTCAAATGCCAAATAAATAATTCTGCCAGGTCATTTTGTATGCACCGATGTGAAAGGTATATCTGAAAAAACGTGTATGGTGATTTATCTGCATTGTGCCTTTTAAGGGTGTTTTCAGCAGCTGCCTTGTAATGCAAAAGTTCTCTAAGAAACTATTTATGGCAAGACTCAAGTATTTAACTTTTTCCACCAGCCATCAGTGCTCACATCCATGTCTTCTCATGTATGCCTTTGTAGCTATATTGTCCCTGTCTGTATCTGCATACCCCGAAAACAAGGTTCATTAATGGTTCTTTGCTAAGGTGTGCAACCATAATGACCCTTTCTTCTTTAAATTATAATTGACATATAGGAACGGAGGCTCATTTGAATATTTTGGGGTGTGGTTTGCTCACTGCTCTTTTTGTGCAACGGGAGTGCAATTCCAGTTGATGTGTTGTGTTATACCACTACATTTTTTTTTTAATCACTTCGGTGCAATTTTCACAAGTATATGGTATATTTTCACAACTCTAAGCTCAAAAATCTTATCAGATCATCAAAATGGCTCATGTTTCAAACCCCCAAGCACATTTTCAATTGACTGAGTACAACAAACAAAATTAAAGTCACTTGTTCACTGCACCAAATGACTCTTTCAATTTGGACACAGTTTCAATCTAAGTCTCTACTTTACAAAATGCAAAACTCAATTTACTTTTGATATGATTTTCTTGTAATTTGTTAAAAATATAATTACTAGGTAGTTACTAGGTAGTACCTAGTTAATGTACAGTACCAGTCAAAGGTTTGGACACACCAACTCATTCAAGGGTTTTTCTTTATTTGAACTATTTTCTACTTGTAGAATAATAGTGAAGACATCAAAACTATGAAATAACACATATGGAATCATGTAGTTACCAAAAAGGTGTGAAACAAATATTCTTCAAAGTAGCCACCCTTTGCTTTGAAGACTGCTTTGCACACTCTTGGCATTCTCTCAACAAGCTTTACCTGTAATGCTTTTCCAACAGTCTTGAAGAAGATCTCATACATGCTGAACACTTGTTGGCTGCTTTTCCTTCACTCAGCGGTCCAACTCATCCCAAACCATCTCATTTGGGTTGAAGTCAGGTGATTGTGGAGGCCAGGTCATCTGATGCAGCACTCCATCACTCTCCTTCTTGGTCAAATAGCCCTTACACAGCCTAGAGGTGTGTTGGGTCATTGTCCTTTTGAAAGACAAATGAGCATATACCAGATGGGATGATGTATCGCTGTATAATGCTGTGGTAGCCATGCTGGTTAAGTGTGCCTTGAATCACTGACAGTGTAACCAGCAAAGCACCACCTCCACACCATCACACCTCCTACTCCATGCTTCACAGGGGAACCACACATGAGATCATCCATTCACCTACTCTGCGTCTCACAAAGACCCGGTGGTTGGAACCAAAAATACATTTGGACTCGTCAGACCAAAGGACAGATTTCCACAGGTCTAATGTCCATTGCCCGTGTTTCTTGGCCCAACCAAGTCTCTTATTCTTATTGGTGTCCCTTAGTAGTGGTTTCTTTGCAGCAATTCGACCATGAAGGCCTGATTCACGCAGTCTCCTCTGAACAGTTGATGTCGAGATGTGTCTGTTACTTGAACTCTGTGAAGCATTTATTTGGGCTGCAATTTCTGAGCCTGGCAACTCTAATGAACTTATCGTCTGCAGCAGAGGTAACTCTGGGTCTTCCTTTCCTGTGGCGGTCCTCATGAGAGCGCTTGATGGTTTTTGCGAAAGTTCTTGAAATTTTCCGGATTGACTGACCTTCGTGTCTAAAAGTAATGATGGACTGTCATTTCTCTTTGCTTATTTGAGCTATTCTTGCCATAATATGGACTCTGTCTTTTACCAAATAGGGCTATCTTCTGTAAACCCCCCTACCTTGTCCTTCATGCTCCGAGGTGGCATAGCAGTTCAGACGTCTTTTGTCCTCGTCTTGTCGTGTCCTGTATATATATATATATTTACAACTTTTTCACATACATTTTATTTTTATTTTCCATCAACTCATCTTCAAAACACTCTCCTGCAACCCGCCTCACCAATGTATATTTATAAAAAAGTATTATTTACCTCAGATCTGTAATCCTCCAAGAAGCTAGCCAGAAACTCCAGGAGGCTGGCCTGAAACTAGCCAGAAGCTAATCCAGAAGCTAGTTCAGAAGCTAGTTGGCTCCTTTACTGGCAAGTCGTTGGTGTTCAGCTAACCACGGTTTGTGGTCATCGGCTATCCTTTGGCTCGAAAGTCTATCGCCAGTTCTGTACGGCGCAGCGCGGCTCGGAGCGGAGCATACCGGACCAATTTTTCTCTCCATGTCCCTGGATTTCGACTGCTCTCTGGACATTCATGCCCGGATCTCACAGCTAGCTAGCTGCTATCCGTGTGACTGTCGGCCTTCGTCGATTCCGGAGCAAACATCAATTGTTCCGGAGCTAGCGGGCTCCGTCAATCACTCCTGAGTTCCATCAATCGCACCTGGGCTGCAGTCGCCTATCCGGACCCGTTTTGCTGCCTTCGCGGAGCCCCACCGGGCCTTCAGAACTGGACTGCCGACGTTATCTACCCGAAGGAGTTATTCGGCTGGCTCCTCCGTCGCGACGTTACCTGAACGCCCATCTGCGGCCTGCTAACCGTTAGCTGTCTTACCGGCTGCTATCTGAATAGACAATCGGACAATTTTTTTATTTTTTTTTTTATTTTTATTTTTTATTATTATTATTATGTTTTCTTCTTGGGCCTCTATAACTATATCTATTGTTTTTATTTTTGTTGTTGTTGTGTGATTTGGATTGACCCCCTCTACCACACGGAACCCCACTAATCTACTGACGGAGCGCAGGAGGTGGCTAACAACAGACCTCCATCCTATGCTAGCTTGCTACCGATGCCCTGGCTAGCTGTCTAAATCACCAACCAACCTCTCCACTCACCGGACCCTTTTGATCACTCGACTAAGCATGCCTCTCCTTAATGTCAATATGTCTTGTCCATTTCTGTTCTGGTTAGTGTTTATTGGCTTATTTCACTGTAGAGCCTCTAGTCCTGCTCACTATACCTTATCCAACCTATTAGTTCCACCACCCACACATGCAATGACATCTCCTGGTTTCAACGATGTTTCTAGAGACAATATCTCTCTCTTCATCACTCAATACCTAGGTTTACCTCCACTGTATTCACATCCTACCATACATTTGTCTGTACATTATACCTTGATGCTATTTTATCGCCCCCAGAAACCTCCTTTTACTCTATGTTCCAGACGTTCTAGACGACCAATTCTCATAGCTTTTAGCCGTACCCTTATTCTACTCCTCCTATGTTCCTCTGGCGATGTAGAGGTGAATCCAGGCCCTGCAGTGCCTAGCTCCACTCCTATTCCCCAGGCGCTCTCTTTTGACGACTTCTGTAACCGTAATAGCCTTGGTTTCATGCATGTTAACATTAGAAGCCTCCTCCCTAAGTTTGTTCTATTCACTGCTTTAGCACACTCTGCCAACCCGGATGTTCTAGCTGTGTCTGAATCCTGGCTTAGGAAGACCACCAAAAACTCAGACATTTTAATTCCAAACTACAACATTTTCAGACAAGATAGAACTGCCAAAGGGGGCGGTGTTGCAATCTACTGCAAAGATAGCCTGCAGAGTTCTGTCCTACTATCCAGGTCTGTACCCAAACAATTTGAACTTCTACTTTTAAAAATCCACCTCTCTAAAAACAAGTCTCTCACCGTTGCCGCCTGCTATAGACCACCCTCTGCCCCCAGCTGTGCTCTGGACACCATATGTGAACTGATTGCCCCCCATCTATCTTCAGAGTTCGTGCTGCTAGGCGACCTAAACTGGAACATGCTTAACACCCCAGCCATCCTACAATCTAAACTTGATGCCCTCAATCTCACACAAATAATCAATGAACCTACCAGGTACCTCCCCAAAACCTTAAACATGGGCACCCTCATAGATATCATCCTAACCAACTTCCCCTCTAAATACACCTCTGCTGTCTTCAACCAAGATCTCAGCGATCACTGCCTCATTGCCTGCATCCGTAATGGGTCAGCGGTCAAACGACCTCCACTCATCACTGTAAAACGCTCCCTGAAACACTTCTGCGAGCAGGCCTTTCTAATTGACCTGGCCGGGGTATCCTGGAAGGATATTGATCTCATCCCGTCAGTAGAGGATGCCTGGATATTTTTTTTAAATGCCTTCCTAACCATCTTAAATAAACATGCCCCATTTAAGAAATTTAGAACCAGGAACAGATATAGCCCTTGGTTCTCCCCAGACCTGACTGCCCTTAACCAACACAAAAACATCCTATGGCGTTCTGCATTAGCATCGAACAGCCCCCGTGATATGCAGCTGTTCAGGGAAGCTAGAAATCATTATACACAGGCAGTTAGAAAAGCCAAGGCTAGCTTTTTCAAGCAGAAATTTGCTTCCTGCAACACTAACTCAAAAAAGTTCTGGGACACTGTAAAGTCCATGGAGAATAAGAACACCTCCTCCCAGCTGCCCACTGCACTGAAGATAGGAAACACTGTCACCACTGATAAATCCACCATAATTGAGAATTTCAATAAGCATTTTTCTACGGCTGGCCATGCTTTCCACCTGGCTACTCCTACCCCGGACAACAGCACTGCACCCCCAACAGCAACTCGCCCAAGCCTTCCCCATTTCTCCTTCTCCCAAATCCATTCAGCTGATGTTCTGAAAGAGCTGCAAAATCTGGACCCCTACAAATCAGCCGGGCTAGACAATCTGGACCCTTTCTTTCTAAAATTATCTGCCGAAATTGTTGCCACCCCTATTACTAGCCTGTTCAACCTCTCTTTCGTGTCGTCTGAGATTCCCAAAGATTGGAAAGCAGCTGCGGTCATCCCCCTCTTCAAAGGGGGGGACACTCTTGACCCAAACTGCTACAGACCTATATCTATCCTACCGTGCCTTTCTAAGGTCTTCGAAAGCCAAGTCAACAAACAGATTACCGACCATTTCGAATCTCACCATACCTTCTCTGCTATGCAATCCGGTTTCAGAGCTGGTCATGGGTGCACCTCAGCCACGCTCAAGGTCCTAAACGATATCTTAACCGCCATCGATAAGAAACATTACTGTGCAGCCGTATTCATTGATCTGGCCA
The DNA here is from genome assembly GCF_002021735.2 of Oncorhynchus kisutch. Lineage (NCBI taxonomy): Eukaryota > Metazoa > Chordata > Actinopteri > Salmoniformes > Salmonidae > Oncorhynchus > Oncorhynchus kisutch. The sequence continues at coordinate 27,588,466 of NC_034179.2, forward strand.
AGGCTTTCGACTCTGTCAATCACCATATCCTCATCGGCAGACTCGACAGCCTTGGTTTCTCAAATGATTGCCTCGCCTGGTTCACCAACTACTTCTCTGATAGAGTTCAGTGTGTCAAATCGGAGGGTCTGCTGTCCGGACCTCTGGCAGTCTCTATGGGGGTGCCACAGGGTTCAATTCTTGGACCGACTCTCTTCTCTGTATACATCAATGAGGTCGCTCTTGCTGCTGGTGAGTCCCTGATCCACCTCTACGCAGACGACACCATTCTGTATACTTCCGGCCCTTCTTTGGACACTGTGTTAACAACCCTCCAGGCAAGCTTCAATGCCATACAACTCTCCTTCCGTGGCCTCCAATTGCTCTTAAATACAAGTAAAACTAAATGCATGCTCTTCAACCGATCGCTACCTGCACCTACCCGCCTGTCCAACATCACTACTCTGGACGGCTCTGACTTAGAATACGTGGACAACTACAAATACTTAGGTGTCTGGTTAGACTGTAAACTCTCCTTCCAGACCCATATCAAACATCTCCAATCCAAAGTTAAATCTAGAATTGGCTTCCTATTTCGCAACAAAGCATCCTTCACTCATGCTGCCAAACATACCCTTGTAAAACTGACCATCCTACCAATCCTCGACTTTGGCGATGTCATTTACAAAATAGCCTCCAATACCCTACTCAACAAATTGGATGCAGTCTATCACAGTGCAATCCGTTTTATCACCAAAGCCCCATATACTACCCACCATTGCGACCTGTACGCTCTCGTTGGCTGGCCCTCGCTTCATACTCGTCGCCAAACCCACTGGCTCCATGTCATCTACAAGACCCTGCTAGGTAAAGTCCCCCCTTATCTCAGCTCGCTGGTCACCATAGCATCTCCCACCTGTAGCACACGCTCCAGCAGGTATATCTCTCTAGTCACCCCCAAAACCAATTCTTTCTTTGGCCGCCTCTCCTTCCAGTTCTCTGCTGCCAATGACTGGAACGAACTACAAAAATCTCTGAAACTGGAAACACTTATCTCCCTCACTAGCTTTAAGCACCAACTGTCAGAGCAGCTCACAGATTACTGCACCTGTACATAGCCCACCTATAATTTAGCCCAAACAACTACCTCTTTCCCAACTGTATTTAATTTTTATTTATTTATTTATTTTGCTGCTTTGCACCCCATTATTTTTTATTTCTACTTTGCACATTCTTCCATTGCAAAACTACCATTCCAGTATTTTACTTGCTATATTGTACTTACTTTGCCATCATGGCCTTTTTTGCCTTTACCTCCCTTCTCACCTCATTTGCTCACATTCTATATAGACTTGTTTATACTGCATTATTGACTGTATGTTTGTTTTTACTCCATGTGTAACTCTGTGTCGTTTTATCTGTCGAACTGCTTTGCTTTATCTTGGTCAGGTCTCAGTTGTAAATGAGAACTTGTTCTCAACTTGCCTACCTGGTTAAATAAAGGTAAAATAAAAAATAAATAAAAAAACACAGCTACTTGGCTCAAACGCATTAAGAAGGAAAGAAATTCCACAAATTAACTTTTAACAAGGCAGATCTGTTAATTGAAATCCATTCCATGTGACTACCTCATGAAGCTGGTTGAGAGAATGCCAAGAGTATGCAAAGCTGTCATCAAGGCTTTTGACTGGTACTGTATACACAGTTTTTTTCAATAATTTTGTTGAAATTTTCATAATTATGTGGTACATTTTCACAACTCAAAGCACAAAATCCAAACAGATCATCTAAGTATTCACTTGACTTTTGATGTGATTTTCTTGTAATTTGTTAACAACATTGCTGAACTTTTTAAAATAAAATGTATTATAGTCAAATACTGTATGGAAATGATATTTACCATCTACTATTCTTTCTATTCAGGACAAAATAACAGTTATTGTATTTTTTGCTATTGGATTAAATGATAGTTAAAGTGACTAAATGGTGAGCCTATCATTACATGACTTATTGATGACTAAACAAAATATACCTCTCATGGCGCCCCCGGCACCTCTTTTATCCACACGCACTGATTTGGCTGATAAATACTTTGTTGAGAGAAAATGTACATGAGATGATTGTGATATGTTGTTTTCTCACCTATCTATCTTAAGATGAATGCAGTAATTGTAAGTTGCGTCTACTGAATGGCTTAAATGTAATATTCTCATGGTATTTCACAGAAAACTTTTATTTTGCAGGGGTGAAAGATGTGTGAAGGTCCTGAACATAAAATAGGGAGCATTACAAGGGTTATCAGTTTAGAATTTTGTACTTCGAGGTTTAATAATATACCACTTACATCTAAAGAATGTGCCAAAGGGATTGAAAAAAAACCCGTTGAATACGGCCAGCAACAGTGTCTTCCTACAATTCTACACATTTTCCCATGGGGGGAAGAGAAAAATTTGGCCTTGTGTCTCAATTAATACTTATCCGGGATCGGTGTCCCTTCCATGGGACAGTTGTAGGCTAATGCGGCTAGCATGAGGTTGAAAGTATCAAGAACATTTCCCAGGACATAGACATATCTGATATTGGCAGAAAGCTTAAATTCTTGTTAATCTAACTGCACTGTCCATTTTACAGTAGATATTACAATTAAATAATACCATGCTATTGTTTGAGGTGAGTGCACAATTTTGAACATGAAAAGTTATTTTAATAAACAAATTAGGCACAGCCTTAGACCACTGCGCCACCCGGGAGGCCTAAATTAGGCACATTTTGAACAGAAATGCAGTGGTTCATTGGATCGGTCTAAAACTTTGCACATACACTGCTGCTATCTGGTAGCCAAAATCTAAATTGCACCTGGGCTGGAAAAATACATTATGGCCTTTCTCTTGCATTTCAACGATGATGGTACAAGAAAATACAAAATAATGTTTGTTTTTTTCTTTGTATTATCTTCTACACTATCTATTGTTTTACAGTGCCTTGCGAAAGTATTCGGCCCCCTTGAACTTTGCGACCTCTTGCCACATTTCAGGCTTCAAACATAAAGATATAAAACTGTATTTTTTTGTGAAGAATCAACAACAAGTGGGACACAATCATGAAGTGGAACGACATTTATTGGATATTTCAAACTTGTTTAACAAATCAAAAACTGAAAAATTGGGCGTGCAAAATTATTCAGCCCCTTTACTTTCAGTGCAGCAAACTCTCTCCAGAAGTTCAGTGAGGATCTCTGAATGATCCAATGTTGACCTAAATGACTAATGATGATAAATACAATCCACCTGTGTGTAATCAAGTCTCCGTATAAATGCACCTGCACTGTGATAGTCTCAGAGGTCCGTTAAAAGCGCAGAGAGCATCATGAAGAACAAGGAACACACCAGGCAGGTCCGAGATACTGTTGTGAAGAAGTTTAAAGCCGGATTTGGATACAAAAAGATTTCCCAAGCTTTAAACATCCCAAGGAGCACTGTGCAAGCGATAATATTGAAATGGAAGGAGTATCAGACCACTGCAAATCTACCAAGACCTGGCCGTCCCTCTAAACTTTCAGCTCATACAAGGAGAAGACTGATCAGAGATGCAGCCAAGAGGCCCATGATCACTCTGGATGAACTGCAGAGATCTACAGCTGAGGTGGGAGACTCTGTCCATAGGACAACAATCAGTCATATATTGCACAAATCTGGCCTTTATGGAAGAGTGGCAAGAAGAAAGCCATTTCTTAAAGATATCCATAAAAAGTGTCGTTTAAAGTTTGCCACAAGCCACCTGGGAGACACACCAAACATGTGGAAGAAGGTGCTCTGGTCAGATGAAACCAAAATTGAACTTTTTGGCAACAATGCAAAACGTTATGTTTGGCGTAAAAGCAACACAGCTCATCACCCTGAACACACCATCCCCACTGTCTAACATGGTGGTGGCAGCATCATGGTTTGGGCCTGCTTTTCTTCAGCAGGGACAGGGAAGATGGTTCAAATTGATGGGAAGATGGATGGAGCCAAATACAGGACCATTCTGGAAGAAAACCTGATGGAGTCTGCAAAAGACCTGAGACTGGGATGGAGATTTGTCTTCCAACAAGACAATGATCCAAAACATAAAGCAAAATCTACAATGGAATGGTTCAAAAATAAACATATCCGGGTGTTAGAATGGCCAAGTCAAAGTCCAGACCTGAATCCAATCGAGAATCTGTGGAAAGAACTGAAAACTGCTGTTCACAAATGCTCTCCATCCAACCTCACTGAGCTCGAGCTGTTTTGCAAGGAGGAATGGGAAAAAATGTCAGTCTCTCGATGTGCAAAACTGATAGAGACATACCCCAAGCGACTTACAGCTGTAATCGCAGCAAAAGGTGGCCCAATTTTTCAGTTTTTGATTTGTTAAAAAAGTTTGAAATATCCAATAAATGTCGTTCCACTTCATGACTGTGTCCCACTTGTTGTTGATTCTTCACAAAAAAATACAGTTTTATATCTTTATGTTTGAAGCCTGAAATGTGGCAAGAGGTCGCAAAGTTCAAGGGGGCCGAATACTTTCGCAAGGCACTGTATATTCTCCTACATTCCTTTCACATTTCCACAAACGTCGAAGTGTTTCCTTTCAAATGGTACCAAGAATATACATATCCTTGCTTCAGGGCCTGAGCTAGAGGCAGTTAGATTTGGGTATGTCATTTTAGGCGAATAAAAAAAAAAAAAACTTCAAACTTCTTTTCTCTCTCATCAAATATTTTTCTCCTTCATCAATCTACAGTGTTTCTACACTATTTTAGCATTTTCATGGTAACCATGTGCTCTCATTTGGATCTTTTTGTGTTTTTTCTTTCAGTGGAGTCTTACCAGCTGGTCGACTCGTCTGATTATTGGGACTGAGAGAAGCAAGAAGGACTTCACTCTCCTAACAGGGAACCTTTTTCCTGCCATTGGAGAAACTGGTCTTGAAAGAGATTTTGGGGCTTCTGAATGAGGTAGACTCCTTGAAAAAGCAACATGTGACTGAGGACAGTGCTTATAGCTGTGGGAATCTAGACTTAATGTCTTCCCTCTCCAGTAGGTCTATCTGCTCCCTGATGGGGACACAACGTTTTTGCTCAGCCCGCTGCTCCTCACAGCCCATTGTGTGTCTAAGCTCCCCCCGGTTGGGGTCCCACAGCCAGCTCTACACTCTTGTCGCCCGCCAGTCCAGCTGCGATGCAGCAGTGATGTGTGGCCGTGCAGACCACTCCCAACACACACACACAAATCCCACACTTAAGGGGCTACTAAAGTGGGACAGCAGCCCCAGGGTAGGTGGCAGCAAGTCTAGGTATGCCTTCTGGAGGTCCCCTCATGTAGCCTCAAGGTTCTGGCACCTTGCCCAGAGGCTGGCCGTGTCCAACAGGTCCAGTTTCTCCAGCCTGTCCTCCACAGGCACCTCTCCATCTACCTCCTCTCTGAGCTGCAAAGACAGCGCCTTCTCCTTCTGCACCGACTCTGTGTCCTCTCCCAACGAGCCCAACTCCCTCCCCTTCCTGTTCGGCATGTCGGCACGGTTATGCCCTCTCACTCCAGACACCACAAAGAAATTCCCAAAAGATTGGAGTATGACATTCCCAGTGGCAGTTGCTCAGGCACCCAAGGATTTGGACGGGTATAATTGGTCTGATGAGAGAAAGGGAGACTAGAAGCATTGCCATTCTATTAGCATTCAGAATAGAGAAGACCATCAGATGCTCACCCAAAGCCTCTGTAGTTTAAAAGGTGAGTATATTCAAAGCCCTGTCTCTCAACCAGACAGTGAAAGGATTCTCTCTGATTGGAGAGGGGAGCAGGTGCACCAGAGCCAGAAGGATAAAGTGTTCAAGTTGTCAGAGTCAAAAGGACAGACCAAAGAAACATCCATTGCACACATACAGCTGAGAAATAAAAAAAACTGTCTGTCAAGAAGGAAGAGGTAAAAGGGGACGAAAATTACATTTTACACCTCCTCTAACAGAATGCTGGTGAAAAAACAGTCTGATCAATCTGTGGAACAGTGTGGAGTCTCTCTGGTATCTGACACAGGGAGAGAACATCAGGAAAATGGGGAACTGCTGGCCCAAAGTGTGCAGCTCCACATACCCCAGACAGTGTCCTATGGTCAAAACACTCCACTGGTCCTGCAGTCTGTCAACCAGACAATTTTCAAATAACAAGAAAGGATCAAAGGCCAAAACAGATATTCACCTTGGTGAAGTGGTCCCTGAACAGTTGGGTGGTGGGTGCACTCCTCTCTCCCAAACATCATCTAAAACTCATGCCAAAACTGCAAGCACAATCAGCCACAAGACTGCAAGCACAATCAGCCACAAGACTGCAAGCACAATCAGCCACAAGACGGCAAGCACAATCAGCCAAAAGACTGCAAGTACAATCAGCCACAAGACTGCAAGCACAATCAGCCACAAAACCGCATGTGCAATCAGCCACACTATTAGAATAAAACTGCAAGCAACTGTCAAAAATACTGTGAGAGAATACTTCAACTCAAGTGACAGCAAGAATGGCCACTTAGATGCAAAACAGAACGAAAAAGAGCTCCTCCAGTGGCAAAATAAAATGTTGGAACCAACAGAAAATGCCACAATGCGATCACATGGTGAGGAGTTGTCTGATTGTTAATGCTCATCATTTGGTGTTTTGTAATGGGCTGTCAGAATGTAGATCATCCTGGGTTATTTCACCCTCCTCTTTGTGTGAATTTTTTGCTAAATGATAAATTTAGTCAATGAAGGATCCCACTGGGCACAGACATCAGTTCAAAGTCTAATTTTGATTAACTTTAAGTTGAGTTGTCATCTAAGGTGAATTCAACATGAAATCAAGAAAACATTTCACCATGTCATTGGATTTAGGTTCAAAAGCAATAGGGTGAAAAAATTACGAAATTATCTTATATTGATGACTTTTTGCAAATCCAATCGGTTTTTACACATGGATTCAACATCATCACATTTCATTTTTTGGTTGAAATTATGTGGAAACAACATTGATTCAACCAGTTTTTGCCCAGTTGGATGGTGCAGATTGAATGCAGGCACTCAAACCACTCAGACAGAGCACTTCCTCCAACGGAGTAGGGATTCATAACCTTAATCATTTTCTATACAGAAGCATGAATAAGGACCAGACATCTTGACATCACTGTGATGTATGTGTTTCCTAATGGGGCTGTGATAATCTGTCGGTGAAAAAGTAAAAACAACCAAATTTGAGGCAAATTAGGTATAAGATGCACAACTTGTATATGGGCAAACACACACATTTATTTAAGTTTTCATGGCCTGGATTCTGTTTGGCAAACAAACAAAAAATATACAGAATAATTGTAACAATATAAATACCTGAGATGGAATATTATCCAAACTGAGTTCCAAATAATGTAAAGTGATTGTATGGTGTGCAACACATATTCCTGCTGTATAGTTAACATCTGGTTAATAAGTAATCACCTACTTCTCACTTTTATTGCTAAAGAAAAATGTCCAACGTAAATCACATTGCATATAGTGAGTTAAAATGTTTGTTTTGTTTTTGCACAGTTCAGTGCTATTTTGCATTTGCAAAATGAAGCCTCATGTATAGATCTCATTTAGACGCATTGATATAACGGTCTTAAACACATAATAACATATACTGTACCACTTTTACCACATCATTGTTTGTTTTTATGTATGTTTTATCCTAGAACTGTAACTTTGAACAATAATCATATGTAGCGTTAACCTTGATATCAACGTGTGTGTGTGTGTGTGTGTGTGTGTGTGTGTGTGTGTGTGTGTGTGTGTGTGTGTGTGTGTGCGTGCGTGCGTGCGTGCGTGTGTGTGTGTGTGTGTGTGTGAGTGGTGGGGGGGGGGGGGGATTTGCACCTCTTCACCCCTGTACGAGCTTATGTTGATGGTACCACTGATAATAAATCAAGTTAGCCCTAAACATCTCTGAATCTCTGAGTATGTTTTCCCATGCCTTCTCAGTCCCCGGGTCCTAGGCATAATGTTTCCTTTTATTTCTTTATTGAGTTTATTTACTGAGTTTATTTGAGCAAGGACAATGTACATCAGAAGCATTAGTCTCAGTACACTTGAGAAAATATGTGTTGTATCAGATTTAGCTAGCTGCTCATTTCCGTCTGCAGTTCCAGGGCAGGTTAAAATCACAACAAGAAAACATTATGAAGCCAGCAGGATGGATGCCTTGTTACAGAGCTACAAACAATGATTTGTAACACTTAACTTACTATTTCTAATTACAGAAATGACTTCTAAAGGCATGCTACTTTAGGCAATGGCCCGCTGCTGGCAGTATTTTCTTTTAATGCTATGTACCGTTAACATGTAATTGCTACAACTGATTCTACAACCGAACCTACTTCAAGCTAGTTGATTGATAGGGCAAAGGGTAGTGATATGTTCCTGAGTGATATGTTCCTGGGGATGTTTGATTATTATTAGACTTCGTACAATAGGTGAGAGGGGCAGCAAGTTGCATGAAGGATCACTGGCTGCCTTTAGATCCCACAGCGTCCCTCAACTTTTGGGGCACTTGGACAGTCATACCATCCATCCACTTCTGCACTGTCACATGGCAACCAAGATGGGACCTGTCAATCAGAAGCAGATTAAAAGGCTCAGACATATAGTTTCAGAAGCAGATTAGGCTCAGACAGATAGTTTCAGAGCATTTACATAGACAACATCAGATTTGTTTTAAACTGAATTACTGAATTTACTGCAACCTGTTGCTTCTACGTCAGTTCAGCAGTCAGGCCCTGTCTGGAGTAAATCAAGAAAATGTGTGTGTGCTTGTTTTGCTTGAGCCTTGATCATGTGTGTAAATCATAACATTTCGACAAGCAAACACATGTAAATTGTTTATGTAACCTAGTACCATCATGAAATGCAAGAGAAAGGCCATAGTGTATTATTCCAGCCCAGGTACAATTGAGATTTTAGCCAGTGATGGTATAGGTGTATGTGCAAAGCTTTTTTTGGTACCATCATCTTTGAAATGCAAGAGAAAGACCATAATGTATTATTCCAGCCCAGGTACAATTGAGATTTTAGCCACTAGATGGTATAGGTGTATGTGCAAAGCTTTAAACTGATCCAATGAACCATTTCATTTCTGATTAAAATGTTGTATCAAGAGTGCCCAAATGTGCCTAATTTGTTCATTAGTAACTTTTCATGTTCAAGATTGTGCACTCTCCTCAAACAATAGCATGGTATTATGTCAGTGTAATAGCTACTGTAAAATGGACAGTGCAGTTAGATTAACAAGAACGTAAGCTTTCTGCCAATATCAGATATGTCTATGTCCTGGGAAATGTTCCTGTTACTTACAACATCATGCTAATCGCATAAGCCTACGTTAGCCCAACCGTCCCAAGGGACACCGATCCCGAAGAAGAGTCATTAATAGATATCATCCTGACCAACTTTCCCTCTAAATACACCTCTGCTGTCTTCAAACAGGATCTCAGCGATCACTGCCTCATTGCCTCCTGAGTGCGTATTGGGTCTGCAGTCAAACAACCACCCCTCATCACTATCAAACGCTCCCAAAAACACTTCAGCAAGCAGGCCTTTCTAATCAACCTGGCCCAGGTATCCTGGAAGGATATTGACCTCATCCCATCAGTAGAGGATGCCTGGTTGCTCTTCAAAAGTGCTTTCCTCTCCATCTTAAATAAGCATGCCCAATTCAAAAAATGTAGAGCTAAGAACAGATACAGTATATAACCCTTGGTTCACCCCAGACTTGACTGCCAGCACAAAAACATCATGTGGCGTTCTGCATTAGCATCGAATAGCCACATATGCAACTTTCAGGTAAGTCAGGAACCAATATAATCTGTCAGTTAGGAAAGCTAAGGCTAGCTTTTTAAAACAGAAATTTGCATCCTGCAGCACTAATTTCAAAAAGTGTTGGGTCACTGTAAAGTTAATGGAGAATAAGAGCACCTCCTCCCAGCTGCCCACTGAGGATAGGGAACACTGTCACCACCGATAAATCTACGATAATCGATCATTTCAAAAAGCATTTTTCTACAGCTGACCATGCTTTCCATCTGGCTACCCCTACCCCGGCCAACATCTCAGCACCCCCTGCAGCAACTTGCCAAAGCCCCCCCACCCCCGCTTCTCTTTCACCCAAATCCAGACAGCTGATGTTCTGAAAGAGCTGCAAAATCTGGATCACTACAAATCAGCTGGGCTAGATAATCTGGACCCTCTCTTTCTAAAATGATCTGCCAACATTGTTGCAACCCCTATTACTAGCCTGTTCAACCTCTCTTTGGTCTGAGATCCCCAAAGATTGGAAAGCTGTAGCAGTCATCCCCCTCTTCATAAGGGAGACACTCTAGACCCAAACTGTTACAGACCTATATCCATCCTGCCCTGCCTTTCTAAAATCTTCGAAAGCCAAGTTGACAAACAGATCACCGACCATTTTGAATCCCACCGTACCTTCTCCACTATGCTATCTGGTTTCCAAGCTGGTCAAGGGTGCACCTCAGCCACGCTCAAGGTCCTAAACGTTATCATAACCGCCATTGATAAAAGACAGTACTGTGCAGCCGTCTTTATTGACCTGGCCAAGGTTTTCGACTCTGTCAATCAACGCATTCTTATCGGCATACTCAGCCTTGGCTTCTCAAATGACTACCTCATCTGGTTCACCAACTACTTCTCAGATAGAGTTCAGTGTGTCAAATCGGAGGGCCTGTTGTACGGACCTCTGGCAGTCTCTATGAGGGTGCCACAGGGTTCAATTCTCAGGCCGACTCTTTTCTCAGTATATATCAATGACGTCGCTCTTGCTGCTGGTGATTCTCTGATCCACCTCTACTCAGATGACACCATTCTGTATACATCTGGCCCTTCTTTGGACACTGTGCTAATAAACCTCTAAACAAGCTTCAACACCATACAACACTCCTTCCGTGGCCTCCAACTACTTTTAAATGCTAGTAAAAATAAGTGCATGCTCTTCAACCGATCGCTGCCCGCACCCTCCTGCCCGACTAGCATCACTACTCTGGACGGTTCTGACCTAGAATATGTGGATAACTACAAATACCTAGGTTTCTGGTTAGATTGTAAACTCTCCTTCCAGACTCACATTAAGCATCTCCAATCCAAAATGTAATCTAGAAGTGGCTTCCTATTTCACAACAAAGCCTCCTTCACTCATGCTGCCAAACATACCCTCGTAAAACTGACTATCCTACCGATCCTTGACTTTGGCGATGTCACTTAGAAAATAGCCCCCAACACTCTACTCAGCATGTAGTCTATCACAGTGTCATCTGTTTTGTCACCAAAGCCCCATATACCACCCACCACTGCGACCTGTATGCTCTCATTGGATAGCCCTCACTACATATCCGTCACCAAACCCACTGGTTCCAGGTCATCTATAAGTCTTGGCTAGGTAAAGCCCTGCCTTATCTCAGCTCACTGATCACCATAGCAACACCCTGTAGCACCCTGTAGCACGCGCTCCAGCAGTTATATTGCACTGGTCATCCCCAAAGCCTTCCAGTTCTATGCTGACAATGACTGGAACTAATTTCAAAAATATCTGGAGCTGGAGTCCTATATTTCCCTCTCTAACTTTAAGCATCAGCTGTCAGAGCAGCTTACCAATCACTGTACCTGTACACAGCTAATCTGTAAATAGCACACCCAACTACCTCATCCCCATATTATTACTTACCCTCTTGGTCTTTTGCACCCCAGTATCTCTACTTGCACATCATCATCTGCACATTTCACTCCAGTATTAATGCTAAATTGTAAGTATTTCACCTCTATGGCCTATTTATTGCCTTACCTCCCTACTCTTCTACATTTGCACACACTGTACATAGATTTTTCTATTTTTCTTTTCTATCGGGTTATTGACTGTACGTTTGTTTGTGTAACTCTGTGTTGTTGGTTTTGTCGCACTGCTTTGCTTTATCTTGGCCAGGTTGCAGTTGTAAATGAGAACTTGTTCTCAACTGGCCTACCTGGTTAAATAAAGGTGAAATAAAAATAACCTGGAAGATATGGTGCACAACGTCCAATTAGGGTAAAAGGGACACAAGGGCACTATGTCCCATGGGGATCACAGGACCTGGACGACGGAGCTGGAAAATGGATTAGAACCTTTGAAGCACAACCATGGGGAAACGACTGGCTGTGGGGGATCTAAAGTCACTGTTGGAGAGAGTAGTGGGACCGGTAGAAATTAAGAATGTACTGTGTGCCAGTGGCCTGACAGCGGCAGTATGGGATTCACTGGGGGATGGAATGGACTTTGATACATACCGTCCTGGATTCTGGCAGGCCCTAAGAGCAGAGTGCCCCACAAGGATTGTCCCAAAGTCGCTAAAAGGAAAACCACTGGGGGAGTCAGAGAATCCGGCTGCGTATCTACATGGTCAGCTGAAACGATGGAGGCAGGAAACAGAACGGGATCCAGAGGGAGACCCACTGATGACGATTCTGTTCCGAAACTCGGTGATAGAAGCCTTGCCCCAACCAGTAAGAAGCAGGTCAGAGGATGTGGTGGGACTGACTTCAACGTCACACAAGGAATTATGTGACCCTATGCTCCATGCAGTGGAGAAATACAGAAAGGATGAACAGAGACTCACAGAACAAGGAAAAGACATTCAGAGAAAACTGACCCAGCTTCAATTGGAAGAACTGATTGCTGAAGTACGTTCAGGGAACGTTATTAAAATCATCATGTCATTGAGTCACAGTAACACTGTAATGTTTCCTGAGAACCACTTCTATTGCTCCCACATTACTGGAGCATTGAAAGAGATCCTTAGGGGAATGTTCTGTGGTAGTTTTTACAGATGTTTTGAACAACATTTTAGTGAATGTTAAGAGAACATTCCAAGGATATTTCATTTAAACTTTTCTTAGAAAAAAATATTTGATGATGAAAAACATTAGTTGAATGTTTGTGGGATGTTATCATCTTAATGTTGGCTGAATCCCTAACTATAACTTAATGGGAATGTTGGCTAATGTTCTGGGAATGTCCCATTTTTCCTGAGTAGCTTACAAAAAACAACCCACATATCATCCTCTAGGAATGTATGTGTACATTACGTGTATGTGTACATTAAGTGCACATTAGGTTGTACTCAATGTAACATTTGTTAAAGCTAGAGATTGTACACACACCCACACAAACGTGGGAGTACAGGTTCAGCCATGGAGTCAATGCCCCTGGGGGAGTTTAGGGGTTAAGTGCCTCTCAAACAACTAATCCAACTAAACAAATTACCTTATTGTTTTTGGATTGTACGAGATCAAGTAAATTATTCGGAGCTCAGTACTGATGGAGGTCACTGACCTTTACAAGAGCTCACAGCAAACTTCCGACATATTTTAGAAAATGCAGGTATGACCTAAAAAGTTCCACTAATCCAACTGTTTTGTGACTGAAGGAAAATGTTGTGCTCAATGTGAGAGTAGTAACTTCATGTCAATGGATTTAGTCAAAATCATTTTAGGACTGCGTTGCATGGCAACTGGTGTCCTTGTTGCCATGCAGCTCTGTCCTTTAAAAAAAATGATTTTAACTTTATTTTTTATTTAACCTTTATTTAACTAGGCAAGTCAGTTAAGAACAAATTCTTATTTACAATGACAATCCTTCATGACCAATGTCTTTGAAGTTCTGAGTATCCATGCCAAACCTGCTCAGTGATAACAACATCCTGACAAAACATTGACTTGGCACTTAATTAGGTCATTCTATTTTGACATTGCGGGACAGTTTTTGTATAAATTAGCATGGAATGGACATTTGAATAAGAAGTATGTTTATGTTTTTCCCATCTCCATCTCATAAATAGGATAATCATTATAGCTAGATTTTTTTACGGTTAACAACATGAGGCAGCATGTGTAGTAAATTAGACACAGGTGGCCAAAATACAATTTAGGTACAAATAATAACTGCAAGCGTCAATGTGAAGCAGTGGCTGCCCAATGACATGTGGAAATATGCGGAGAGGCAGGATACTGAATACAATAACCTTCAAAGACAGACATCAGATCACACAGCATTGTGTTTCAGCTTGAATCATTATCTCCAGCTATGTTTTTCTTTAGAACTCCTGCACACAAAAATAGAACTACAGGAGAGTGTGACTCCCCTCTGTTCTTCATTCTTTTCATCCTAAATGTTTGTATCTTTCTGGGTGCAGATGTTCTGAGCGTGACTATTCTTCATTCTCCTTTGATCATTTGCATCGACTCCATACACCAGCTGTCTGGAACCCAGGGTAATCAACTCCCACTAGGTACAATACATGAAATATGACGTTCTCTATGCATCATATTTAATTTCCCCCCAATGTAGCAGTATTGCTTCCGTCTCTCTCCTTGACCCTACCTGGGCTCGAACCAGGGACCCTCTGCACACATCGACAACAGCCACCCTCGAAGCATCGTTACCCATCGCTCCACAAAAGCCACAGCCCTTGCGGAGCAAGGGGAACAACTACTTCAAGGTCTCATAGCGAGTGACGTCACCGATTGAAATGCTATTAGCGCGCACCACCGCTAACTAGCTAGCCATTTTACATCGGTTACACCAACATATTGATGTTTAGCATCGATGGAATAAGTAGTACACGTACACAGTTTGAGTAATTTTGAACCAGATATTAATGACAGGATCTCAAGGGTTAGTTTATCTGCAGGCCCAGTGGATTCAAAAATGTGATTTTTCTGTGTTTTATATATATTTCAAATTTTTTATATATATATTTCTAAAATTTACCCTCCCCTCACACCACTCCCAGACAGTCCTAGCTACATTTTTGCTTGAGAAATTGCTCTTTGCTAAGAAGCTATTTTTCACAGTAACATATTTCATTGTTTCTGTCACGACCTGACCTTAGAGATCCTTTTTATGTCTCTATTTTTGGTTTGGTCAGGGTGTGATTTGGGTGGGCATTCTATGTTCCATTCTATGTTCCATTTCTATTTCATTTCTATTTCTTTGTTTTGGCCGGGTATGGTTCTCAATCAGGGACAGCTGTCTATCGTTGCCTCTGCTTGGGAACCATACTTAGGCATCCCTTTTCCCCACCTGTGTTTGTGGGTAGTTAACTTTGTAGCCCTTAAGATTCACGGTTGTTTTCTCGTTTGTTTTTATAATAAAAGGAATATGTACACTCACCACACTGCGCTTTGGTCTTCTTCTTTCAACGGCCGTGACAGTTTCCCAGAAATGATTTGATATTAAGATAAAAACGGCTGCATTGGACCTTTTAAAGTAGAATTTACATTTGTTGACAGCTCAAATAAATATCAACCAACATTTGATGTTGATTTGATGGTAACAGGGTATCCATAAGGTATTCATAACATCTTTATAAGACCAGTCATGATGACACCTTCATGAATGTTGTAGTATCATTCATACAACATTCATAAGACATTTATTATACATATACATGATTCATAAGCAGTCTTCAAAATAAAAGTACATTTTACTGACTGGGTGGGTTCAAGCCCGGGTCTTCTGCACACCACAAGACTGTGTAGGCCTGCTGAGTTAAGGACTAGGCATTCGTTTGTGGAGCTAAAATAAGTCTTCGGGTCTCAGCCAAGGTTTCAGACTACCACATTACAATGGCAAACAATTGGTCAGTTGCCACCCAGACCTGGGTTCAAATGGTATTGTGTTGACCAACTGGCAGGTGTCTTCACTGACATTTTCAACATGTCCCTGATTGAGTCTGTAATACCAACATGTTTCAAGCAGACCACCATAATCCCTGTGCCCAAGAACACAAAGGCAACCTGCCTAAATGACTACATACCTGTAGTACTCACGTCCGTAGCCATGAAGTGCTTTGAAAGGTTGGTAATGGCTCACATCAACACCATTATCCCAGAAACCCTAGACCCACTCCAATTTGCATACCGCCCAAACATATCCACAGATGATGCAATCTCTATTGCACTCCACACTGCCCTTTCCCACCTGGACAAAAGGAACACTTATGTGAGAATGCTATTCATTGACTACAGCTGAGCGTTCAACACCATAGTGCCCTCAAAGCTCATCACTAAGCTAAGGATCCTGGGACTAAACACCTCCCTCTGCAACTGGATCCTGGACTTCCTGACGGGCCGCCCTCAGGTGGTCAGGGTAGGTAGCAACACATCTGCCACGCTGATCCTCAACACTGGAGCTCCCCAGGGGTGCGTGCACAGTTCCCTCCTGTACTCCCTGTTCACCCACGACTGCATGGTCAGGCATGACTCCAACACCATCATTAAGTTTTCAGACGACACAACAGTGGTAGGCCTGATCACAGACAACGACGAGACAGCCTATAGGGAGGAGGTCAGAGACCTGGGTGGGTGGTGCCAGAATAACAACCTATCCCTCAATGTAACCAAGACAAAGGAGATAATTGTGGACTACAGGAAAAGGAGGACCGAGCACGCCCCCATTCTCATCGACAGGGCTGTAGTGGAGCAGTTTGAGATCTTCAAGTTCCTTGGTGTCCACATCAACAACAAACTAGAATGGTCCAAACACACCAAGACAGTCGTGAAGAGGGCACGACAAAGCCTATTCCCCCTCAGGAAAATAAACAGATTTGGCATGGGTCCTGAGATCCTCAAAGGTTCAACAGCCAACATCAAGAGCATCACTGGTTGCATCACTGCCTGGCACGGCAATTGCTCGGCCTCTGACCGCAAGGCACTACAGGGGGTAATGCTTACGGCCCAGTACATCACTGGGGCTAAGCTGCATGCCATCCAGGACCGCTACACCAGGTGGTGTCAGAGGAACGCCCTAAAAATGGTCAAAGACTGTTCTCTCTACTACTGCATGGCGGTACCAGAGTGCCAAGTCTAGGACAAAAAGGCTTCTCAACAGTTTTTACCCCCAAGCCATAAGACTCCTGAACAGGTAACCAAATGGGAACCCGGACTATTTGCATTGTGTGGCCCCCCAACCCCTCTTTTTACGCTGCTGCTACTCTCTGTTTATCATATATGCATAGTCACTTTAACTATACATTCATGTACATACTACCTCAATTGGCCCGACCAACCAGTGCTCTCGCACATTGGCTAACCGGGCTGTCTGCATTGTGTACCACCCACCACCCGCCAGCCGCTTTTTTACGCTACTGCTACTCTCTGTTCATCATATATGCGTAGTCACTTTAACCATATCTACATGTACATACTACCTCAATCAGCCTGACTAACCGGTCTCTGTATGTAGCCTCGCTACTTTAATAGCCTTGCTACTGTATATAGCCTGTCTTTTTACTGTTGTTTTATTTCTTTACATACCTATTGTTCACCTAATACCTTTTTTGCACTATTGGTTAGAGCCTGTAAGTAAGCATTTCAATGTAAGGTCTACTAAACCTGTTGTATTCGGCACACGTGACAAATAAACTGATTGATTGATTGATATTTGAAATCTTTCAAATACTTTGAGTGTTTCCTTGAGCCTGCTTGCGGTGACAGATGGGTGGGTGGGGTTTGCACTTTTGGGAATATCCATTTGGTTCCTTTGCACCAGGCAAGCTCAATGAAGCCCAGGTATTTCATGTATTTAAATTATACTACACCCAGGGTTGTGCCATTCCCTATCGCCATAGTGGCCTCAAGCAAGGCATTTAACACATACACTGCTACAAGGGTTATGCTGTAAGGGCTACTATGTGCTTCTCCCAACCTGTTGTGTTAATAGTGTGTCAGGAGGTTGGGTACTGTGAAGGTAAAAAATGAAAATGTTCTTTATACAATGTCATTTGAGTTAACTTTTATTTTGAAAGCATCTTATGAATGATGAATGTGTTATGAAAGTTATGAATGATACAACATTCATAAAAGTGGTATGACCGGTTTCATAAATGTGTTATGTATACCCCCTTCATATCAAGTGTTACTGATTATATGTACGTTTTTGCCCAGAGGGATCTCTTTGCGCTGCACTATTTGGTTTGATACTTCATGTGCATGAGATATCTGGCCACTCCGCGGAAACGGAAGTGCTTGTTAATGATTAAAAATCATTACGTTGAACTGCATCGTCAAAGTTAAGTCATCCGTCAAATTGTTAACTAAAACCGGATTTGATTTCTGAGTTTAACATATTCAAGAAGTCTACATGCAAACAAGAGAAGATATTTCTGAAACCCTACCTTCGTATTGTGCTGAGAATAAACCACTTTCTGAAGCGTTTGAAATATATGTATTGGTCAACCAAGGACCTCTAGTGTCCTTGCAGGATACTGCACCTATTCCAATGGATTTCATATGAGATCAGACAGGAGACCGACTGGACCAGAAATCGTCCCAGTCATTTTTAACAAACCTGCCTATTTTGAATCGAGGCACACATTATTAGCTAAATAACGGTACATTTGCGCAAAAACACCAATTTAGACATGCCTGCTTGGCTAAAAGATGGACCTGCCCATCGGGCATTTACCCAAATTTACCGATGGCCAGTCAGTTTCTGAGCTCAAACAAAGATCAGGGAAACAGGAAAACAGGAAAACAGAACACATAAAACAGTGTAGTTTCCACTTTTAATGACAGTTGAAATGAAGACTCAAGCAGCAAAGGTCTGCTGAAACATTCTGCAGATGACAAGGC
This sequence comes from Oncorhynchus kisutch, assembly GCF_002021735.2. NCBI lineage: Eukaryota > Metazoa > Chordata > Actinopteri > Salmoniformes > Salmonidae > Oncorhynchus > Oncorhynchus kisutch. The sequence continues at coordinate 27,607,139 of NC_034179.2, forward strand.
ACTGCCCAGTACTGTAAGAATTACAATATTCATCCTTGTTTTAATTCTGGCTGGTGGCTTCCAGTCATTCATATAATTTACTGAGAAAAGGCTAGAGGGACACTTACAATCCGTAAGACATCCATCATTTTACACATAACTTGTTTTATTAAAAAATCCAAATGACAAAATAAATCATTTAAAGGCAGGTCTTCGAATCATATTGCTTCAAATGCCATATAATACAAGATTTAGCAAAAGATTGATATACAAAAAGAAACTCCTAATCATGGCAGCTACTAGTGTGCATGGCTATACATCATAGCAGATACACTTGGTCTATAAAGAGTCATTCCAATGGACTTTATCAAATCTTACCTAAAAGCAATACTGCTGGGGGTTTCCAAACAAAGATGTCCTTCTCTTAGAAAGACAACCATCTATTTAAATGCTTAAAATTAGAATTAAAAAATGCTAATTTAAATACAGTTTGATGTTCTCTTCATTTGCTGAAAATGCTTAACGGTCCACCTCAAAACAAACAGACCTGCTCTGAAACAATGACACCCAAATAGTGACCAACCATAATGTAATTCAAATTGCGGCTGTCCTGCATCGAGTTGTTATTTAGTTCGTTTTCAGTTTAAAACAGTGTGAGGAATGTATCAATTAAAAATAACTTGTAAAGGATCATCAATAAAACATCCTCCATCTATAATAAAATTGATCACTTTAAACTGTTCTATTAAATATCTCCCTTATTACCTGTTGCACTTATTTCATTACTTGTAATGTAATTTGTGCACCATTATTCAAATACATTGTGCACCACTTTTTTGTTGTTGCTCTTTGATATGTATACTGGTCTTGTTTGGGTAGAAGGCACTGTAGCTTGTGTAAGGCAGTGTCTGCAGTCTAGAATGAATGGACCAAGTATGGCACCGCTGTGGGGCCTATAGCAGTTGCAAACAAGATGCATCACATGCACTCAAACTCGTCTATACGCTGCTTGGTGTTGCCCGACCGAATCTGCCGGAGGGTCTTGTACTTGTCCCGTCCCGCTTTCACGTTATCTGCGTGGATGATGTCATTTGCGGTTTTCTTGGTCTCATCCCGAGCGATGGCCAACTCCGAGCTTAAAGCCTGGTAGAGGAAACATAACATTACGGCCATGTCTCACTACGGCACACACAACAACACAGGCATAGCATGATACATTTCTAAGCCCCATTCTTGTGATCTCTACACTTTCATAAACAGTGATACAACCCCTATAAACATCTGTCTCCAGTGCTGGGGGGTATTTTATGTGGGCAGCAGCCACAGTCGGTCACTCACCTGCAGGTGTTGCTGTACACGCTCGTTCTTCTCGGCTTCGGTCATGCGCTCCTCCTCGCTGCGGTCTTTGTGGGAGATACCGCCTGTGAACTCGGCGCTGGCCTGGTCGCTGGTTTCGTCGTTCTCGTCATGCTCGTTCTCGGCCTGCATAGGCTCCTGTATGTGGGACGCCATGATTTTGCTCTTCAGCTCCTCTTTGGTCTTCTCCAGGTCCTCCTGTACCATGCAGGCCTAAGGGGGGCAGCCACTCATGTTAATGACTCATGGTATGAACTGATTCAGGAGAAGGAATATCAATAGGTTATGTGATACATAAAAAACGGATGAACTTCAGGTGAACTACAGTGTCAGCTATCAGGTTTAGCCGAGTTCAGTATAATATCCATAAAGGATTTTGTTTCACCATAGCACAGTGTTGGCCAGTGTTTCACCTTTCTGGTTCTGTTTTCCCCAGCAGAAGGAATACACTATATATAAAGAAGTATGTGGACACTCCTTCAAATTAGTGGATTCTGATATTTCAGTGCACCTGTTGCTGACAGGTGTATAAAATTGAGCACATAGCCATGCAATCTCCACAGACAAACATTGGCAGCAGAATGGCCTTACTGAGTAGTTCAGTGACTTTCAACGTGGCACCGTCATAGGATGCCACCTTTCCAATAAGTCAGTTTGTTACATTTCTGCCCTGCTAGTGCTGCCCCGGTCAACTGCAAGTGCTGTTATTGTGAAGTGGAAAGGTCTAGGAGCAACAACGGCTCAGCCGCTAAGTGGTAGGCCACACAAGCTCACAGATCGGGACCTCCGAGGGCTGAAGCATGTGGAGTGTAAAAATCGTCTGTCCTCGATAAGAACACTCACTACCGAGTTCCAAACTGCCCCTGGAAGCAACGTCAGCACAATAACTGTTCTTCTGGAGCTTAATGAAATAGGTTTTCATGGCCGAGCAGCCGCACACAAGCCTAAGATCACTATGCGCATTGCCAAAGCATTGGCTGGAGGGGTTTAATGCTTGCTGCCATTGGACTCTGGAGCAGTGGAAACAAGTTTTCTGGAGTGATGAATCACACTTCACCATCTGGCAGTCAGACAGACAAATCTGGGTTTGGCGGATGCCAGGAGAACGCTACCTGCCCCAATACATAGTGTCAACTGTAAAGTTTGGTGGAGGAGGAATAATGGTCTGGGGCTGTTCCCTTCACTGGACCCTTAGTTCCAGTGAAGGGAAATCTTAACGCTACAGCATACAATTACATTCTAGACGATTCTGTGCTTCCAACTTTGTGGCAACAGTTTGGGGAATGACCTTTCCTGTTTCAGCATTACAATGCCCCCATGCACAAAGCGAGGTCCATACAGAAATGGTTTGTCGAGATCGGTGTGGAAGAACTTGACTGGCTTGCACAGAGCCCTGACCTCAACCCCAGCGAACACCTTTGGGATGAATTGGAACGCCGACTGCGAGCCAAGCCTAATCGCCCAACATCAGTGCCCGACCTCACTAATGCTCTTATGGCTGAATGGAAGCAAGTCGCCGCAGCAATGATCCAACATCTAGTGGAAAGCCTTCCCATAAGAGTGGAGGCTGTTATAGCAGCAAATGGAGGACCAACTACATATTAATAACCATGATTTTGGAATGAGATGTTCGACGAGCAGATGTCCACATACTTTTGGTCATGTAGTGTATCTATACCTCTATAATGACCTCTATAAGATTATACAGTTATACAGTCCAACATATACATTAATATCCTGTGTGACAGTATGGTGCACCAATCAGCTCATAAATCTTTCAGATTAAAATGGGGGAGGTAGATCTAGACAGCACAATCACACAACATTTGGGACCTGCCATTTAGATTAGCATTCTTTCAAATGTGAAAATAGGTCAAATATAACAATGGGGTGAGAGAAATCCTCCCAGGCAAACAGGATTTCCCTAGTGTAAAGACAGAAAGAAAGCATCCCTTCCAGCCAGGCCCACAGCTTGAGTCACCATGCACACAGGGGGAGAGAAGAGGAGGGGCCCCTCCAATGGAGCAATTCCCTCCACCAGAGGGCTCAGACGCGCCAATAGCGTTTACTGGATGATTGTATTTAGCACCTTCTGAACAGAGTCTCATCCATGATGTAGAATCGTGTGATTTTTTGGGTCAGTCAGACGATTACAGCGGGTGGTCCCTTAAACACAGCACACTGAACAATCAGAGACAAACACTAGATCCACATTCGGTGCTGTGCGCACACACTGCACCGATTGTCGTTCTGCTGTTCATCTGCTGTTCGTTTGCAGTTCGTTCGGCAAGGTGTGTTTTAAGGACCATCCCTGCCGGTGGGCGTCTCTGACTGCCGTCATTTTGCACTCATTTTGCAAATTATGACTGGCACTCTGTTCAGAGATGCTAAGTACTCTCGGTTGACAAAAGCTACCAGTGTGTCCGTGCCTGAAGTATGGTCTCTTAAAACAAAGTGTCCAACTGCTATAACTTCAGAACAGCATATCAGAGCTATGGTTACTTTGTTCTAATGGATGAATTACTGCAACATTGGATGTAGTTAATGACACATGGGGACTAAACCATTTGAGAAGGTGGGGGAGGTCAGAGTGAATGAGTAGCTGAGACCACACCTTCTGTTGCCACTGCGTTGCCTCATCCTCCTTCCTCTGCTTGGCGTCCTCCAGTAGGGAGATCTTTGAGGTTAGCTCAGCCAGTTCCGTGGCCTGTGGGAAAAATAGGTTATTTTCACTTTCTTTCTTAGCTATCATGATAATACATGTTTCTGTACAATACAAACAATTATGTATTTGTTTTATTCCAAAAAATGAACTACAGTAATTAACAATCATCACATTACTCAGTAGCTCATCTCTCTGTAGCACAATGCTACATGCTGACACTGCATGTGCTGTTGATGAATGTGTGTAATATGTGGGTAACTCGCCAAGTGTTCCTGGTTTTTCATCTGGTTCTCAGACTGCTGGAGCAGGGCAGTCTTGGCCTCCTCAGCCATCCTGCGCTCCTTCTCCAGACGCTCCGCCTCCTCTTGAGCACGCTTCCTCTCATGCTCCAATTCCAGAGCCTTCCTCGTCTGTTCCTCCAACTCTGCACACACACAGTAATGATGATAATAGACAGAATGGACTACGTGTACTGTAGCTTTCATTAAGTCTCTCTTGTAAAATGGAATTTCTCTCAACAAGACTAACTTCCTTAAATAAAGGTTACATTAGGTCTTACAGTGCTTTACAGTGTGTTGGTTGTATTTAGACAATAATCAATAATAACCAATGAACAATCACTCTCTTATAAGACTCTAAGCTTTAAGAGAAAAGATAATAGGTTTTCTCTTATTTATTCATACTACAGTAATAGGGGGTTTCCAACCTTGCTGAGCTTTTTTCGTCTGTTCCTCAATCTGTTTCAGTTTCTCCATAAGATCCTCCTTCTCCTTTTCAATCTTTTCCTTTTCTTTTTCAGCAAGTTCTCTCTTCTTCTTTTCATTCTCCAGCAGTGCCCTGGTGGACAGAGGCCGTAGAGTAAACAGGGAGATAGAAGGGAGGGAACATGGACAATTTCCTAACATTTTCAAGCCTTCTTTATCAGACAATAGGCCAACCTAAACATTAGCTAAAGAGATCTGTCAATGTTCTGATGGCTACTGAAGTTAGAGGGACTTTAGTAAGAAGAAGTAATAATGTCTGGCCAGTGGCCACTATTTTCCACCCACAACAGACTGCTGTGATTTTAATGTTAGAAATTATCAATTGATGCTCTTCATGTTCAGCTTTCTTTTTGAGCATTACTGTTGGGCAGATACAAGGACGATACAAAGACAGAGGCTGGAGTAACCACGGGTCTCTGAAGTCTTGAAATAGTCTTGTAAGCAGTAACTACAGTGCGGTGGTGGTGATACTGACCTCTCCATCTTCTTGTGGTTCTTCTCCTCTCTGGCCTGGGCCTTCATCTGCTGTACCTCAATGGTGTCTGGTTTGCGGCGACGCATATACAGCTCATGATTGCCCATGCAGAGTGCCAGGATGCGCTTGTTGATACGCAGTCGTGGAGCATAGAATACAAAGTCCTAGGAAAGAAAGTATGTGTGAGTACCAGTAATCTTAAAAAAAAAAAAATTATGGTAACAATAATAATTTCTCTCCCTAGCAAATACTTTATAACTTTATCAAATCAAAGTTTATACATTTTTCTACTTACCCAGAGTCAGATAAACTCATGGATACCATTTGTATGCCTCTGCATGCAGTAGAAAGGAAGTTAGAGGTAGTTTTGCATATGCTAGCATATCTGTAGACTTCCCGTTGTTGCGCTAACACTAGTTAGCATTGGCTCGCTAAACTACCTCTAACTTCCTTCATACTGCACACATAGACATAAAATGAGTATCCACGAGTTCATCTGACTCTGCCATAATCTTACAGTATTCCATTAACCATGAGTACAGAGAGGGCATTGGTGGTACATACTGGTGCTTTCTTGTCAATGGGTTTGATAACAAACTTCTTGTCATTGAAGGAAATATTCCTGATTTCACTCCATGGGAATCCAATTTTAGGTGTCATCCTGTTGAGGCAAAAATGTGATATCAACACATTGATATTTGCATTCTCATTTACACTTCGTCTCAATCATAAAACAACCATTGGACCAGAGTTTGTATGGCATATGTATAACAGCTTTCAGTCCCATATGTGTGAGTACCCCTGTTGAGGACATTTCTACATGAGTCACTCACTTATCATTCTGTTCGTAAATGTTGAGTCCCAGGGCGTCCACTCCTAACCATAGCTCTGATCCTTTCTTGTTCTTGATGCTGAAGTAGTTGACACCGTACATCTCCAGGTCCTGAGCGATCTTCAGGTACTCCATCATTGAGTCCTCTCTGTGTGGGTATAACAAATCAAGTCATTAAGCACAGAAGAAACACAAGCTATTAAGTTATTAAAATACTACCAGCAAGGTAGCTGCCAAAATAATTCTCAATAAGAGCTGATTGTCAAGATGCTTCAAAATCACAGCATATGCTTTCACATACTCAAGCACTGAGTGCAAATCTATTCACTCTATGAGAGAAGCTAAAGCAATTTTCCACATGGTATGTTGTACTGTAAAGAGAGATATAGAACTTTCAATTGAAACCAACAGCTGCAGATTTCTTTTTTAGGCCAGGAACAACAGAACTAGGAAGGGTAAGTAATGTGTGTGTCTTTGTGTGTGTTTCACTACCTGAGCATGCCCTTGTGTTCCTCATGCCACACCTGGATCCTCTCCTCCCACTGCTCCTTGTTGAGCTTGTGCTGGTCCAGGACTCTAAAAAGAGAACATTACATTACACCATAAAAACATGACACCATCAAAAACTGTAGGCCATCATAGACTGTTTACGGTAAAGAGAGTATGGAGGTCCAATCAAAAGGTGTTATGTAAACTCTAGAGATGGTGGAGGCCGTACCTCTGAGGCAACAGTTTGTCACTGGACAGGTATCCTGTCGAGTGGATGTCCTTGTTGTAGTCAGCATACTTGGCCTGCACGGCGTAGGAGGCCAGCAGCACAGCAGTCTCCGGGGGGCAGTAAATGTCATCGTTGAGGATCCCCTCCTTCACCTGCAAGAAGAACAGCCTCTGGGTGGCCTCCTGGATCAGCTCCTCTGACACGTCCTCAGGGAAGAACTTTCCACGGAACTTGAACAGTAGTGGGCTTTCCTTCCTCACATCCTGGGCAGTCACCTAAGGTCAGGGGTCATACAGCTGAGTGGAGGCACCAGGAGCAGTTTCTCTTTTACCTACACTCTTAGAATTAGTGGTGACTAGAGGAACCCCAGAGATCCTAAAGGAACCCCTGGAGTTCCTCAAAGAACCATTGCTAGTCAATGGTTCATATTTGCACCTTCGGTTAGTTGAGGGGTTCTTGGAGGAACCATTATGGATTCAATGTAGCAACAGGTTCCTGGATAAACCCTGGAGTGGAGGCGTGGCTTAGTAGGGGTGTGGCTTTAAGATTTGGCTATCCGTTAGAGTAAATGTAATTCCTGTTAATGTGATGACAATACAACAGAAAAGATTAAGGTTGAACACTGACAGTTTTGTAGTTTCAATGAGGCTAACACAGATGTATGAGTTCCTTAAGAGCCTATGCAAATCCGAAAGTTGGAATAGTTTCCACTATATTACTGTATGTAATCAGCAATGTTATTATCATTAATATTATATTAGAATATGTAATATGCATAAATATTCAAGGAACATTTTAAAATGCAGTGTACAAACTTAAGACGATGAACAGGAATGACATTTACACTAACGGGTGACCAAAAACAACTATCTGAAAGCAATGCCTACAATAAGCCGCGCCTCCAATCTGATAGGCTGCCCCCGCTACAATATATTATCAAAAAGGTTCAGGTTTGACCTTTACACAGGGGTTCCTTGAAGAACCTTTTTCAACTGGAAATGTTCCGCCGGTGTGGCAACCCAAAAGGTTTTTTCCGGGCACGTTTACTTTTAAGAGTGTAAGGTGGCATAGAAGCCTTGTTCACTATATCCTTGTTCAAATGGAGGCACTCACCTTCTTATTAAGCTTGAGCCAGGTTGAGAAACCTTTTGTATCCTGGTACTGCAGTCCGAAGAACCACACCTCCCGCAGTCCGATTGTCTTCACAACCTTAGAGCACAATTTTTTTTTTCATGTAAGCTAGCTCTCAACAGGGGTTAATTGTGTTAAATTGTCTGTGAAAACAGTGTTATGCGACATTCTTGTTTCATGTCAGGTTTTAATTTACTGTTGGTAATGGTGCATGATGGTTGAGTCATTAATTGAAAAGAATATGACGATCTAATAGTCTTTAGTTTAGTCTTTCTTTAGAGTTATATTAAAGCACTTTTACTGAAGTATGAATACAGAATCATCTTCGCTTAGTGCATAGATATTCTACTTATCTTTTACATTTTATATTTCATTTTCAGTTTCAAACTAACACTGTATCAAATAACCATTTCTAAGCTAAACCTAACGCCCAAAATAATACAGTTGGCAGCCATTTCCTAAGAGTAATTGCATGGACCTACGTGTAGAAGAGCAGTTTAAACTTTCTCAACATAACTTAACTCTTCATCTTCTACCCTAGACATTGGTACTCTTTTTTTTATATGAGTAGATCATCTCTCTCTCACACACACAAACAAACAGAGGCTTTAGATCCAATATGCTAACTTGTGAAAGGCACCCATTTTATGTATTACGACAATCATAACCAGATTGAAATAAGAATTAAGTCACATATTAAACTTAGTGCTTCAGCATTGTTGCCCGATACAGCTCTCTTTCTGATTGCCTGAGTAAAAATAGAGGGGAAACTCTGTAATCTTATCTAATGGTTGTGGAGTGAGTCATCCAGTCCCCTGCCCAGAATGCCCACTACATCAAATGCCACTTAGAGGGGTCTGTGGCTGTCCTGACACAGATATGTGTGGACAGCAAAGTCCACATTAAGTTTAAAAATTCCGAATAATACAAGTAATAGAAACAAATAAAAAATATACGTGTGATTATAAGCATTAAGTGAGATAGGGACAGCAGCCAAAATACAATTGGTGATGGAGTGACTCTGCTAAAACGATAGAGACGTAATCTTAGGCCGGGCTGGCCTGCCATACAGCCATGGCAAGTTTGTGTCTAAGAGAGCCACTTGCCAAGCACCAACCTCTCCTCTCTCCTCTCCTCACACAGACAGGCATCGTAGAACAGCTTGAGACGGCTAGGGACCGATGACAACTCATGGAGGAGACACATCTGCTGTGTAAATAGCCTTGGGGGGAGTTGGTGGGGGTGTTTCCCATATAGAAGACAGTGTTTAAACACACTACCACTGCCTGCAAATCATCCAGTTCTACACAGTCATCTGATTTGATTGAGCCGCCCTTGAGTTGAGATGGGTTAGCTTAGGGTGGGTAGGGAGTTTAATGGCAACTCCAAAGCACCGCTACAACGTGTAATATTTTACAGCGAACACTGCAGCAGAAGCGAACGCGTTCCTCCACTACCCTTTCCTCCACGTGAGGCTACAATAAGTCGAGTTTCCCCAGGAGGCTGTGAAGCGCCGGGGGAAGCTGTGAAGCCAGCTGTAGCCTATTGCATGATTCTGTTTATGAGTCGGTTATTACAAAATGTGAAACAATGCTGTGTATGTTAACTATTGCTTGATTGTGTTTATGAGTCTGTTATTAAATGTGTATGTTCACTGCTTTTCATTAAATCATGTACAGTACCAGTCAAAAACTCTTTTTAAGGGTTTTTCTTTATTTTGACTATTTCCTACATTGTAGAATAATATTGAAGACATCAACACTTTGAAATAACACATATGGAATCATGTAGTAACCAAAAATGTGTTAAACAAACCTAAATATATGTTGTATTTGAGATTATTCAAAGTAGCCACCCTTTGCCTTGATGACAGCATTGCACACTCTTGGCATTCTCTCAACCAGATTCACCTGGAATGCTTTTCCAACCGTCTTGAAGGAATTCCCACATATGCTGAGCACTTGTTGGCTGCTTTTCCTTCAGTCTGCGGTCACTATCTCAATTGGGTTGAGATCAGGTGATTGTGGAGGCCAGGTTATCTGACGCAGCACTACATCACTCTCCTTCTTGGTCAAATAGCCCTTACACAGCCTGGAGGTGTGTTGGTTCATTGTACTGTTGAAAAACAAATGATAGTCCCACTAAGCGCAAACCAGGTGGGATGGCGTATCGCTGCAGAATGCTGTGGTAGGCATGCTGGTTAAGTGTGCCTTAAATTCTAAATAAATCACAGACAGTGTCACCAGCAAAGCACACCCATACCATCTCACCTCCTCCTCCATGCTTCTTGGTGGGAGCCACACATGCGGAGATCATCCGTTCACCTACTCTGCGTTCAAAAATCTCTCATTTGGACTCATCAAACAAAAGGACAGATTTCCACCGGTCTAATGTCCATTAATCGTGTTTCTTGGCCCAAGCAAGTCTCATCTTCTTATTGCAGCAATTCGACCATGAAGGCCTGATTCACACAGTCTCCTCTGAACAGTTGATGTTGAGATGTGTCTGTCACGTGAACTCTGTGAAGCATTTATTTCGTCTGCAATCTGAGGTGCAGTTAACTCTAATGAACTTATCCTCTGCAGCAGAGGTAACTCTGGGTCTTCCTTCCCTGTGATGGTCCTAATGAGAGACAGTTTCATCATAGTGCTTGAAGGTTTTTTTTTTGCATTTGAAGAAACTTTCAAAGTTCTTGAAATTTTCTGGATTGATTGACATTCATGTCATTTCTCTTTGCTTATTTGAGCTGTTCTTGACATAATACGGACTTGGTCTTTTACCAAATGGGGATATCTTCTGTATACCACCACTACCTTGTCACAACACAACTGATTGGTTCAAACGCATTAAGAAGGGAAGGAATTCCACAAATGAACTTTTAACAAAACACACCTGTTCATTGAATTAAATAAGAATTTGACTTGCCAAGTAAAATAAAGGTTAAATTAAATTAAAAATGCATTCCTGGTGACTACCTCATGAATCTTGTTGAAAGAATGCTAAGAGTGTGCAAAGCTGTCATCAAGGCAAAGGGTGGCAACTTTGAAGAATCTCAAATCTCAAATATATTTTGATTTGTTTCACACTTTTTTGGTTACTACATGATCCCATATGGGTTATTTCATGGTTTTGATGTCTTCATAATTATTCTACAATGTAGAAAATAGTAAACATAAAGAAAAACCTGGGATGAGTAGGTGTCCAAACATTTGACTGGTACTGTAGATATAAATACATATCTAATAAAAATCTTCAGGAGCCCCCCAAAAATGTTTTGCTCTCCGGCCTATGCCATAGCGAACAGCTTGACTCAATGAGAAGAACAGCGAGAGAGTGAGAGTTCCTAGAAAAATAAACCATTCACTCCAGTCCCACAACTGGGCTTCCATTCCCCAGCTTTCAATTTAGAATGATTAGCATTAGAAGAAAAGCACCACAAGAACATGTCATTTGCCACCGAGGAGGCAAAACCGTTAGCATGTTTCAGCAGAGCAAGCATTGTTCTTACCTGGTCGAAGAGTTGCTTTCCCGTTGTGTTGGGCTGGATGGCAAACTCCAACTCTGCATCCATCGTGGTAACTCGCACACTAATCTGTTGAAGAAACCAAAATGAGTTAGTACGCTGTTACTGACAACCAGTGAATTCCATTTTTAAAAAGTTACATGTGTCGTCGGTGTACCTAATTTACAACAAATGTGATTATCGAGTTAGATGCCTCTGAGAATTCGAGATTGAGAATCAATAGCATGTTGGAGCAGACTACATTGATTAGAGACTGTTAGAGTTACTTACTTACGATTTATGCTAATAAATATATACATGTATGTACATTTATATGCAAAATTTTGTTTTGGGATTGATCAAAGGGGAATAGGCCTCATAAGCATTAGAATGAACCCTCATTCTATGACCGGAGGCAGGAAAGTTTCACAGCAGGGTAGGAGTGCACCTACATGACAACTTGGGCCAGGGATATGAGCACACTAACTTGGCAAAATCTTTATTTGATTAAACATTTTGGCAGTGTAATTTATAATTGTCTACATCTCATGAAAGATTTATGGTTATAGCAGGGTGGACACACATACTTTCAGAAAAAAATGGTGCTTATGTGGGTTGTCAGATATGTTTAATCCAAAATGTCAGTGGTTTGTAAACTGATAACTACTGAACATATTACCAAAGAGCAGGCAGCAAAGGCATCATAGTATGTTAGGTTCCAAATACTGCTTTCATCAGGCGGTAAGCAAAAGCCATAATAGAACAATTTAGGCAGACATTAATCTAGTTTTTCTAGACAGTTGGGTTGCTTCCGGCAATGTTCCAACGCTCCAGTGCCATTGCCTAGCATACGTTGTTCCCAGGTCTGGGATATCTGAGACTAACACTCAACCATTACTTTTTTCAAAGCAGTGTGAAACATTTTTGTCTTTATTTGAGAGCTGTTGCATGTCCATACTACTCTATTACATTTTCTTTGGGTATACTCCTTTGAGACGTAATACAGTGGGGCAAAAAAGTTTTTCGTCAGCCACCAATTGTGCAAGTTCTCCCACTTAAAAAGATGAGAGGCCTGTAATTTTCATCATGGGTACACTTCAACTATGACAGACAAAATGAGAAGGAAAAAATCCAGAAAATCACTTTGTAGGATTTTTAATGAATTTATTTGCAAATGATGGTGGAAAATAAGTATTTGGTCACCTACAAACAAGCAAGATTTCTGGCTCTCACAGACCTGTAACTTCTTCTTTAAGAGGCTCATCTGTCCTCCACTCGTTACCTGTATTAATGGCACCTGTTTGAACTCGTTATCAGTATAAAAGACACCTGTCCACAACCTCAAACAGTCACACTCCAAACTCCACTATGGCCAAGACCAAAGAGCTGTCAAAGGACACCAGAAACAAAATTCTATACCTGCACCAGGCTGGGAAGACTGCATCTGCAATAGGTAAGCAGCTTGGTTTGAAGAAATCAACTGTGGGAGCATTTATTAGGAAATGGAAGACATACAAGACCACTGATAATCTCCCTCGATCTCGGGCTCCACGCAAGATCTCACCCAGTGGGGTCAAAATGGTCACAAGAACGGTGAGCAGAAATCCCAGAACCACACGAGGGGACCTAGTGAATGACCTGCAGAGAGCTGGGACCAAAGTAACAGCTGGGACCAAAGCCTACCATCAGTAACACACTACACCGCCAGGGACTCAAATCCTGCAGTGCCAGACGTGTCCCCCTGCTTAAGCCAGTACATGTCTAGGCCGTCTGAAGTTTGCTAGAGAGCATTTGGATGATCCAGAAGAAGATTGGTAGAATGTCATATGGTCAGATGAAACCAAAATATAACTTTTTGGTAGAAACTCAACTCGTCGTGTTTGGAGGACAAAGAATGCTGAGTTGCATCCAAAGAACACCATACCTACTGTGAAGCATGGGGGTGGAAACATCATGCTTTGGGGCTGTTTTTCTGCAAAGGGACCAGGACGACTGATCCGTGTAAAGGAAAGAATGAATGGGGCCATGCATCGTGAGATTGAGTGAAAACCTCCTTCCAACAGCAAGGGCGTTGAAGATGAAACGTGGCTGGGTCTTTCAGCATGACAATGATCCCAAACACACCGCCCGGGCAACAAAGGAGTGGCTTCGTAAGAAGCATTTCAAGGTCCTGGAGTGGCCTAGCCAGTCTCCAGACTCAACCCCTTAGAAAATCTTTGGAGGGAGTTGAAAGTCCGTGTTGCCCAGCAACAGCACCAAAACATCACTGCTCTAGAGGAGATCTGCATGGAGGAATGGGCCAAAATACCAGCAACAGTGTGTGAAAACCTTGTGAAGACTTACAGAAAACGTTTGACCTCTGTCATTGCCAACAAAGTATTGAGATAAACTTTTGTTATGACCAAATACTTATTTTCCACCATAATTTGCAAATAAATTCATTAAAAACCCTCCAATGTGATTTTCTAGATTTTTTTCCCCATTTTGTCTGTCATAGTTGAAGTGTACCTATGATGAAAATAATAGGCCTCTCTCATCTTTTTAAGTGGGAGAACTTGCACAATTGGTGGCTGACTAAAAACTTTTTTCCCCCACTGTATGCATGCTCATTTCAACTCCCTTACTCACTAGAGAGGGGAGGGTGGGGCAGACAATTACAATGTTTCAAAGATGTACAATGTGGGAGAGAGGCCATTTTCCGTGCCTGGTACAGATGATTGCACAAGGGGAGGTGCTAGACTAAAAATGATTGATCAGCCTCAAACCCTGGAAAAAACAATTGCAGGAAACCCGCTGAGGGAGACAGTGCACCAATTCCTGCCACAATGAGGTATTATTAGCTTATATTGGAAAAAGAGGCACACTGACTTCACAGAAACCAAAGGGGAAATAAATATTTTTATCTCAATGATGAAAACTTGTCCACTACACTAACAGAATTTTAAACAGAATTTAATCGGAGTAGATTTGACACAGAAATAAAAACTTTCTACAGTTACTATACTAATACTGTGTCAAATTAAATAGTTTTGCATCTGGCAATAGTGATGAGTATATCTCTCTCAATGTAGCAGAAATACTTTGGGGGTTTTAGCATGCTTAAGTGAACATGTTGTCCCCCAGCTCACTCTCTCTCTCTACCGAGCTGCTTCACTACAGGAAGTAACCACATCCTCTGTTAGCTGGGCCTCGCAAAGCGAGGGTGGCCCGCCCAACATGGAGCTCACTGACATTACATCCTGTAATGCATCACATTGCTGCTTGCCTGCCTTTCTCTCAGAGTTAACGTGTGCTCAGTGATTGCACCAGCACAATTTATCTTTTTGATTTCTTAACATCCATACACACGTGCATGCAAAAAGGACTTGTAGCTCTCTATCGCACTGTTTTGCCCTCATATGACATTTACTGTAGGCCTATGCGTGATTATGATAAAAAGTTGCTCTTAGACTGTTCTAGTGACACGATAATAACGTGATCATTTTGTAATTGCAAGTTCTGCCATTTTTGTAATTACAAAAGAGGAATTAGGAAAAGTGGCCTTATTTCTAGAATGATTTATATAACAGCAGGCATACAAAACCTGATGAGCTAGCCATCATGGATACCTCAGTCTTTAGACCACAACATCATGGCCCAACACTCACAGCAGTTTTACAGCCAGTATGAATTAGAAACAAATGGAATATGCCCATAAAAGGAATGCAACAAATTAGTGTATGCTGCCTGCCTCGTGGTATATACAAGCTTCCTCCTGCTGTGCACCCTAAACATATTTCCATCCCACGCTGTGAGTGATTAATAAAGCTATATTGACATGGCTCCATGTTCTGTCCTCTCAGAGATGACATGAGTGTGTGTGTGTGGGGGGGGGGGGGAATAACTGAGCAGGGCTGAGGCCCACGCCTGAGCTGAGCCACAATGGCATGCTTTATTTCCCAGCTGTGTGGCTGATTAGGGCTGCGTTCTTTCCCCTTTGTGTCAGCAGGCCCCATTTGCTGGTCATTCCACTTGTCACCCTGCCACTTCCTGTCATCACCGGCAGCACAGAGCAGACTGGAGTGGCTGGACTGATGCGGCCCACAGAGTAGAGGGCTGTAGAGTAGAGCTGTGACTGGACCGAGGCCTGTAGGAGCAGGAGCTAACTACTATGAACATTAACCTCATTTAGGCTTCACAAATTACCCAGACACATCCAGCCATCTACAAGTAATTAGTACAAACATTTAACATGGTTAGTTCTCAAACAAATTCTATGCCACTCAACAGTGCATAGTTGAGTTCCTTGTTTTCTTAAAATGTATGACTAAACAAGATCTGAACACATCTCAAAGGTGCTATCTAATGTTGTAGGGGAGAGATTAATAAATCAACTTTTTATTTCACACAAAATGAAGGCCCAGTTTTCTAGGGAGTGGTTAGATGAATGTTTCATTTCCTCTTTCCATGTTCCGGCAACTTCTACCAGTGAAATTAAGCTTTATGTGCACTTGCAGGCTATACCGATAACTTATGTTTGTAATCAAGTTAAGGCCTATATCTGTCTATTGCCATTGTCACGTTTCCCAATAACCAACCAAAAATCGTTGCTCAACATAAAAAGGTAACTAACAAATGAGTCACTGACAAACAAAACAAAACCAGGTGGGGGTTTAAAATGGGTTCTGAAAGGCATCCACTGAATGCTGACCAATCAACCTCGACTAGGGTCTTAAATATACACCCACAATGGACGCTCCCGTAGATTTGCTTGATAAACTAAAAGAAAAGAACACACGCCAACTTAGGTTAGGGAGTGAAAATAAACATCAATCAAACCAAATGGCAAAAAAAATAAAAGGTGTCGCATTAAACTTAAAGCAGGAGTGTTAAACAGCAGTCTAGCTCTTCCAACATCTCTCGTGCCAACTGGAACACTGGATTTGCAGCTTTTAAATATCACCTATGCCAGCAGGTGATTAACGAGGTGCAACACATCCTGACCAACAAGGATGATTCCAATCAGGGCAAGCCACAAACTCGAAGTCGAAATCCCAAAGCCTATAACATCTTCCTTAAGACAACAAATATATACCATGTATTTTTTGGACAAGTTTGCTTACCACCAACAGAAAAAAACTCCCATTTCACAACAAGATCGACTTAAATGCGACACTACTTTAATGAATCGCCTTCTCTAATATAAACCCGGTATTTGCTGCCAGTCTATTGTACAAGACAAAACAGGCACAAAGAAATGTTATATTATATTTTTCATATTTGTATATATATATATAATAGCTGCCTAAAACTCAAATGTTTTGAGAACAGAGGGAAAATCTCGATCTGTGTACCTTCAGGACAGGACAGGACCAACCAAAACAAAAATAATCTCCAATACGGCAAAACGTGTTGTCAAAACAAAAGCCAGGATACACACTGGCTAAACACAAAACAAAACTTATGACTGCCAACCCTTGAAAAAAAAAATCGACAACAAAGTTGTCCTTACTACGCATTTCAAGGGAAAACTCCCACAATATCCGTAGTAAATTTCCTCTCAGGATTTTCATATTTTCAATTGCCTCAGGGAAACGAGTGGCTGCATACATAACGGTTACAAGAAAATGGTGACCACTCTTTGTTTTTGGCAAAGGACCAACACAGTCCACCAGAACCCTGCTGAAGGTTCATCAAAAGGAGGAATAGGCTGCAAAGATGCAACTGGCACCTTTGCAGCTTACAGTTTGGTTTGGTTTGCCGGTGAGCTGGCAAATGTGACAAGATCTACAATAAGCCACAACATCCCATTTCAGATCAGAAGAAGTTACATAAAATACGGTCATACATCTTGTTGACCCCAAGATTGCCTGCCATACTACCATCGTCAGCCAACCTCAGTATCTCTTGTCGACAATTTGAAATACACTGAGCCAATCGTCTTGCCCGGTTTTGGCGTGGGAATGCCATTTTCTCATCAGAATACCATCTCTGTCAAAGTAACCCACACGAACTTCATCAAACTTCTCCTCTGGACGTATCTCAGCAAAAAAATGAGAGAGGAAAACATCTTTACTATATTCAGCAATCAGCTGCTTCCTAGACATCGAAGTGTCAACTGTATGGACCCTCTCTCTTTCAGAGGTCCTACAAACTTGCTCAACTTTAGGGTTTTCAAAGGAGAGGCTGCTCAGGAGGTATAGTGAAATCAGGACCACACATAAACGTCTCAGACAGATCAAACATGGTGGGATCACTGACATCCTCCTGAACACTAGACTTGCTCTTGGCAATCTTGTTTGACATAACACATATAACCGCACATGCTGGGAACACTCTAGGGTACATTTCTGATAACCCATCAGGTTCCTCTACTCTTGGTTCCTTTATAAATAACAGGATTTATTAGCCACTTTAAACAATGCCACTTAATATAATGTTTACATACCCTACATTACTCATCTCATATGTATTTCTATATACTGTACTCTATATCATCTAATGCATCTTTATGTAATACATGTAATACTAGCCACTTTAAACTATGCCACTTTGTTTACATACCCCACATTACTCATCTCATATACTATACTCGATACCATCTACTGCATCTTGCCTATGCCGTTCTGTACCATCACTCATTCATATATCTTTATGTACATATTCTTTATCCCTTTACACTTGTGTGTATAAGATAGTAGTTTTGGAATTGTTAGGTTAGATTACTCGTTGGTTATTACTGGATTGGCGGAACTAGAAGCACAAGCATTTCGCTACACTCACATTAACATCTGCTAACCATGTGTATGTGACAAATAAATTTTGATTTGATTTGGATTTGGCACAACCTTCCCTCCAGCCAAATCGTTGCCCAAAATGAAAGAGACCCTCTTCACCAGTATGCTAGGCCTCACTCCAACGATAACGGACCCAGTAACAAGAACAGACTCGAGTTCCACATTATACAAAGGAACTTCCATGCAACCCATCTTCATGCCTTGAACGAACACACTGTAACAAGTTGCTCAAGTGTCAGACAAAGGCAAAACACCCTCCAAATATAAAAGGTTGGACTGCCCCAGTGTCTCGCAGAAGACGGGCTGCCCAACCTTTTATTTTGGAGGGGTTTTTGTCTTTGTCTGACACTTCAGCAACTGGTTACACATACAGTATAATCCTAAACCTTGTTTAGGCGATAAACCAGTCCCAGCCAGAGACTTAACGGGCTGGAGTGATCCCACAAAAAGAAACAGTTTTTCTCTCATTTTTCTGTTTCAACTTAGGACACAGAGACAATGTGTCCTTTGTCACGGCAGTAGTGACAAACTGGCAGATACAAAGCACAAGTTTTCTGCCTTGTCTTTGGGCACTGCAGAAAATACTTAAACCTCACAGAGGGAGGTGACTTCTCTAGATTGCTTTTTGGGTAGGAATAACTACTGGGCGCTTTGTTTGTGAAGGTAGTTTTATGTGTCAACACAAACTCATCTGCAAGGACTGCATCTTTCTCAAGAGTGAGATCCTTGTGCTCATAAATGTAGGTAGCAACCCTTTCGTGAAGGCAATTCTTGAACTACTTGAGTGGTAGGAGTGCCTTTAACTCTTGAAGGACCTTGACCTCTTGAGAACAACACCACTGATCAAAAAGACATGCTGGTTCCCTTGAGAATTAAACATGGCTTTTTAATGTCTTTCGTAATTTACTGATCTGTTGTCTGTATGCCTCTGGGACCAACTCATGAGCCAGAAGGATAGCAGCTTTAACAGTGTCATAATCTGAACTCTGAGAGATAAAGCACCATACACTTTCAGAGATTTCCCCACAAAAAAACACTTTGTAGAGGAGGACCCGATATTGCGCAGCCATTCTAGCGACGTGGCAATCCACTCATAGTAGAATATACCTCCACATACCTAGTATACCTAGTAGAATACCTCCACCTCCTTTTCCTTGAAAGGCGGTACAAGCCGACCAAGATCAAACTCTGTTGAGGGTGGAGGATCATGGCCTGACTTGATTGTGAGGGCATCCACTTCTGGTGCTGCTTTGGTGGACAACAGTTCTATCTGTTTTAACTGAATGGTGTGCTCGAACTCTAATCTCTGTTGCTTCAATCTTGCCTTTAGTTCTACCTCTCACAGTTGCACCTCTACGGGGTGTATTCCACCATCCGTAGGACCCTTCTCATCATCCTCCCTCTCCACGAGGATTTCCTCTTCCACTAAAACAGTAGTGATTAACTCTTTGACTAGTGCTTTTGAATCGGCAGTTGCCACTGTCACATAATGCTTTGCAATGATGAGCAGATTCGCTTTTGTACATTTTATCCAGTACCTCCCAAGTAGGGTTCCCCACAAATGCTTGCAAATAAAAGTCCATATTTATTTTTATTTACAGTGTGAGTTTTTATGCAACTTTCCACTGATTTCACCAATTTTATAACCCATCTGAGTGGTTGTCAGTGACAAACCCTCAAACAAAAGTGCATTTTGAAAACTCAAATATCTGGGCACAGTAACACTTCATAGGTGATTGGAGTGACTACCATACTCATAGGAAACAATGATCCTTCCTGGCTGAGCCCCCATTTTGTTAAGTTCCCAAATAACCAACCAAAAATCATCGCTGTGCCAGCACAGGTGAAACTTAACTTAAACATGTTTAACAAGGCAACAGGTGCAGCTCATCCAATCTGGGAAAGCCACACCCAAACAGAACCAACCTCGAAAACGAAGTAGAACAAAACCCCAAAGCCTTTAACACCATAGCCATTCGTTTTATGGTTTACTCTATGAACTGAGTCACACCACAAATGTGAGTTGAATCTAACTGCAGTGGCTGTGAGTTGAATCTAATTTCAGTGACTAAGATTTGTTAAATGACACTAATTTACAAGATCTAGTAAGACATTGAGAGTAGATTTGCATGTAAGTCCCACATTGTGCCTCTGTCACCATGTTAAACATTTATTTGCATCACTGTTTTGATGAATCCCCTAAATCAATGGTTCCCAAACAGGGGTACTAGGACCCATGGGGTTACTTGGCCTATCTACAGAAGGTACTTGAGAAGACTCGTGACCATAGGCTTACTGGTAAAATGCACATGAGGGGGTTCTTCAGGCAGACCAAAATATTGTTGCTGGTACAGTTACTGAAAAAGGTTGGGAACCACTGCCCTAAATCATACCACTTTTATATTTTCTCTAAACACTATACTTTATTTTCCCAGTCAACCAAACTGCTTAATATGACATAGCCTACTGATTAGACATTATTTCATTGTGTAGTTCAGGCCTACAGGTCCTTGGCTACCAGTCAAGGGTTGTTAAGAAGTGCATTTCCTGGGTAAAAATAGTTCATCTCACACAGGAAAAAAATAACTACACATGGGCAGTTCTGCCTGGTAAGGGTGTGTATCGCATGGCTAGAGCTCAGAACACTTCTCACACACTATTATTAGAACAGCAGCAAAACATCACTCTCAGTAACAGGACCAATGATAGTTTTGTGGCTGATTCCTCACAGAACATGAACAAAATGTAATACATAGACGAGTACCTTGTAGGAAGGCTATCAACCTAGGGGTGGCAGGTAGCCTAGTGGTTAGAGTGTTGTACTAGTAACCGGAAGGTTACAAGATTAAATCCCCATGCGATCCGTCGTTAATCTAGACTATCGTTGAAAAAAAAGAATTTGTTCTTAACTGACTTGCCTAGTCAAATAAAGGTAAAAACATATATATATATATATATATATATTTTTTTTTTTTAACTGGACAGATTGTTTGATTTCCTTCAGTTCTGTTGTCACATTCTGCGATTGACTTGCAAGGCTTCAGCGGTGTATTTGATCTGTGCATGTGCCAGCAGCGCAAGACTCTCTCTATGCGAGTGAGGTGAGTTTGAAAAAACTGAAAGTATGCATTTTAGAAATAAATAGGCTTCCCCAAAATAGCGTGGTAGATTTTTTTTAAAGATTAAAAAAAAAAAGTTATTTATCAAAATCCCACCCCAAGCCTGATTTCAGATGTATAATGTAAACAAGACCATTAGGGAAATCGTTATTCTTGCACAGCATGTAAAAGTTTAAATATAACTATTATATTATTCTGACTATTTACACAAATCGTATTATTGTGTACATACAATGCCGGCGGTGTTACTATTGGTCAGTCATCGGGATCGGCTCGTAACACCAGCCACACTACACGATTAAGGCAAAAAGTTTACGAGCGAATGTAGTGATACTTAAATCGGCAGACCTAGACCATGCCACACTGAACGAGCGAAGACATCCAACAATTGTTTCCGACCTAAGAACTTGCCCACGCCATGGAAATGTTGTCTGGGACAGCAAAATCGTGGCATAAGACGGCTAAAATTGTACAGACTACAAAGGCCTTTACCCAGGCCTCCTTTAATAAGACTCAATAATGTTTCATTTGTACAGTGCCTTGCGAAAGTATTCGGGCCCCTTGAACTTTGCGACCTTTTGCCACATTTCAGGCTTCAAACATAAAGATATAAAACTGTATTTTTTGTGAAGAATCAACAACAAGTGGGACACAATCATGAAGTGGAACGACATTTATTGGATATTTCAAACTTTTTTAACAAATCAAAAACTGAAGAATTGGGCGTGCGAAATTATTCAGCCCCCTTAAGTTAATACTTTGTAGCGCCACCTTTTGCTGCGATTACAGCTGTAAGTCGCTTGGGGTATGTCTCTATCAGTTTTGCACATCGAGAGACTGAACTTTTCTCCCATTCCTCCTTGCAAAAACAGCTCGAGCTCAGTGAGGTTGGATGGAGAGCATTTGTGAACAGCAGTTTTCAGTTCTTTCCACAGATTCTCGATTGGATTCAGGTCTTGACTTTGACTTGGCCATTCTAACACCTGGCTATGTTTATTTTTGAACCATTCCATTGTAGATTTTGCTTTATGTTTTGGATCATTGTCTTGTTGGAAGACAAATCTCTGTCTCAGTCTCAGGTCTTTTGCAGACTCCATCAGGTTTTCTTCCAGAATGGTCCTGTATTTGGCTCCATCCATCTTCCCATCAATTTTAACCATCTTCCCTGTCCCTGCTGAAGAAAAGCAGGCCCAAACCATGATGCTGCCACCACCATGTTTGACAGTGGGGATGGTGTGTTCAGGGTGATGAGCTGTGTTGCTTTTACGCCTAACATAACGTTTTGCATTGTTGCAAAAAAGTTCAATTTTGGTTTCATCTGACCAGAGCACCTTCTTCCACATGTTTGGTGTGTCTCCCAGGTGGCTTGTGGCAAACTTTAAATGACACTTTTTATGGATATCTTTAAGAAATGGCTTTCTTCTTTACCACTCTTCCATAAAGGCCAGATTTGTGCAATATACGACTGATTGTTGTCCTATGGACAGAGTCTCCCACCTCAGCTGTAGATCTCTGCAGTTCATTCAGAGTGATCATGGGCCTCTTGGCTGCATCTCTGATCAGTCTTCTCCTTGTATGAGCTGAAAGTTTAGAGGGAGGGCCAGGTCTTGGTAGATTTGCAGTGGTCTGATACTCCTTCCATTTCAATATTATCGCTTGCACAGTGCTCCTTGGGATGTTTAAAGCTTGGGAAATCTTTTTGTAGCCAAATCCGGCTTTATACTTCTTCACAACAGTATCTCGGACCTGCCTGGTGTGTTCCTTGTTCTTCATGATGCTCTCTGCGCTTTTAACGGACCTCTGAGACTATCACAGTGCAGGTGCATTTATACGGAGACTTGATTACACACAGGTGGATTGTATTTATCATCATTAGTCATTTAGGTCAACATTGGATCATTCAGAGATCCTCACTGAACTTCTGGAGAGAGTTTGCTGCACTGAAAGTAAAGGGGCTGAATAATTTTGCACGCCCAATTTTTACGTTTTTGATTTGTTAAACAAGTTTGAAATATCCAATAAATGTCGTTCCACTTCATGATTGTGTCCCACTTGTTGTTGATTCTTCACAAATAAATACAGTTTTATATCTTTATGTTTGAAGCCTGAAATGTGGCAAAAGGTCGCAAAGTTCAAGGGGGCCGAATACTTTCGCAAGGCACTGTATGTGCTACAAAATCACGATGTTAATGTTTCCATTCTATCTTGGGAACATTCAATGCCTTTTCTGTCTTGTAAAGGGCGTTGGGTCATACTGAGGAGCAAACAAAGCTATAACAAATCTTAGCTATAGACTGTATTTCAGTAAAGTACACAAATTATTATAAACTGGGACACCAATCACTGGGAAAAAATGAAGTGACATTTTCCACCTTCCAAATTCTCTTGATCACACATACTTTTATCTGTTTTGGAGGTGAATGTTAACCATTCACAAACATATTCACATACACAAATGGAATACAATCAATTAGAAAAGTATTCATAGTATGTTTTTAGGTCAAAATCATGAACAGGAAGATTAGAGCCACAGGCACTAATGTAGAACTAAAAGCTCTCTCTGGGTTTAATTCTGAGAATGAGGTTAGCCTCAAACTGCTAATGCTACTCTCCGTAGAGCCAAAATGTTATAAACTTCCACTATAGACAGTTTTTCAGAATCAATATAAGAATGTCAATTATGTTGATATTTGTTCAGATTGAATGTGATTGCGAGTCTTATATTAGTTTCAAGTTAGTTAACCTCACTGTACTATGACTTGCCCTTTTTCAAATCAGGTTCATGAATAGCAGATAATGCAATGTCGTTTGTAGTTCAAACACCTTAAAGCAACCACTTCAGTACAAAGTCAGTACAAGTCAGTACAAATTGATACGGTCGTTATCACAATCATTACTGTTCACTTACCAACGTAGTAATAGTGCAGTGATTTATGTTAACCTAGGGTGAGATCCTATGTAAAAAAATTAATAAAGTTCTGTTTTTAACAAACCTCATCCAAATCAACTCAAAAACACAAAAAAACAACAACAAAAGACAACTCACTGGTTGGTTTTCTGGAGCCAGAGAGATGTTTCAGAGCTGCTGCACAGTTACCCTCCATTTACGGGCTGAAGCCCCCAAAGGTTCGCATAATTTCTGCCTTTCATACACTCTACCACCGGTAGCTTAGTTTATTACAAATGGTTAATCTCAGCTCTGCTATGTGCATTTACAGAGCTGCTCAATCCCCTTCTTACATACCACTGGACTTTCCACTTCACTTGGTTCTGTTATTTGTTGTTTGTCAAGAACTAAGGCTTTTCAACTAACAGAATTATACTCATGCCAATATAGTATTTCACTTCACTGGACAGTAGTAAGTAGAAATTGCTGTTGATTAGAATATCGTAGTTCTGAAGGAAAGCAACATCACTGAATAACACATTTATTAGTGATGTGTAGAGTTCTAGAGTCTAAAGGTACATCTGAAATAAAATTAACCAGACTGCAAGTACCTTTTTAGTGATGAGAGGGTCTTATGAATATAATAAAATTGATTGATGTAAAATAGCATATCATAACATATGTATTATGACATTATCTGGGAAATGAGACAGGAGTCAATTTGGTGTGTGACATGGGGTGGCCTGTAGAAGTGCTTAAAAACCTAAATGGTGAAACACTGGCTGAGGAACGTGCAATTGCGCAGGACGGAGAAGGGGGAGTCTGTGCTGTGAAACACCAAATAAGGCTTTCAGTGGCAGCGTCAAGAGACTGCAGGCCAGGAAATGGCTCAAAAGTAACTGACGCAATCTTAGAAACCTTGAGTCACTAGATTACAGTTCCTTGGGAAGCTGTAAAATTGCCAAAAGAAGCACAGCCAAAGCCTACACTAATGGTAGGGGGACACATGGATGACTGCTGTGAAAAGACATGTTAATACATCAATACAGATTAAAATAAATACATCTATAATCTTCTCATGCGTTCACAATTGATTCTTAAAAGCTACATGTCACAATACTGCACATTATTTTACTGTCATTACCTGGGGTGCATTTTATCACAGTGACTGATAAAGCAAAACATATTTTTCAAATCCTCATGTCTGACAACCTGATCTAAAATATGATGCTATACAGAGTGTTTTATTCATTGTTCCTAATTTGGAGTAAATACTTGATTAAGATAACGTAGAAATCAAATAAATTACAAATGCAATGCTATTTAACATCAATAGAACTGATCCAGTGGATTCTACATTCAACAAAATTTCCCTGGGCTGGGATCTATATTGGGCGGCAGGTAGCCTAATGGTTAGAGCGTTGGACTATTAGAATCCGGAAGGTTGCAAGATCGAATCCCGGAGGGGACAGGGTAACAAAAAAATCGTCCTGTCCCTGAACTAGGCTGTCATTGAAAATAAAAATGTGTTATTTTAACTGACTTGCCTAGGTAAATAAAGGTAAAATATAATAAATATAGCAAATTTCTAATTCTCGCAGGCCTGGTAATCTTCTAGGCTAAGGTTTGCCATAGATCAAACTTTAAGAACCTACATTTCTAGATACTGTACCTCCTAGAATAGCCTATACTTTGATAGAGCACAATGCAAGTGATCTAACCTCCATCACTCAATAGCAGGCCTATAGGACAGGATAACATGGGAGTCCACTGTTGAAGAGTGCATAGGCTAGCTATTGTACTACGGGGTACCACAAAGACAAACACAACGTCATCGAATGGGCCATGGGAACCTCCGGTAGGCCTACAGCAAACAAAATCAACACTAATAGGCCACATTGATATGAATTGGGCCCGGTGACGCGTTAATGTTGTTCTAGAGACTACATTTGAACAACATTTAACATGAATATGGATCGAGTTGATATGAACCCAACGCTGGTCTATTCAACTTCTTGAACGTTCATTCAAAAGCCAATCACGTTCCAAGGAACGGGGGATTGCCGATGGCGCATAGCTTGACACAAAATAACGGTTCATAGAATAGACACAAACCTAGGGTAGCCTAACAAAAAAAGAACGTCGGGCAACATTGTATCAATTCCTTGTAATTCGTAATAAAAACAAGTTTAGGGGATGCTGGAGAAAAAATATATAGTCTACAGCGTCCTGCCCTATATGAAATACATGTTTTAAAATACACTTTTCATTCATTTGAGGGGCGCTAAACCTTTTCTGAACCTAAATGGCTCTACATAGGCTATACAACGTCAGACACATTCAGTAGCCCAATTGAGTTAAATCTGCCAAATATATGCTTTCGAAGAATTATAGGATATCAATTCAAACATTTGACTTTATAGCCTGTTATGAGCTAAATTATCTTTCTCGACCAAACAAGACAACAAGTTGGAAAGCTACATTTTGACCAGAGATAGCGTTTTATATAATGTCTTATTTCTATGTAAACATCAGTGTTTTAAAGCTGGTCCCACACACGAATAAAGGCTACTCACCGTCTTCGGCATTTTCGCAGTTATCTGTCCTTAGTCACTGATGTCAGGAATTGGATGGTAGCAACAATGGAGTCAACAAAAACTTGTGTCCATTAGATAAAGTGCACAATCTGAAAATCGTCCGTCAAGTTCAGTTAAACTTTGATTTCAAACTTTTCAAACTGCTCGTATTTTCCTATTTTCTTTGTATCGCCTCAAAGTGGTGATCCAGAGCTTAATTTCCTGCTAACGGCACGGTGACTGAAAAACCACACCCAGCCCAATGAAGACATACTAAAATGAGTTTTTCAGCAGACTCCGCCTGTATTCTCAATGACCCGTTATTCCTTTGTCAAGCTCCAGTTGAACGTGAGCAGCTAAACTAAATTCCTGGATATTAAATTTAAGCCCGGATACCCCACAAGGTTCCGATATAAATAATTTCCCGCATACCATAAGTATATAGCTAGCGACATTTGATTTTACTCCAGTTTTTCAATCTAAGATATAATACCATTTTGAGGGTAACACACTGTTTGGGACAGGCGCACCGGATAGGGTGGTTAGGCATATTTGATAAAAAAAATTGCCATTGCATATTATTTGCAACAAACACCTAGTCAGAACTATATTTTATAGGCTAATGGATCGAATAAATATAAAGCAGATTTATTTTTACAATCAATTATTGAACCTCAGACGAGCCTTTTCTAATGACACGGTCTGACACCCCCATATGACACAACTTCCAATCAATACAATAATCACCATTTCATATGATGTGCATTTTGTGTACGCAAATGCATCATTGATATCCATTCAAAAGGAATCCAGACAGAAATAGCCTCATTCCACTTCCCCTGACCCATGGACAACCTACTGTATATGGACAGCTACTGAAATAAGGGTCTACTATAAAGGCCTGTCACGATGCATACAAATATAAGCCACATTTCGATACCAGTAAGCTAAAGTAGTGTAACGACCCTGGGTTTATAAGCGCGGAAATCGACCCTGCCGCACGAGCATGCTTTTGCGGCACAGTCGATAGCGCGCCGGATCTCGGGCTAGAAGGTCGAAGGTTCGAGACCTGCTCCCTGCCTGTTTCATTACAGTAGCTTACAATATATTTGATTTCCTGTCCATAAATATAAGTTATAATTCACAATAAATTTGGCCAGGGATGGGCAACTTTTATGGGAGTGGGGCCGTAACAAATCTGAACTCAAGGGGCTGCAATGACTCGAGGGTCTGCATACCCACGCACGAGCCGGCTCGAGGATTTTGGGGGCCCTAAACAAAATTTTAGCCCACCTCTTGACAACGTTTTAGAGTTCATTTCCTGCAATTCTACACATTTTGCCATAGGGCGTAGAGAACATGTTGCAGTTTTACATAAAATATGCTGCAATTCTACACATATTGCCACGAGGCAGAGGGAAGATTTAGCAATTTTATAACTAATTCCATGCAATTCTAGTAATTTTGCCATATGTTGGAGAGACATGTTTGCCGTTTTTAATATGGATCTGAGTGAGTGACAAACGAAATCAACGAGGGCCCCCTGGTCGGTAATTTGACCATGATTACCACACGTTTAGATAGGTAAATGCTAGCCAGCTATCTAAAAATGTTTTGCTGACATGGCCTAATTGAGTGACTGTCAGTGACTGACATGAGAGGAAAAACTGCTGATGCACAACCAAATTTCGAAATTGCACTTTGTGTATTCTACTATTCTAACTCTCATCAGTAAGTAGAGACCCCAACTGAGTTCCAAACAAAATGTTAGTTTTTGTTTTTATTTTATCTGCGGGCCTACAAGAGGGAAGGCTTTAGCCTACATTCATGCGCAACACCTATGACAATACATTACACACTATAATTGTACGATTGAATGGCAGACGAGATGTTAACTGTTATATTTGCTTATTATTTCGTAGTTTTTTTCTATTTATAGCATCATAATTTGGCGGGTGCAATAGCGGAACCTTTTCTGCGCGGTATCGGTTTCTTGCTGTTGCATTTAACCGACCCCACTCTAGTTTGTGGATGATGTTGGCAGGTTAGCATAGGAACATCCCATTTTGGTTAGCCTAGCTAGCTACATGTTTTGCATTAGAGCTAAACTAACTAGGTAAAAACGGTTTGTCTCTAATTGTCTTTCTGTCGTTTCTTTAGCTGGTAAATATGAAGAAAAAAACAACAGAGAAAAAGGGCCATGTAGTTGCATGGATCAACAAAGCAGAATGGGACCAGGTGCTCGAGTATCTGTACTCAAAGGATTGTGCTTTACAAAAGTATGCATTACACCGAATATCGGCGTGGAAGGGCAGGTAAGGCATACACGTATTTGATCTTCAGATAATGTTTTCCTGTTGCATAATTACTATTTTGTTAGCTAGATAATTGCTGAATAGCTGGTTAGCTTAGCTTGTAGCTAACGTTAGTTCGTGTCCAACTCATCCCACCACTGCTGTTTTCTAGTGGACAAAGCCGTTCCTAGATGAAAAATATTATCACATTTGATTTATTTTTTCAGATTTGCCCACAACACTCCCATCGCTGTAGAAAGCACAGCAGACCTGGTCAGATGTCAAATACTTGACAGATCAGGAAAACTTGACGCTGACGACCTGGTCTTGCTTTATGGAACAGCACTCATGAGGTTGAAATCGCTTTTTTAATGTTTAAATGTGCTCATACAAGTCCGGTTCATTGTTACATTTTCTCACGTGGCTGCATACTGTTGCAATCAATGATGTGTGTGTATATACAGTGCCAGTCAACAGTTTGACACCTACTCATTCCAGGGTTTTTAATTTTACTATGTTCTACATTGTAGAATAATAGTAGAATAATAGTGAAGACAACTATGAAATAACACACATGGAGAGGACACATGGAATTGTGGTAACCAAAAAAAGTGTTTAAACCAATCAAAATAGATTTTAGATTCTTAAAACCTTTGCCTTGATGACAGCTTTGCACACTCTTGGCATTTTCTCAACCAGCTTCATGAGGAATGCTTTTCCAACAGTCTTGAAGGAGTTCCCACAAATGCTGAGCACTTGTTGGCTGCTTTTCCTTCACTCTGCGGTCCAACTCATCCCAAACCATCTCAATTGGGTTGAGGTCTGGTGATTGTGGAGGCCAGGTCATCTGATGCAGCACTCCATCACTCTCCTTGGTCAAATAGCACTTACACAGCCTGGAGGTGTGTTGGGTCATTGTCCTATTGAAAAACAAATGATAGTCCCAGTAAGTGTAAACCAGATGGGATGGCATATCGCTGCAGAATTCTGTGGTTCACCTACAGTCTCACAAAGACACGGCGGTTGGAACCAAAGATCTCAAATTTGGACTTTCCACCGGTTTAATGTCCATTGCTCGTGTTTCTTGGCCCAACCAAGTCTCTTATTCTTATTGGTGTTCTTTAGTAGTGGTTTCTTTTGCAGCAATTCGACCATGAAGGCCTGATTCACGCAGTCTCCTCTGAACAGCTGATGTTGAGATGTCTGTTACTTGAACTATGTGAATCATTTATTTGGGCTGAAATCTGAGGTGCAGTTAACTCTAATGAATATCCTCTGCAGCAGAGGTAACTCTGGGTATTCCTTTCCTGTGGCGGTCATGAGAACCATTTTAATATAGCACTTGATTGTTTTTGCGACTGCACTTGAAGAAACTTTAAAAGTTCTATATTTTCCGGATTGACTGACCTTCATGCCTTAAAGTAATGATGGACTGTCATTTTTCTTTGCTTATTTGAGCAATTCTTGCCATAATATGGACTTGGTCTTTTACCAAATATGGCTATCTTCTGTATACCACCCTTACCTTGTCTCAACACAACTGTTTCCCTCAAACGCATTGAGGAAAGAAATTCAAGGCACACCTGTTAATTGAAATGCATTCCAGTTGACTACCTTGTGAAGCTGGTTGAGAGAATGCCAAGCGTGTGCAAAGCTGTCAAAGGCAAAGGGTGGCTACTTTGAAGAATTTTGTTTAACACTTTTTTTGGTTACATGATTCCATATATTATTTCATAGTGTATGTCTTCACTATTATTCTACAATGTAGAAAATAGTAAAAATAAAGAAAAACCCTTGACTGAGTAGGTGTCCAAACTTTTGACTGGTACTGTATATAATTTAAAAAACGTGTTTTATTGATTCCTCTATTGGCTTGATATTTTTCTCAATAGGTTTGTCAACTTAATTACAGAGCGTCAGCAGGGGAAAATCGCTCGTCCCCTCAGAAGGCTAGCCAGCAATGTGAGTAATTGAAAAAAATATATGTAATTCTTGCATCATGATTAATAAATCTAATATTACATTTTCCTCTGCTCACTACTCATGAAATTATCATGTCGTCTGGGGGACCTCACTATACAGGTGATGGAATAATAAATACATGTTTTTATAGTTGAAGATCCCTGAGTGGATTGTAAACCTCAGACATGACATTACCCACCGCAAGCTCCCTACCTTGAAATGGTGTCGCAAAGGTGAGCATGAACGAACAGATGAATTTTTCTCTTTAAGAATTTCATAATCTCAGAGACCATGGGTTTTTATCCTCATCCTCAATAACAATATGATATCATTCCTACTTTCCATTGTGACTTTGGACTTTCTGCAGTGATCTTACTCTTAGTTGTGTTGATGTCTTTTCTATTTTGCAGGTTGTAAGTTTGTGCTGGAGTGGCTTCAGCAGGAGTACTGGTCCAGGCAGCTGGGCAGTGGGCTGGCTGAGAACTGGGAGTCCCAGTCTGAGGGGGAGGATGGAGAAGATGAGCTTCAGAGGCAGGAGGATGAGCTCATCACCAGACAAAAAGAAATTGAATCCTACAGTAAGTTGGAAACATTTGAACACTTTAGATGCTGCTTATTACCTTTTCAATTTCATTTTTATTTTCAAAGGGTATTTAAAACAGCTTTTTTTCCCTCTCTTTTCAGAGAAGGCACGAGAGTTATTGATATCTTTTGAAAAAGAGCAGTTTCAGGTATTTACACCCCCTGCATTACCCTTTGCCTGTTACATTTTTGTATTGATTTGTGAAATCCCTTAACAGCAGGATTGTTAGATTTATTTGCACTGTATGCCATGTACGTCAAATGTATGTGAATCATGCATAATCAACATCAAGGACGATATGGTTGTGGGAAGTCCTCAAAACATTTAATCACAATTCATAACCACGTAATAATTTTCCTATGATTGAGACTTGCCCACTCAACTCAACCCACTATATTAGAGGGTGAAGATGTCTGTTCTCTAGTCTGCACAGCATTTCCTCTTCCATCTGTAAATGAGGGCCTCTCAAGATAGGCATTTTGTTATTGACATCACTCTTGAGTGATTGGGTTTTCTCTACTGCCAGAAATGTTTATAGTGGTTGGTGGTCATTACTCTTTTCTTTTGTTTAGATGTTTGAAGGATTTCTAGAGGAGGACAAACTGTCGAGCTTGTGGCCAGAACCCTCTGCAGACATGAGCTGGATCCTTGCCCAGATCAAGCACTTTGCATTAGAGTCTAGGTCAGTTAACACATTTATTGGTATTGCAGTGATTGTCAAATCCACAAACTGCATCAGATTGTATTCTACAAGAATAACGTAATTTAAAAAGCAAAGCTCCAGGCCCTCATTGTTCTTTTTCCCATATAGTGAAATACTAATAGATGCATTGATTGAGGATGGATTCATGGTTCCAACCATTGAACAACTGGTGTCACTTAGTGTCGACAACTCAGGTAAGACTGGGATTAGGTAGATTTTCTCCCAATACATTTCTTAAAATAAATCTGTGTAAATCCCATGTTGATTTTATTTACAGATGTTGTAAGACTGGGAACATGTTAAATACTGTAAGCCATACACACTTACCTGAGTGACTAGAATGCCTTTGTTTTTGAAGATGCAGACCCCACTGCTCCCCACCTTCCTCGAGTTGTCCTGCGTTTCTGGCTGCCCCTCCTGAAGGATCTCAACTCTCAGCTCTTCATTCATCTCCTCCTGGAGAAACTGTTTGTGGAGCTGCAGCAGCTCCCTGAAGACAACCAGAAACACAGATCCTTCTACATCGCTGGGTGGATTTCTGAGGTCATCCTCTGCAACTCCAACAGTACGATCATTTTCTACCCCAATAACAAAATAACTCTATGTAAATACAAAACTGTGCTGGATTTACTGATGTGGATTAATTTTGTTTCTACAGAGAATGAATACCATTATGAATCGAAAATCCAGAGGAAAGCCAGACTGAAGGACAAGATCTTTATGAAACGCATCCAGCTGAGGTGGCAGCAACTCCTTGCAGCATGTCTGAATGCTCCCTGCGTGGCCACGCCTCACCTGCTCCAGCAGTAAGTGACTTCATAATGTACATACATCACTTACTGTGTTCTCTACTGTTGTACCAGCTTATGAAATATAATTTGTCATTATGTTTGAAAATTACTTACTGTTTGAACTTTTAGGATCCTGGAGGACATGGAACATCTGATGCCCTTGGACACCCGACAGAAGCTACTCAGACTGAGCAGTATCTACACTCAGGGGGCAGACTCTGGGTGTGACCCTCCCATGGAGCATTCAGGCCAGCCTAGCGGTATCTACACCCTGGAGAGCCTGCATGAGAGGCTGCGGGTGCAGTCCAAACACCAGGTCTACATGATGCACCCAGGAATCGTGTCTGACTCACGCAAGGCCCTGCCAGAGAGGACCGAGGACTTCCAAGAGCACCTGAGCCCAGATGTCCTGGCCGAGAGGGCCGCGGAACTCAGGGGTTCTCCCTGGCAAGTTTGCACAGGTCAGTTCAGTTGTCATGCCAATTTGCAGAACATGAATCTGATCATCTGATTCCACAATATTTCATTAGAATATTACATTTGATCTAAATAGGTTTGTTTTCTCACCTGTCTAGACAAAGTCCAGTGGAAGAACTATCCTCTTGGGAAAGTTCCAGGCCAGTCAGAGGACCCTTCCTGCCTAATGGTAGATAACTTCTCTACCATTATGGTGTTTGACCAGCAGGTGGAAATGGAGAATGCCACTCAGCACAATGCGCATGCAGGGTAAGAAACAAAATGTTATACTATATATCTGTAGGCATCCATAGAAATAAAAGTGAGTAAGTAAGATCAACCATCACTAAGCAATTGTACTTAATCTGATCAGTAATGTTTCTCTTAATCTCTCCAGGGTCTCAATGCCACACAGAGTCACCACGGATGGGCTTCTCTGGACACACAATGACATCAGCAAATTGAAAGCTGGCCTGCAACTGTTTTAAACAAATATGCCAATACTGTAAAATAAAGGCCTTCACTGTCATTGATCTTCATCTGCAAACGCATTGCATTGTTTCTACTCTGACATGCCAAAAGCATTTATTTTATTTTTTTCCAGCAAAGGCACGTGGCAAATAAAAGTACTTAGAGTACCCAAGACATTGTATTACGTTCTTTTGATTTTAAATATTAAATTCCATCTTACTTGCAAACAAGGTTCCTGAATCCCTGTTATGCCACTAATGTCAAATACAATTGGCTAATTCTTATGAATTTAGTCAGTCAGAACAGTGTTCTGGAAATCGGTGTGGCACAGATAAATCAAATCAAAGTTTGTCACATGTACAGGACACAGTACCATTTAATTGCTTACTTACAAGTTCTTATAACAAAGGTGACTAGTTTCAGCAGCCATCTGAACCCCTTGGATGGGGAACTGCTATAGAAAATCTAAATTCCGTTGGACATCAAAGAGAACACTTGACACGGCCAACAAAAGAACACTGTATAAACATAGTCTTGCTTTATTTGAGGAAACAAACACTTCGTCATTGAGACTTACATTTTGTTTGAGCCAACAGACCCAAAGAGTTCGTTTTGTCTTTTGGTAATTGTTTTGTCACTTAAAACAATTTTAAAAGCAATGCGTTTAATTCAACATGGAATAGAACAAACTACTGCAGCTCATAACACACGGCCTAGTTGTCAACTCACTCTTATAACCCTTTTACATTGCAAAACCACAATACAAGACAGTTCAATGTAACTTTAGGACATGAGAGCTGCACTAATTCACAAATCTGACTTGGTAAGCGCATTTATCATTCATAATAGCACACATCAATATTGTTTTTGTTGTAAATCTCATAGTACCTGAGAATTTATATTGTGGGTGTATGAGAATTTACCATTTCAGGTAAGCTGATATTTAGAACACAATTCAAGGTTAATCTACACATTGGACATTTCTGTAGTTTTTCAAACATCTACCTGCTGTGTTCAATTCCAACAAAATCAACTGCAAGTTGCTCAGACCACCAATAGACTGAAATCAGTCAGTCATCACAAACAAGCCTATCTTGTAAATTCAATGTAATTACAAAGGCTCACAGCAAAAATACAATTTCTCATTTGAAACAATAGAATTTAAACCAATATACTCTCACATGCTTTAAAATACTTAAGGCTAGATCAAGTGCCATTGGTGAGAGTCACAGATTTCTAAAGTAAACCACAAATCAATAGTTATAATCTTGTCACCAAAAAAGGTGGTTATCCATCAAATATTTTTCCACAGGTTTTACCCATGTCCAATCAGAGGTAATTGACGCGGTCTCCTAAATACTAAATCATACTGACACCGTCACTCAACTTTACTGTGGCAGTAGCCTAAGAGTTGAATATAGTATTGTGGGTCAATTTTTTTTTCTTTAAGTATTTATTTAAATAACCCCCTAGGTGTCGTAACCCAAGCATATATGACTGACATTGCAACCTATTCAGTTTTCTGTGCAGCAATTAAACGTTTTGGCATGTTTTTCAATATGTCAATACATTTAAATATAGATGGTATCAACACAGGAATAGAGCAGATATGGATAAAAAAGTTAGAGAGGGGTCACATTTTTTTACCAAGCTGCTTGGGTTACAACACAGCAAAAAAACATTGATGCAACAAGTTAAATAGCGCATTGAAACTGTACAATGAGTGGTCATTTCAGTATTAATACATACACAGAGAAAGGACACGATGCTTACAGCTGCACACAGGGTATCTATGCACTTCCATGTAGCGCGTAAGTGTCCCTGTAAATAAACTACTGTGCCCAGTAAGAAAAAGTACATACCAATGGGCTACTCCCAGTGACACACAGTGTCACAAACATTATGGCATTGTATTTTTTTTTCTAAAATAAAACTTTTAATGATACTGTACATTTCATAAATATATTTTACAATCAAGAAATAGATACAATTTGTATCAACAAACAAAGGTCATTTCTAGACATTTTAGGCTTTGTTGTTTGCGGCACTTCAAAATGGGGGGGGGGGGGGGGGGGGCTCTCTTCTACTCTCATCTAAAATATGAAACATGCACGTCATGTCAAAAATAAACAAAATATGAACGTGCATTAGATATGGCCCAAGACCTTGATTTCAGATCATATTTTACTCACTGAGAAAAGAAACAATTCCATAAGTCTTTAGAAATGATATTATAACCAACATATTTCACATCATAATGAAACCTTTCAAACGTGAGGGGAAAAGGTAGGCACGCAAACTGTAAGCCAAATGCCAGAAACAACCCTGACGGCAGCCTCGCATTCTGAGTGTTTCACAGGAAGAAACATTTAGGCAGTGTGTCACACCTTCTCATGAAGAGACAACAGGCCCAACATGGCCTGCTCTTAGTTCATGAAAAAACAAAAGTCAACAAAGCCCCAAAATTCTTTTGGGCAAATAACATTCAGAAATGTTTTTTTTGTTTTCTTTACATGTGTTCATTTATATGGGTTGTCTCTCAGCATTAATAAGGAAATGGATGCTTTTCTTTAAAGCATTTTGCCAAAGAGACTTCACCAGTTCCTTAGTAATTACAAATAAGTCATGTTAGACACAATGGAAGTGCCATTAAGTCACATGCCAGGTCCCAATGATATATACACATGCTCAAAATGATTCCAATAATGTTCATGTAACACAGTTACATTAATGTAACTAATCAACACAGCAAGCCATACAATATACCATAGGAAAGGCTTACAACACTGGTGTGATGTTACACTACTATCCAATCAATTGTCTGCGTCAAAACTATAATTGCTTTATAATGACAAGGTCAATTATCTATCTTTTTGGCATTATTTCAGCAGCTTTGAAATGGCTTTCATGTGTCATATGAGCACAGGTGTTTTAAGTCTGATATTTCCCAGTTCTAGTTTGGCTTGCTTATATACGTGCACTCACAAGTTCTACCAAAATAGTAGCTTTGTAAAGTGAGATTGAGAAAATATATATATAATTCTAAATACTTACAGTGCTTAACATTTAAAAAGCAAAAGAGACTGACCTCAACAACATAAGGATATTCATTGAAATCCATTAAACAATGACTGGAGAAGTGAGGTCATTCAGATATAAGGCCATTAAAATGTAAAAGTTCATGCTCTGAGGTATGGTTGCACTCACTTCCCTCTGTCTTTTACCACAAATCATTGCACAATAAACAACAAAGTCACATAGTATTTACATCAGTGTCAGATATGCACAATATTATCTAGGTATAGTGAACTAATTCCTCACTGTATCAAATGATAGAGGACTACGTTTAAATTCAAATACATAATCTTACCATCAGTCAAAGTTTCCCTTACATTTGATTATAATGATTTTGGGTTTCTGAATTTCATGAGGAGAAATAGTTTTGATGACAAATCAATAACTTCAAATATAGAATACTATTCAGACAATTGTAGCTTCAAAAATAAAATAAAAACACTTAATGGCAAGACCTCAGCTTCGTGACAATGACAGCAGCGAGTTGTTGTGGGTCCGTTAGATGAGGATTTTTCTCCATGACAGAGTGCACCACGAAAGCGGGGAAGATGTTGCAGAGGTTGCGGTATGTTTGGTACTGGTGCTCTGGGATGACATGGCGCTCCTGGTGCTCGGCTTGAGGCGGGTTCTCCCACGGAGACCTCCAGATCTGCTCCATCTTGTCAGGCATGCTGCGGACCATCACCCGCTCACAACACGGCTGCATCAGGCTGTTACTCAGGGGGTACGAGTGGTATCCATAGGATTCACTGCCGCAGGGCAGCGGGTCCCAGCTGGCATGCTGCTCGCGGCACAGTGGGGGTCTCCGCTGCCTCATGGGGTTACTCTCGTACAGCCTGGAGTCTGAGATGCTGTCCATGCGTGTCATGCCCAGGGAGCGTCCCGGTTGTGAGGACTGTGACGGGAGGACATTCTGAGGTAAGGGGTAGTCCCCTGGGCAGCTGGACCTGGCCCCAACAGCAGGGTGCTGGACATGCGGTGCCAGGTGGGATATGGACTGCTTCCTGCTTGGACCCTGCTTAGGCTGCTCAGGGCCATAGCTCTGCACTCGGGTCAGGGCCTCGTGGTGGAACCCCCCATGGGAGAAGGCCTGGAGTCTGCTCTGTGCAGGAGACTGCTGCCCCTTTATGCTCTCATCCAGGCTACCGTCCACTGAGCTCATGTATAATTCCCCATAGGAGGAGAAGGAGTCACTGTTAGAGTGGCTGAGGCAGGGCTCAGGGCAATGCTGGCTGGGATTTCGCTGATAAATCCCATGCTCATGCTCCATGCTACAGAAGCTGTCCACGTTGTGCATGCTGCTCATGCTCATGTTAGAAAAATCACTAAGCATAGAGTAGTATCCGTGGTCTGTGCTCACAGAATCATATTTAGGAAACTGTTCACTGTAAGTGACAGAAGCACCATGGCTGTTGGTGACTAGGATGGGTGGGTGTGGGTACTGTACACTAGACATGTGCTCCAGGGAGCTGTGGGTGAACTGGAGGGAGCCGGGTACTGGGCTGCTGGCTGATCGAGTGTTCAAGGCACCAGCCCCGTGGCTCTTAGCAGGCTGCATGGTGGGCACACTGAGGGCAGACACGAGGGAAGGCACAGAATTTGCCTCAGGCTTACGGACAGCAGACAGTCTCTCCTCTGGCTCGCAGGCCACTGAGCGGATGCTGGGGTCAGACTGGCGCTTGGGGGCCACACGTTTAGCCTCAGAGCCACTGTCCCCCTTAGCTGTGGTGGGTCCAGTGCCACACTTGGCCAGGGCCCCCTCGCTCATTGTCTTTACAGCAGACAACTTGGCAAACGCTCTCAGTTCATCAGCCACTGACCGCTGAGGCTGGTTTGCACGCTCTGGGTGATAGTACTTGCACTTATGTCCATAAGTGCATTTTTTCCCTGTTTAAGGTGATATAAAAGAGAGCACAAGTTAAACAATATTGACATCAGCAGTACAACCACAAAAATAAAATCATAATTTGTTGAGACAACCTACCATATGGACAGGGTTGCTTTTTGTGCTCTTGAACAACAGGACGCTTGCGGAGGAAATTCTCTAAACTTGGACCATGTCTTCCTAAAGGATCATCAGGTGGCATGAATCTGAAACATAAAAGGAGAATATGCTTAGTCATTCTGTAGTTAATTATACTCCCTACCCAAGTCGCAGAGGGCTATGATGACTTACTTATCATTGACAAATGAGTACATCAGCAGTCGCTCCTCTATGAACTTCTTCCACTCTGGCTTCTCATTCTGTAAGTCCCTGTAGTTGTCATTTGACACAATAATGCCATCAGAGTCACAGGCCAGCTTCACTATGAAGCGATCATCATAGCACACCACTCTCCTTCCTTGGACTCTCCTAGATGGGGTGAACACTAGGATCTTTTCTTTCTCTAGCTTCCGCAAAATGTCTTGGTCTGTGAAAAGAAAAGCATTAAATCAGTGAAGAACAGCAGTGTACAAATTGTTACATAGAACTATGTAGGCCTACGTACCTGTGGTTTCACATTGACATTTTCATATGCATTGCATTTGAAAACAAACTCAAATTAATTGTGGCTAAACATTTATCCAAATTCATGTTATTGTTCATTCAAAATTATATACTTAAAATGTTAGTTATTTTTCTAACTGTGGGTCGTGCTTTTTTGCATGGGGAAAATGGAACTCAATGTCAAAACATGTTGATTAAAAAAGCACACACACACAGATGCCCCCCACCCCTCCCCCAACACAGACAATTTTTTATAAAACACCTTGTCTAATGTGGCTAATTGAAGTAGAGCTTTAGTACCTGTAATGGGGGCGTCAGGTCTCGACTGCTCTTTCCTCCAGGCAGGAACAAACACTGTGATGTCTTTGTGTCCTTTCTCCACAAACCAATCAACAGCCAATTGGATACCAAGGCAAGAGAACACCTCTTTGTTTCCATGGCTACAAAACAACACAACCAAATCTAGTAAAAGGTCTGCTTGTAAAGCCAATTCAATTACAGCCATAAAAAAAACAGATGGTTCAGAACATTCTGCATGAGGCGAGATTTGTTTTGATTGTGTGTGTCTAATAGAGACTTACCTCATCGCCACATTCGATCCATCAATGACGATAGGCCTGAGATTATCATAAGGATCCACAGAATCATCTTCAAGTGACACCTCCGGACTGACAGCCTCTTTGACACAGGGGCCTCCACGGGAGACGAACGTGCCGGTGTTACTGCTGGCTTGAACTTCCGGTTCTCCTTTATTACCAAGCCTTACAAGCTCAGCCAGAATGTCATTGATAAGGGCAGCAGCCCCTAACTTGTTCAGCACGGTCTCCACCTGTTCACCTGAGTATCCCAGCTTCAAGGCAAACTCCATCTTGGTTTGGTACTCCTTGTCACTGGCATGTTTAAGCACTGCAGTGGCCTTGGTGTCTTCAATGCGGAGCTCTGGTAGAGTGCAGCTCTGGGAGAAGCTGGGCCGGTCCAGGCATGGAGAGCGACAGAGCTGCCGGTGAGGCTTGGTGGCACTAAAGGGCTCTTTCCTCTTACAGCCGCCGCTGTTCAGCTGCAGCTGATTCTGCTCCTCTGACTCGCTCTCTGAGCTGCTTCCCTCCTCAGACTCCCCACTGGGCTGCTGGGCCTCAGTCAGCTCAGGGGCCTCTTCCCTGCATGGGTGTTTCTCCATTTTGATCTTCTCCACCATCGACCATGCCGTCATCACGTTCCTCTCGCCACCGGAGATGTCCACCACATGCTCCCTCACCTCCACCACAGCCTGAGAATCATACTCGATGGCGGACTTCAGCGCAGCCAGCTGTATGTGTAAAGCCAACGTTAGACGCTCCCTCTTTCGGTGAGCTGGCGAAATTAAGGACACTATGTAATCCTGGAGGAAAAAGGGTAATTGTCAATAAATCACCAAACTGGCCAAATGTCATCCCTGTCTATAAGTACAAGATTCAATGCATGTCTAATTCATGTGTAAATGTTAAGTATGGCATCAGAGGAAATCTAAGGCCCCTGAACTCCCCATGAAATGTAAAAACTGGAATGGTGCAATGCACCAGACTCTTCAAGAAATTGATGTGTCAATGTTAATTGTATCCGTTCCTGTTCAAATAAAATATAAATATCCATTGTCATTGACTTAATGCAAAGGCTGAGATGCATGAGATTACATGAGCATTTAAACAATAAATATGCATACAGACCCAAGTGCTTTAAAACAAATGGAAACGGATTGCATGTGCTCCTGAAACCGGTACTTCCCCAGGTCTTGCAGATAGTAGATTGCTAGCTACTTCCATTAGTGCTTCAAGAGGCTCAGCCCATGAAATGGGTTGCCTAGCAACACCGCCCTGTCATCAGCTAACTGCTTTTTAGCAGTCACGACTAACAGAACACAGTCCATCTTTCTCTAGGCAGCCTGGCAAACATGGTTAACGTAGCATGCCTCAAAATATGAGATTTACAATGTAAAACACTAGTAATATTAGGCGCATAAATCAATGTAAGAAACAAACACAACAAAAGCATTAATTCAGTACATTGCTACATATTTTCCCCAGTTTTATACAGATTGTATCCTAACCACCACATTGTCAAGAGCCAAAGCTAAGGGAAAAACAGACATTTGATAATCACATAAAAACAGAAAATGTCCATCTCTAGTAGTCTTTCTATGGTGTTCTTCTATCAAAGGGTAAAACTAATATAATGAGCCTTATGCTTATGATGAGCCTAAAGGTTTTATTGACTTACTTACTTAGAGAGCCTAATTATTTTCCCACCTCATATCAAAGAAAGTGAGTCAAGACTCTATAGAAAACATAAGATAATAGAGTAGATCTGGCCTGAGAAAGTGGTGGAATGAAACTACTGTACTTGATCCTTAGAACAAATATAGCTAGGCTATACATGATATGAACAATAACCTATTGGGAGGAGACGAGCACATTCAATAACAAAAGTGGCAGATTATTTTCAGATGCCCTCACAACATCAACACAAAGACATTTGTGTATATGTAGGAAACCTGGTAGCTACCCCACACAACAATACTGATGTGTTGGAATTTCCTGGCATTACATGGCATAACAGCAAAGAAGCCCCATCCTCCACAGAACAGGCTGAGGCACAGCAAGGCCACAAGACTAAAGCACTGCACATGCACAGGCTTGTGCAGCCCTGTCTCATAGCAACAAGTGGAACATGTGCCTTCAGAAGCACTGGATGGTTGGTCAAGCTGAAACGTAAATGGATGCGGAGGCCCCACAGCGAAGCTGCAAAGTACAGATTTGCTGCAGTAATGGGGGTCTCTAAAGCACACAACACCATGAGTAAGTCAAACCGATGTCAAATAAGGGGTCATTTAAGTAGCTATGATGAGGTTTGCAACATTAGTGCGAAATGTTCGTAGCTGGTGCTGCTTACATAATGAACGTTAGACACCAATGAATCCGTTCTAAGGTGAGCTAATACTGATTAGATAGATAGCAAGATCCTACGAGTTTATTTGGCACATTTGGCATCACGTTTCAGAAACATTCGTGCAAAGGGTAGCTATCTGGGCTAGTTAATACTACTAGCTAGCTCACAATCATATCAAATAAATAAATACCTGTGATCATATTTCCCATTCATTACTGGTAACGTTAACGTCGTTGGCTAGATGAGATCGAGACCTGTAGACACTAGCTAGCTAACACATTAGCTGAAAAGCGTCCAACAGAAATGAACCACATCATTCAGGTCAATTTTGGCACTGTAAAAATGGCATCTATTCAGAGCAAAAAAAAATACTCAAACAAGTTGTATAGCACTAGCTAACTACGTTTGCGAAGTAGCTAACGTTAGCTACTATTAGCTTGTTAGCTAAGAATGTGGCAGTAACGTTAGTTAACGTATACTAGTTAGCTAACGTTAGCAACATAAGACTGAAAACAAAAAGGACAGTACGTTACATGTAACTCTAGTCAGACGTTATCAACTCCACTACAATAACAGATGAGCTTAATAGACTAACCTTCGTTAGTACTAGTTAGCTGCAAACATTAGCCTGCTAGCTAGCGAACGTTACTCTCCAGTCCAGAGATAGATAGGCTGTTAAACACAAAGCATATGTTAACGTCCCAGAAAAGTTACATACTTTTGCCTTGGTGCAGTCATCTTCCTCGCCCTCTCCGACACGAACTATGATTATATTGCTGGTGCTGACATTTGCGCTGTCGCAGTTTGACTCAGCGGATCCGTAGCTGACCCTCACCCGGAAAATACGCTCAATGTGCTGGATGGAACGGTGAAGCAATGGGCCTGCATTTGCGGGCACTGCCAGCTCCAAAACCATTTATTATGATAAATCAACGACTCACGAATATAACGCACTCAGCTGTCTCACGAATTGCTTAGCTGTGATGTTTTGTTCAGAATGTAGTAAAGTAGATGTATTTAAGTTATTTAGCTAGCTAGCTATTACAGTCTATTCACGAACATTACAGCTA
Organism: Oncorhynchus kisutch; assembly: GCF_002021735.2. Classification (NCBI taxonomy): domain Eukaryota; kingdom Metazoa; phylum Chordata; class Actinopteri; order Salmoniformes; family Salmonidae; genus Oncorhynchus; species Oncorhynchus kisutch. The sequence goes on from NC_034179.2 coordinate 27,650,734, forward strand.
GCTAAATATCATTCATCATCCCCTCCCTTCATCATTTCTGACAGCCTCCCACATACTGTCTCTTAGCAACAAGTAGGACGCCCTCTGACGCCGATTCCGTGCAATGTCTGCTAAACTAAAAATAAACATTCTGGGGCCGTTCCAGGTCGTCTTTTTGCAATCCCGCTGCATAGAGGATCATATTTTAGATTATCTGCAGAAGGAATTTGCAGAAGGAATTACCACCTCATAAAGCCAGTCCACTTTAATCAACACAGACTGTTTTAACTGCAAATTCAATTTGGCTATTTATTTTCAGCAAACTTTAAAAAGTATTAGCAGACTCACATGGCCTCAAATATCATAACTCTTGTTTTGGTGGGCATTCCATCTACAGGCTGTTATCATTTGAAATGTGCATGTCTTACTAAATACTACCCCCCATTCCTTATTATCTTGGCTACTGTATCACAATGTCCTATGTAAAACTGTTTTTAGCCTTGACACTAATGACCTGCATAAGGTAGTTGATTATCTGTGTGCATCCCCTGAACCCCAAGCTGTGCCCTCCTATGTACTTATCCTTCACTTCCCCCAACTCATTTTCAAGAGATTACCACAATCCCCTCTTTACCTAGGTTTTTTCAGAGATTGCAACCTCCATCCATTGTCCTTCCCTCCCGCTGTTTTTCCCCACACACCAGTAAGTAAGTACACTCTTTTGAAAACATCTGGGATACATCACAAAAGACTTTAACTACAAATCTTCTGGCCATCCTGAAGACAAAGCTTGTTTGCAGCCCAAAACATTGGAAGGCTATTGTTTTAGCATTCTATCATGGTACCCGTACCCTTTTGACAATATAGGCCTATGGGATGATTGTCATGCTATGTATTAGTCACTATAGTACAGTGGGATTTTAGACTGTTTGGAATCCTTATTACAGGATCAGAGTTAAGACTTAAGACAAAAAAAAGTTTAAAATACATTTTATTTACACTCATAAATATACACTGAAATCAGTGGATAATAAACATTCCATAAATAACTCTTAGACAAGGCAAGTGGGCACTCAAAAAATGACTGTCATGTGGCAAAAAATCGCCTCATATTGTGACACCTGTGTACAACTGTTCTGTGTGCATTGGAGTCTGAGGGATGGAATGGACCAGTTGGTGTCCGTACATTGAGCGGTTATCTAAGAATGGAGCCATTAGCATAGTGTGCTCTGGGGGTATCCCATAGTTTAGATATGGCTGATAGAATGGACCAGGGGGCTGCGGATGAGGCACATACTGGTTAGACTGTGTGCTTGAAACAGGGTATCCATTATTCAAAGGCGCAACATACATGTTTACGTTGACATCAGTGCCAGGAGTGGAGGTGGTTGGTTGTCTTGGGGGTGCCAAGGTTGATCTTCCTGTTGAGCTGGAACTAGACTGGCGAGATGGAGTCATGCTCTCTGGAGATGGCCCTCCAGATTCCATCAGGCTGGTCTGGAAGGGTGCTGATGCATTTTGACGATCCTGTGCCTTTGGTTTTAGGCACTGGCAGCAACATATGGACACAATGGTACCAAGTAGCACAAAGGACAGAAATGTGCTCACAACTATCACAAATGGCAAGTAGGCGGGTACTGGAGGGGAAAAAAGATAGAACAAAATGTAAATGCTAAACCACAAACCACGATCGATGAATTGTATACATTGAACCAAAATTACTATGCCTGCTATTTACTTCTAACAGAAATACTTTAACGTTTCCAAGGGAGAGATAATTTAGCCATTAAAGTTTAAATGTTGAATAAACCAAAAATAGAAAATGTTGACACAAAATCTTACCCGTTGGTGTCATGTTGATTGTGTTATCGTTTTCAAATTCAAAAAATTCTTCCAGGTCACAGGAGCTCTGATCCAGCCTCGCCTCCGCAGCCGTGCAACAGTAGCGGAGAGCACAGGTCCCACAGCAGTACTTTGCATCCTGGCCGTCATACTGCTCTGGACACTGGAAGCCCTTGTGCCAGATCTTGTAAGAGTCGGACCAGCCATGGCAATACTCTCCTGAGCTGGCCACAATATGTTTGTGCATCAAAGAGAAAAATAAATATAAAGTAATTAAAAAACGCATCTTGTATGACAGGAAATACCCTCACACCCAATTGGTGAAACAGTTGTTTGGAGCTTCAAAAAGTTCAAATCAAAAGCCCAATGACATGCTCACAATTGGGAAGAAAATGGTCAATGAAATATCAACAACAATTCAATGAATGAAAAAGTGATGTTATCCAGTCAATGGTCAAGTGGTGAAGCAAGGCAGATCTGTGACCATAATGTGAGTATGTGGCTATTTCACTTCTGTTTTATCCTCTGTCCCCCTCCCTCACACCTATTGTGTGCCTAATATGGGAGGGGCTTGATACATTACTTTGCTAATTTCATGTAGGCCTGCCCCAGGGCAAGACCTGTCTGCACTTTTGGATAAGGAGACAATACTATATGGGCTAATAGGCTACTGGAGATTTTTTTTTAATGTTCATTCAGATTCAACCAGCCTTACTCAATTAGATATTCAAAATAGCAATGTGAGGTCTGGGTGTTATGTGTTACCTTGCATATTTCTTTGAAAAGTTGTTGGAAGAAAATGGAGAGGTCTGCATTCAGTGCAAACAAAAATAAAGTGAGGAGTTGAGGGAGGGAGGGAGCATGTGTTTGATACTACAATGTAGACTTTCAATCTTTAAAATGAATGAAATATACCCTCTGATTCTTGAAGAATATAACTTATAAATGCCTCATGACCTTACTTCAACTGTCATACACCATCAAAACTCCAAATATAACCTAAAATCAAAGGTTATTGGTAGCGTACACAGTTTAGCAGATGTTACAGTGGGTGCAGCTAAATGCTTGTGTTACTAACTCCTAACAATGCAGTAAAAATGTAAAACAAGTACACAAATAATAATAATCCAATACTAAAAAAGAAGAAATCAGGAATGTTAGGACAAATCCATTTAACAACCCAAATAACACTGTATCTGTAATCCAAATGCATGCTGTGTATATATACCAGAAATATATACTAAGAATGATATGTACAGCAGTAGATACAGTATATTACAGTGAGCTATGTTAAGAATCCGGTAAATAAATACAGGCGGTGTATATAAACAAAAATGCAATGTACAGTAGTAGATATATAAGAATGAGCTATGTGAAGAATACAGTATATGAATGAGAATACAGTATATAATCCAGTATATAAATAAGAATCCAGTATATAAATATGCGGTGAGTATTAACAGTGTAACAAAAATGCAATGTGCAGCTGTAGATATATTTGAATGAGCCATATGAGATCACAGTAAATGAATATGCAGTGTGAAAAACAATCTAAAATAAACGGTCCAGTGTTTAATGTCTATATATACATGGGTCAGCAGCGTTGACTGTGTGTGTTTGTGTGTTATGTGTGAGTGAGTCTATCTTTGTCTCTTACTTACTACAGAAGTACTGCTTACAAATCTTACTTACTACAGGAGATGGCGTGATGGCTGTTCAACAGTCTGATGGCCTGGAGATAGAAGCTGTTTTTCAGTCTTTCTGTCCCGGCTTTGATGCACCTGTACTGTCTCTGCTAGATGGTAGCAAAGTGACCTTGTTTTACTCAATGTTTTTTTAACAATGTAATTGTAAACAAACACCATAAAGCCTCAAAACATGGTTAAAACTTTCATTTTGATTTCTAGGATGGTCAGTTCTTGCATCCATAGATATGTATTGGCGGGGACACGCGTTGTTATTCTTTTAAATGCAGATTGCCCTTTTAATATTCTTCTAATTTACTGTGGTGGTTGCGTTAACCGTTTAGGGTTTCATGGACTGGCTATGTCAATGTAGGCCTAAGCCTGGTCTGTCTGATTATTATACTAACTGGATAGCGTAAGATACTAGGCAGAAGAAATACTGATTACATTTAGTCATTTAATCCTTCAACCCCCAACCAACAGGGTAGAGTAAACAAACTGTGCAAACAGTACGCTTGTCAGAGCTTGGAGCCGACTGGGGTGGTGATAATGAGTCTGTTTATCTTACCACAAATTTTTAAGTCTAGATTTAGGAGGTCAAACACTATCTGTACCACACCCAGAGAAGTGCTGTATTCCCATTTACCTAATGAGCTGTAGCCAAGTGACGTTGTTTTGTATATGCTTTCTCAATAATAAACAGAAGTCAGGTCAATTGAATGATATCAAACTTTGACATCAAATACCTAGCTGTCCTAATCAAATGTTGTTGCTGTATTGCAATAATAAAGTGACAGGTTTCTTATTGATAGCAGTCAAGATACAATACATTTTTTATGTCCTTATATAAGCAGTGGTGGAAAAAGTATCCAGAAGTCATACTTGAGTAAAAGTAAAGATACCTTAATAGAAAATTACTCAAGTAAAAGTGAAAGTCACCCAGTACAATAATACTTGAGTAAAAGTCTAAAAGTATTTGGTTTTAAATATACTTAAATATCAAAAGTAGTGTCAAAAGTAAAAGTACAAATAATTTCAAATTCCTTATATAATGCAAACCAGATGTCCCATTTTTAAAAATGTATTTATGGAAAGCCAGGGGCACACTCCAACACTCAGATATAAGTACTTTTGGGTGTCAGGGAAAATGTATTGAGTAAAAAGTTAATTATTTTCTATAGGAATGTAGTGAAGTAAAAGTTGTCAAAAATATAAATAGCAAAGTAAAGTACAGATACCCTAAAAAACGACTTAAATGGTGCTTTAAAGTATTTTTACTTAAGTACTTTACACCACTGTATATAAGCACCTAACCTCCACATTCATATTTATCAGACAAGAGCAGGGAGAAAAAATACATCTCCTATATGCCATATCGCTGAAATCCGTTGCAACGTTAAGGGCCATTTACTAACAAGTCAGCCTCCATGAAACAAGCTTGCTGAATTAGCATCACAAACCCTAAACTGGCTGGCATTGTTTGTTGAATGCTAATTGGAAGGCACTTTAGACAATTGCAATTTACTCTCTTTGTGCTATACCTAATCTCTGCTAATAACATGATGACATGACCAGGATTCTCCAGCCGCTCAGGTTTAGAGTTAAGTCAGTATTATAAATTAAATTGAAATAAAAGTATTTGAGGACTATGAAGAATCATTTAGACTTTAAAGCATGTACTAGCATTCACTAAATTCTTTCACTCAAATATATTATGAGAATATAACAAATCTGGTGTAACAAATTAGACACAGAGCTCCCCAAGGTAAATTTACTCAGATTCACTAATTCAACAGGTTGTTTTATTTGTGATTATTTTGACAAAAGGACAATCAATGCCCTAAATTGTATTATTTTTCAATCAGCAATGACATTTTCTCAGTTATCAGGTTATACATCTGGAGGTAAGTAAAAGAGTCGTTCAGATGATAATAGGGCTATCAATGGGGGGCCTCCCAAGTAATTAGGCAAATCATGGGCCACCCTGCAACACCTCACCCTAACGATTTTGACTAGATAGAGTACAGTTTATGTTAAAATTGCCTTTTCGTAGCAGGTTAGGAGAATTTACGCAACAGGTTAGGAGAATTAACATAGCAGGTTAGGAGAATTAGGTTATGGTTAGGAAAAAGGCCCTCCACATGATAATAAGAATATCCATCTTGACATTCTAATACAGTAAGTGATATTCCATAAATGCATTCATAACCTTTTGTCAACATTGTTAATGAAAGCTTTAGGATATGTTCTTTCTGTGTTCTTATGGTTTAAATCAAGTGGTGTATTTCATATAATTGAAATGATTAATACCTGTACAATAATATCTCATATCAGCACAATGTTAGAGCAAGCAGACACAAAACATAATAAAGTGTTATGGGTGTTTGAACAAGCCAATAATCAGTCTCAGCAAGTGCATGCAATGTCCAGACATGCTGTATAAAGGCACACCAAATAATGCCGGTGTGCGTGGTAGGGGTATATTTTCCTGTATACATTTTCCTACCGCAGCAAAATATGACACATGGCTGCATGGATTTGAAAACGGCAACCTTGTCAAATTTTACGAATTTTGGCTGCGTTTACACAGGCAGGACAATTCTGATCTTATTCCACTAATTGGTCTTTTGATCAATCAGATCAGCGCTGATGTGATTGGGCAAAAGACCAATTAGTGGAAAAATATTGGAATTGGCTGCCTGTGTAAACGCAGCCTTAATTCGTCGTCTACAGTTCCCCACAAATAAGGCGACCTGGAACGCATCCACCGTTTTTGCTCGGCAAGGACACAAAATTGCTTAACGTGCAAAATCGTTTCCTCGGAAAATGGCAAAAGACTATAAGAAAAAAGTAGCTGTGAAAAATTGTATATGGTTTAGACCAGCATCCATTTCTCGGCATAGGACAATGGAGCACATTTTAACGCCAAAGGTAAGTGACCACTAGCTTGCAACTACGCGAACATTAACTTCACTAGCCAGTTTAACTTCCTAGGGGAGTTTTAACTGACTCGTCTACTTGTTCTTTGATTTAGCTAACTATTAAGTATTTTATAGTCGTTTGGGCATTGGTTTAAGTTAGTAGCTTGCTAGCTGTGTCATCAGAGAAATGTATTAGAAAGACATGGCTCTGGGTTTCATGAGACTAACACAGTCACTACAAGCTAGATAACTAAATTACATCCCTGAAAATAATGTATAACTAACCCAAGGTAAACAACGACCTGTCGAGTCCAATGAGAACAAATTAGTCCTAGTGGGAAGAACCAAGCACGAGCTAGCGAGATCCCTTGGAGTGTTCTAGCATGAATTTGCATATTCCATTAGGGAACAGCTACTCTATTACACATGCTCACGTCAGAGCAAAATGTATCTCACTTCAGAGTAGCTGTTCTGTCTGTGTGTGTGTGTGTGTGTGTGTGTGTGTGTGTGTGTGTGTGTGTGTGTGTGTGTGTGTGTGTGTGTGTGTGTATGTGTGTGAAGAACAAATTCTGATTTACAATGAATGACTACATTTTATTGCTTTGGCAAAGGGTAACATCTACCAAACTTACTCCACTCTGTTTGTAACATATTCTAGTTTTGGGAACAGAAAAGTACAGTTTTGAGATCAAATGTTTTATTGATGAGAACATTTGCATAATGTCAGCCAGAAATCATCTTCTACCACTGCTGGCCACTGGGCTTCCTCATTACCATATTTGGTAGTAGTGAGTGGAAACATGGATGCTTCACACTTATGCATCTGGGGAAATATCTGGCTCATTGTTCTGTCTGTGATCCCTGTGTTGGAACCTCTAGGTCTCCAGGATTTCCTGTGCTTGGAAATATTTCTCAGCCATTCATTCACCTGCTGATATTTGTTTTTCAGAGAACTGACTGTGAACCTCAATCTGGCCTAAGATATATATTTTTATTTGAAATGACAGGTGGAAGAAGTGAAATTGTTAGAGCGATACATTGCAAAGAAGCCAGCCACTGGCACTCTCTATCTCACAGGAACCCATCCCATCTTTGTGGAGACATCCTGTAACACCTGCAAGGAAACATGGGTATGACATTTGTTCAGATATCATGGCAAGGGGTGAGAGCCAATGTACGTGCTATGAAAACACCCCTGGCCCTTTCTAAAACCATGTACCCCTTTGATGTTCACAGCTATGAAGGCACTGGATAGATGTACGCTTAGTTGGTGTGTAAGTGCCTCACTGATTACGCCTACACTTATCCAGGTTTCTGCCAACTTTGAAGTAGTAGGGGTAAGAGACTTAAAAGCCAGGAATCAAGATTAATAGTTTTTGTTTCACTCATAACCAGGTTTTACACCATCTCATAGCTACAGTAGAGAAACTCCCTCTTACAGCCACAGGATGCCCGCTTCACATTTCCTGCAAGAATTTCCATGTGGCTCACTTTGTCATTCCCAGTGGGGGGACTGCCAGAATGTGTATCAGTCCCTGCTCAGACTCTCCCAACCAGGTACTTACAGTAGACTTCCAGATCAACTCTCCTTTAACATTACACTTTGGAGAAAACAAGATTGTGATCATTGTGAATATTCATAAAATTCTTACCTACAATAACATTGGGCTTTTTTATAAGGCAAGTGGACGATTTGTATTCTTTTCTTTTCAACCCAAAACAAGACGAAGATGAGAGAAGACATGGTTGGGGCTTTGACTCAGCCATGAATTTCAAAAGAATGGGATTGCCCAACGAGTTTTGGGAAATGACAGAATTCAACAAGAACTATGAGGTAAATTGACCAATTCTCAATTCAATTCTATGCACATGTTTTCATGGCTATTGTTATAGTCATAAATGTTTTGTTCCCTCTGATGGATTGCTTAGCTTTGCAGCACATATCACTCAGAACTGGGCATTCCTAAAACTGCAAGCAAGGGCACAGTCTTGGGGAGTGCCAAATTCAGGAGCAGAGGGTGCATTCCTACTCTCTCCTACTTCCACAAGCAAAGTAATGTAAGTTCAGACTCTCCTTTATTTAATGCAAGGGTCAGCGACTCATCTCTGCTCATGCTATACTTACAGTATATGTTAATGATTACAAAGGCATTCCAAATGCACTTCATGGTGACGCTGTTCTGGTTTTCCTCTCACATACCAGGCTGCCATTTGCCGTTGTAGCCAGCCCCTGTCTGGGTTAAATGTTCGATGTGTAGAAGATGAGGCGATGCTACAGGCAATCAGCTGGGCTAATCCCAAAAGCACCTTCGTGTATGGTGGATACCAGACCTAAGGTAAGAACCACATTTTAAGATAAATGTATTGCTAATTTCCCCTCTGTTGTATTTTGCTCAACCCTAACCCAAACTGTCCTGCCTTTCTTTTATTTCAAGTTTAATACCATGGCCAATAGAGCAGCAGGGAAGGAATACGAGAAAGAGGACAACGACTCAAACATCTGCTTTCAGTTTGTGGGCATCGAGAATATCCATGTCATGAGAAACAGCCTGCAGAACCTTCTAGAAGGTTACTATCATTGGTCTCACATAAAAAGGGATGAACCATAATCTTTGGGTGTAGTGGTTTTTATTTATTAATCATATACTTGTGTGTAAAACTCAAGTAATTTTGCAGCATGAAAAGACGAGGCAAAGTTCATGCTTAACAAATCCTCCAGTTTATAAGGTGCCTAGTTGTCTATTTTCAGTGTGTGCTATGAAGTCTCCAACAATGAGTGACTACTTGACGGGACTGGAGAATTCTGGTTGGCTGCGTCACATCAAGGCTGTGATGGATGCTGGAGTGTTTCTAGCTAAGGTAATAGACATCCTTCCATGTAGCCATCTCCTTTGTGTTGCTATGTTTGAATTAAACATTCTTATTAGGTATCTATAACCTGTGAAAAAAATGTATTAAAACCCCCAAATGATCATGTTTGCATCTACTTTTTACTCTAGCATGTGGTTCTGAGCTATCCCTAGTCTCTAAGGCTGTGGCTGAGGAGAAGGCTAGCATGCTTGTGCACTGCTCAGATGGCTGGGATCGATTGGCTGAGTCAGGTTGGAGACCTGAGCCAACTCTTCGTGCTTACCGCGGGGAGCGTGTGACTGGTCAGACACCGTGTTATGCAATGATGCGCACGGTGTCTCCAGTTCGCATTCATAGCCCGGTGCGCTCTATCGCATTTGCCGGGCTAGAATGGGCATCCAGCCAGGACGGATGGTGCTGGCTCAGCGCTCCTGGTCTCCAGTACACCTCATTGGACCAGGATATCCTGCGCCGGCTCTGCGTACTATGTCTCCGGTGCGTCTGCACAGCCCGGTGCATCCTGTGCTAGCGCCCCGCACTTGTCGTGCTCAAGTGAGCATCCAGCCAGGACGCATTGTGCCAGCTCTACGCTCCAGATCTCCAGTGCGCCTCCACAGTCCAGTACGTCCTGTGCCTGCTTCCCGTACTCGCCCTGAGGTGCGTGTCACCAGCCCGGTGCCACCTGTACCGGTCCCACGCACCAGGCTTCCAGTGCGGCTCCTGAGTCCAGTATGTCCTGTGCCTCCTCCCCGCACTCGCCCTGAGATGCGTGTCTTCAGCCCGGTACCACCAGTGCTGGCACCACGCATCAGGTCTCCAGTGCGCCTCCATAGTCCGGAACTCCCGGCGACGGTCCCCATTCCGGAGCTCCCGGCGACGGTCCGCAGTCCGGGGTATATGGCGACGGTCCGCAGTCCGGGGTATACGGCGACGGTCCGCAGTCCGGGGTCTACAGAGACGGTTCCCATTCCGAGGCCTCCGGCGATGCAGCGATGATCCGTAGTCCAGAGCCTCCGATGATGATCCATGGTCCGGTTCTACAAAGGCGGAGGGATCAGCGTAAAGTGGGGGGGGCGGCGTCCAGAACCAGAGCCGCCACCGAGGGTAGATGACCCTCCCCTATAGGTTCAGGTTTGCGGCCGGGAGTCCGCACCTTAGGGGGGGGGGGGATACTGTCACGCTCTGACCTGAGATATCTCTGTTTTCTTTATATTTTGGTTAGGTCAGGGTGTGACTAGGGTGGGTACGCTAGTTTTTGTATTGTCTAGGGGTTTTTGTATTGTCTAGGGGTTTTGTATTGTCTAGGTGATTTGTATGTTTATGGTGGCCTGATATGGTTCCCAATCAGAGGCAGCTGTTTATCGTTGTCTCTGATTGGGGATCATATTTAGGTAGCCATTTCTCTTTGGTGTTTGTGGGATCTTATTCTATGTTTAGTTTCCTGTCTGCACTATTCATATAGCTTCACGGTAAGTTTGTTCAGTGTTCATTCTATTTAATGAAGAAGAATGTATGTATACAACGCTGAACCTTGGTCTCCTTTGTATTACGAACATGACAGGTTCACTGTTATAAGCTAACTTTTTTGATGAATTTAAGCAAAATTCCCACATTTCCCGGGCTTAACTTCCCATGGAACATTTCTGGAAAAATTCCAGCCCTTTGCAACCCTAGTTATTGCTCTATTATCATTACTCTATTTTATTATTCTACTATGAGAGATACTAGATACATACTATGACAGCAATTCACTCTAATAGGTACACAGGTTGTATCTGGCACAAGTGACGATTAAACTGATTTGGATTTCAAAGACTGACATTATTGTAATGTTTGATATTACAACATTGATGTGTGATATCTTTTTTATCAAGCATATGTTTTTTGCAAATGTATGCCTTTATTACTATATGATTTATATTGCCTGAATACTCAATGATTATTAACACCACAGTTATGTGTGCTTCTGTCAGGGTTGTGGTCAATTACATTTTTTAATTTTTAATTTCACCTTTATTTAACCAGGTAGGCAAGTTGAGAACAAGTTCTCATTTACAATTGCGACCTGGCCAAAATAAAGCAAAGCAGTTCGACACATACAACAACACAGAGTTACACATGGAGTAAAACAAACATACAGTAGAAAAATAAGTCTATATACAATGTGAGTGTAACGGATGTGAAATAGCTAGCTAGTTAGCGGTGGTGCGCGCTAAATAGCGTTTCAATCGGTGACGTCACTTGCTCAGAGACCTTGAAGTAGTGTTTCTCCTTGCTCTGCAAGGGCCGCGGCTTTTGTGGAGTGATGGGTAACGATGCTTTGTAGGTGACTGTTGATGTGTGCTGAGGGTCCCTGGTTCGCGCCCGGGTATGGGCGAGGGGACAGTCTAAAGTTATACTGTTACATGAGCAAGTGAGGTGAGATAAGGGAGGTAAAGGCAAAAAAGGCCATGGTGGTGAAGTAAATACAATATAGCAAGTAAAACACTGGAATGGTTGATTTGCAGTGGATGAATGTGCAAAGTAGAGAGAGAAATAATGGGGTGCAAAGGAGCAAAATGAATATATACAGGAGGGAAAGAGGTAGTTGTTTGGGCTAAATTAAAGATGGACTATGTACAGGTGCAGTAATCTGTGAGCTTCTCTGACAGCTGGTGTTTCCAGTTTCAGAGATTTTTGTAGTTCGTTCCAGTCATTGGCAGCAGAGAACTGGAAGGAGAGGCGACCAAAGGAAGAATTGGTTTTGTGGGTGACCAGAGATATACCTGGTGGAGCGCGTGCTACAGGTGGGTGCTGCTATGGTGACCTGCGAGCTGAGATAAGGGGGGACTTTACCTAGCAGGGTCTTGTAGATGACCTGGAGCCAATGGGTTTGGTGACGAGAATGAAGCGAGGGCCAGCCAACGAGAGCGTACAGGTCGCAGTGGTGGGTGGTATTTGGGGCTTTGGTGACAAAACAGATGGCAGTGTGATAGACTGCATCCAATTTATTGAGTAGGGTATTGGAGTCTATTTTGTAAATGACATCGCTGAAGTCAAGGATTGGTAGGATGGTCAGTTTTACAAGGGTATGTTTGGCAGCATGAGTGAAGGATGCTTTGTTGCGAAATAGGAAGCTAATTCTAGATTTAACTTTGGATTGGAGATGTTTGATGTGGGTCTGGAAGGAGAGTTAACAGTCTAACCAGACACCTAGGTATTTGTAGTTGTCCACGTATTCTATGTCAGAGCCGTCCAGAGTAGTGATGTTGGACAGGCGGGCAGGTGCAGGCAGCGATCTGTTGAAGAGCATGCATTTAGTTTTACTTGTATTCAAGAGCAATTGGAGGCCACAGAAGGAGAGTTGTATGGCGTTGAAGCTCGCCTGGAGGGTTGTTAACACAGTGTTCAAAGAAGGGCCAGAAGTATACAGAATGGTGTCGTCTGCGTAGAGGTGGATCAGAGCAGCAAGAGCGACATCATTGATGGATACAGAGAAGAGAGTCGGTCCAAGAATTGAACCCTGTGGCACCCCCATAGAGACTGCCAGAGGCCCGGACAACAGACCCTCCGATTTAACACACTGAACTCTATCAGAGAAGTAGTTGGTGAACCAGACGAGGCAATCATTTGAGAAACCAAGTCTGCCGATGAGGATGTGGTGATTGACAGAGTCGAAAGACTTGGCCAGGTCAATGAATACGGCTGCACAGTATTGTTTCTTATCAATGGCGGTTAAGATATTGTTTAGGACCTTGACTGTGGCTGAGGCAGGGTAGGATAGACATAGGTCTGTAGCAGTTTGGGTCAAGAGTGTCCCTCCCTTTGAAGATGACCGCAGCTGCTTTCCAATCTTTGGGAATCTCAGACGACACGAAAGAGGTTGAACAGGCTAGTAATAGGGGTGGCAACAATTTCGGCAGATAATTTCAGAAAGAAAGGGTCCAGATTATCTAGCCCGGCTGATTTGTAGGGGTCCAGATTTTGCAGCTCTTTCAGAACATCAGCTGACTGGATTTGGGAGAAGGAAAAATGGGGAAGGCTTGGGCGAGTTGCTGTGGGGGGTGCAGTGCTGTTGACCGGGGTAGTCAGGTGCAAAGCATGGCCAGCCGTAGAAAAATGCTTATTGAAATTCTCAATTATAGTGGATTTATCGGTGGTGACAGTGTTTCCTATCTGCAGTGGGCAGCTGGGAGGAGGTGTTCTTATTCTCCATGGACTTTACAGTGTCCCAGAACCTTTTTGAGTTTGTGTTGCAGGAAGCATATTTCTGCATGAAAAAGCTAGCCTTGGCTTTTCTACCTGCCTGTGTATATTGGTTTCTAGCTTCCCTGAAAAGTTGCATATCACGGGGGCTGTTCGATGCTAATGCAGAACGCTATAGGATGTTTTTGTGTTTGTTAAGGGCAGTCAGGTCTGGAGAGATCCAAGGGCTATATCTGTTCCTGGTTCTAAATTTCTTGAAGGGGGCATGCTTATTTAAGATGGTGAGGAAGGCATTTAAAAAAAATAACCAGGCATTCTCTACTGACGGAATGAGATCAATATCCTTCCAGGATACCCCGGCCAGGTCGATTAGAAAGGCCTGCTCGCTGAAGTGTTTCAGGGAGCGTTTGACAGGGATGAGTGGAGGTCATTTGACCGCTGACCCATTACGGATGCAGGCAATGAGGCAGTGATCGCTGAGATCTTGGTTGAAAACAGCAGAGGTGTATTTAGAGGGAAAGTTGGTTAGGATATCTATGAGGGTGCCTGTGTTTACGGCTTTGGGGTGGTACCTGGTAGGTTCATTGATAATTTGTGTGAGATTGAGGGCATCAAGCTTAGATTGTAGGATGGCTGGGGTGTTAAGCATGTTCCAGTTTAGGTTGCCTAGAAGCACGAGCACTGAAGATAGATGGGGGGCAACCAGTTCACATATGGTGTCCAGAGCACAGCTGGGGGTAGAGGGTGATCTATAGCATGCGGCAACGGTGAGAGACTTGTTTTTAGAGAGGTGTATTTTTAAAAGTAGAAGTTCAAATTGTTTGGGTACAGACCTGGATAGTAGGACAGAACTCTGCAGGCTATCCTTGCAGTGGATTGCAACACCGCCCCCTTTGGCCGTTCTATCTTGTCTGAAAAAGTTGTAGTTAGGGAAGAAAATTTCAGAATTTTTGGTGGTCTTTCTAAGCCAGGATTCAGACATGGCTAGAACATCCGGGTTGGCAGAGTGTGCTAAAGCAGTGAATAAAACAAACTTAGGGAGGAGGCTTCTAATGTTAACATGCATGAAAAAAATGCTATTATGGTTACAGAACTCATCAAAATAGAGCGCCTGGGGAATAGGAGTGGAGCTAGGCAGTGCAGGGCCTCGATTCACCTCTACATCACCAGAGGAGGAGTAGGATTAGGGTACGGCTAAAAGCTATGAGAATTGGTCATCTAGAACGTCTGGAACAGAGAGTAAAAGGAGGTTTCTGGGGGTGATAAAATAGCTTCAAGGTATAATGTACAGACAATGGTATGGTAGGATGTGAATACAGTGGAGGTAAACCTAGGTATTGAATGATGATGAGAGATATTGTCTCTAGAAACATCATTGAAACCAGGTGATGTCATCGCATGTGTGGGTGGTGGAACTGAAAGGTTGGATAAGGTTTTATGAGCAGGGCTAGAGGCTCTACAGTGAAATGCATGTCATTTTAAAGTCAATTTAGCAATTGAACAAAAATCCAATTTTTTCGCCACCTAGCTAACGTTAGCCACAACAAATTGGAATTTGTAACATATCATATCATTCTTTCATCACATTCCCAGTGTGTCAGAAGTTTACATACATTCAATTAGTATTTGGTAGCATTGCCTTTAAATTCTTTACCTTGGGTCAAACATTTTGGGTAGCCTTCCACAAGCTTCCCACAATAAGTTGGGTGAATTTTGGTCCACATTCCTCCTGACAGAGCTGGTGTAACTGAGTCAGGTTTGTAGGCCTCCTTGCTCGCACATGCTTTTTCAGTTCTGACCACAAATTTTCTATAGAATTGAGGTCAGGGCTTTGTAATGGCCACTCCAATACATTGACTTTGTTGTCCAGAAACCATTTTGCCACAACTTTGGAAGTATGCTTGGGGTCATTGTTCATTTGAAAGATCCATTTGCAACCAAGCTTTAACTTCCTAACTGATGTCTTAAGATGTTGCTTCAATATATCCACATAATTTTCCTAACTCATGATGCCATCTATTTTGTGAAGTGCACCTTCAGCAAAGCACCCCCAGAACAAGAGGCAGCCACTCCCGTGCTTCACAATTGGAATGGTGTTTTTCGGCTTGCAAGCCTCCCTTTTTCCTCCAAACATAACGATGGTCATTATGGCCAAACAGTTAGTTATTTTTTTGTTTCATCAGACCAGAGGACATTTCTCCAAAAAGTATGATCTTTGTCCCCATGTGCAGTTGCAAACCGTAGTCTGGCTTTTTTTATGGCGGTTTTGGAGCAGTTGTTTCTTCCTAGCTGAGCGCCCTTTCAGGGTATGTCGATATAGGACTTGTTTTACTGTGGCTATAGATACTTTTGTACCTGTTTCTTCCAGCATTTTCACAAGGTCCTTTGCTGTTGTTCTGCGATTGATTTGCACTTTTCACACCAAAGTACGTTCATCTCTAGGAGACAGAACGCGTCTACTTCCTGAGCAGTATGACGGCTGCGTGGTCCCATGGTGTTTATACTTGCATACTATTGTTTGTACAGATGAACGTGGTTCCTTCAGGCATTTGGAAATTGCTCCCAAGGATGAAGGAGACTTGTGGAGGTCTACAATTTATTTTCTGAGGTCTTGGCTGATTTCTTTTGATTTTCCCATGATGTCAAGCAAAGAGGCAGTGAGTTTGAAAGTAGGCCTTGAAATCCATCCACAGGTACATCTCCAATTGACTCAAATGATGTCAATTAGCATTTCAGAAGCTTCTAAAGCCATGACATCATTTTCTGGAAATGTGAAAACCAAAAGTGAAACCCAGGCAACCTAAGTATGATTCTCAATCAGGGACAACAATTGACAGCTGCCTCTGATTGAGAACCATACTAGGCAGAACTCAAACCAACATAGAAAAACAAACAGACTGCCCACTCCAACTCACGGCCTGACCATACTAAGACAAAAACAAAGGAACTAAAGGTCAGAATGTGACAGTCATGCACAAAGTAGATTACCTAACTGACTTGCCAAAACTATAGTTTGTTGACTAGAAATTTGTGGAGTGGTTAAAAAAATAATGACTCCAACCTAAGTGTATGTAAACTTCTGACTTCAACTAGCTTTAAATTTCATAGATGTTATGTGTTTTATATCAATTCAAAACTGGAATTTTTCCTCAAAACAAAGGTTCTAAAGGTATGCCAGACATTTATGGAATAAATCAGCTTGATGATTATGTGACACAGTGAATTAGTTATTGATTTTTAAATGGCTTTTGGCAAATCTCTGTTGAATGTCTGAATGTGTGAATATAAAACCAACTTTACCTCGGTCTCTCTTTCATGGCACGTCGATACAAAGTGATTTTCTTAGCAAATTAGGGGAGGATTTTTCGAATATTAGGTTAACGCGGCATGAAGTCGGAAATTTCGGGGTTCCCAGTTGTTTTGAATGCGGCACACCGAAATAATCGAATATGGATTGTCATTCAGGAAGTCAATTACTAGCTAGCTATAAACATAACTAAAATTGCTAAAGAAGCTATTTGCGGGAAAACAGACTAACATTAAGTGATTATTAAAGATTCTTCCATTTATTGTTGTGTGCATAGCATAACTAGCTTTCAATTGGTGAAAATGTCCACCTCGCCCTCCCTCATAAAAAAAATAGCTAGCTAACGTTAACTAGATAGCCATCAACAGCCTTTTAAAAAAGGCCTTTAAATGCACATCATTTGATGAGCCTTATTTAGGCTTTAATTTTTTGTCCTTTTGTTTTAGAGAATATTTGTGTAATATACATCTGTTTGAATTTATGTGCATTTTGAAAGACTGCAATGTAAGTATAAAATAAAATGTGCAGTAAAAATTACAGCCATTAAAATGACTTGAACAAATTTTGCAACAGAACATTTATTTTTATTTTGACACTTTATGTGCATACACCCCTTGAATTTTTTTTCCATATTTTGTTGTGTTGCAGCCTGAATTTAAAATCAATTAAATTTAGAGATTTTTTGGTCACTGGTCTACACACAAAAAATACCCCATAATGTCAAAGTGGAATTCTGTTTTTGAAATGTTTAAAATTAATAAAAAATGAAAGCTGAAATGTCTTGAGTCAAGTATTCAACCCTTTGTATGGCAAGAAGTAGTGGAAATGTGCTTAACAAGTCACATAAGTTGCATAGACTTACTCTGTGTGCAATAATAGTGTTTAACATAATTTTTTTATGACTCCATCTCTGTAGCCCTCACACAATTATCTGTAAGATCCCTCAGTCGAGCATTGAATTTCAAACACAGATTCAACGACAAAGACCAGGGAGATTTACCACTGCCTTGCAAAGAAGGGCACCTATTGGTAGATCAGTAAAAATCATAAAACAGTCATTGAATATCCCTTGGAGCATGGTGGTTATGAATTACACTTTGGACGGTGTATCAATATACCCAGTCATTACAAAGATACACATGGTCATTCCTAACTCAGTTGCTGGAGAGGAAGGAAACCTCTCAGGGATTTCACTATGAGGCTATTCACGATGAGAATGGATCAACAACATTGTAGTTACTCCACAATACTAACCTAATTGACTGACTGTTCTGAATACAAAGTGTTATGTTCAGGCAAATCCAATACAACACATTACCGAGTACCACTCTCCATACTTTCAAGCATAGTGATGGCTGCATCATGTTATGGGTATCCTTGTTATTGTTAAGGACGGGGGAGTTTTTCAGGATAAAAAAATAAATAACGGAATGGAACTATGAACAGGAAAAATTCTGGAGGAAAACCTGGTTCAGTCTGCTTTCCACCAGACACTGGGAGATTAATTCACCTTTCAGCAGGACAATAATCTAAAACACAAGGCCAAATATACACTGGAGTTGCTTACTAAGAAGGCAGTGAATGTTACTGATTGGGCAAGTTACAGTTTTGACATAAATCTACTTGAAAATCTATGGTAAGACCTTAAAATGGTTGTCTAGCAATGATCAACAACCCATTTGACAGAGCTTGAATAATTTTGAAAAGAATAATGGGGGCAAATGTTACACAATCCAGGTGTGGAAAGCTCTTAGAGACACCCAGAAAGACTCACCGCTGTAATCGCTGCCAAAGATGCTTCTACAAAGTATTGACTCAGGGAAGTGAATACTTACATCAATTATTTCATTTTCAATACATTTGCAAACATTTCTAAAAACATGTTTTTAGTTTGTCATTATGGGGTATTGTGTGTAGGTGGGTGAGAAACAAACCTATTTGATTCATTTTTAATTCAGGCTGAATAAGTCAAGGGGTATGAATATTTCCTGAAGGCCCTGTATATTATTATGTCCATGGTGCATTCCACCAATGAGATTTATAGATACATATCTCATTGGTGGAGTGCACCATGCAAGTAATAATATACATAATTGACATTACATTGATGGTGTAGCTGACGTTCCAGTAGTCTACTAACAATACAATTTCAACTGAGCTATGATAATAGCCATGTAGACCTAACAACGTTTCAAGTGTGTACAGTGAAACGCTTAACTTGCAAACCCTACTCAACAGTGCAGTATTCAATGTATATAAAAACACGTGAAATAGGAAATAAGAGCGGAAGCTATATGCAGGGTCTGCCAGTAACACATGTACAATGTGCAGGCATACTGGAATATTTGAGGTAGGTACTACGTAACTAGAATGAATGAAAGATAAATTGACCATTTAATGAACGTCTTGTTGCCGAAATGTTCCTAGTTTGAGCATCCGGAGGCCAAGAAGGGTGCAAGCTCCGACCCTACTTTTCTGTTTTGTGATTATTTTGTCGTTTATTTTTACTTTATTTTCACAAGATGTATCAGATATGATTTCTTACAACTGACAAGTTTCTAATTTATCGTGTTTTTTCTTCTTCTAGTATTTACAATAGACGATAACTAAAAAGAAAGACATACCCCATCCTCACTACGACTACCAGAATTCAATGCGCATATGAACAAGAGGCTCCAGACTGTTAACGCGACTGAACAAAGTGAATCGGATTTATTGTGTATATTATCCTGGGGTGTAGCAGCCAAACAACAAGGTTGGTTAATTTATATATATCCCCATCGCCTAAACACGACTTTTATTGGGAAGGTGTTTTGAAAAATTTCCCTCGTTATGCTAGCCACCGTTTGACGCATGCAGGGAATTATTGTATTCTAGGCTAGCTAACTAGTTAGCTACCGTAGCTTATCACCTCTGCTGCCAGTGTGTATATTTCCCAACAATGGTAGTTACTGTAGCAAGAAAGTAAAATGTTACTTCTTGGAAGTAGCTAGCTAGATTGCTAGCAAGCTAGATTAATACAATCACCTCAATTTCGGAATATTAGCTAGGTAGATGATAATTTGCTGGTAGTTTACGTCCTTCAGATTTACAGGCCACACACAAGCTAACGTTAGGCATTAACTTAGCTACACATAGCTAAGCTTTGTTGTTGTCCTAACCCGACGACTGCTTGGGTAACAAACGTCATGCTTCGAGTGTTTCTCGCGTAGTATAGCATAATAAATAATTATCCCTGCATAGCTAATGATTTTGTTTCCAAAACAGGTGGTGACTTGATAGCTATGCCAAGTTAAAACAGTTTTGGCACATCCTATTGTTTATTTATTTGCTCATAATGTTGCACCTAGATAATGGACAACTTGCTTTACACTTTTTATGCAGATAGCATGACATTGCTGTTGTGAAGGTTTGTCAGATCATTAACTATAAACGTGTTATTTCCTCTAATGCGAAGAACCATTCCAACATGCTTGATGTAGGCCCACCAGTGTATAAAACAGAATCGAATCATTCTATGCCTAATCCTTCATTTGTCCTACATTTCAGAAAACATGGAAGCAAATGGTTTTGTAGGATGGCATGGCAGCAGTCTTCTTTGCACCTGATGGTGATGACTGTCATGCTCTCTGTTCATTTCATCTTCCTGTAGATTGTGTTGCCATGGAGCCCTGCGGAGGAAATGAGCCAGCAAGTTATACAAAGCATTTGTCTGCTGGCTGCGAGCAGACAGCTATGGGTGGCCAGGATTCACAGACTGAGGTAAAGCCTCCATCTGACACATTTGATGCTGTGCCCCCTGAGCCTCAGCCATCAGGGAAACTGAAGAGGACTGCCTTAAGATTCTTTGGAGGACGTAAAAGCATTTGTGTTTTGCCCAACTTCTTTGGAGGGAGGAACAAAAATCAGAACAAGTGTGTCTCTAAAAAGGGAGTAAGCAAGAGTAAAACGCATGATGGACTTAGCAAGGCAGGTTGGGAGGACAGTCTGGGAAGTGGATATGTTCCAGCAGGAGATTTTGAGTACCACAGCCAGACTCCTAGCACTTGTTGTAGTGAATTTGGTCACTCTACTGGTGATCAGAAGTCCTTTTCCCTCCCCCGTCAGAAAAAGGGTTTGAGGGGACTTTTTAACAGCATCAGGCGTCATAGAAAGAATAGAAATTGTGATTTAGAAAGAAATGAAATGGTTGCAATGTCTCATGTCTGCAACAAAGAGGTGCCTATTGCCCATACTAAGATTGACCAAAATGACACTGAGTGCCTGAACAGTTTGTCTGAATCCAATGTGCCTGTTTCGGCAAATGTCAAAGATTGTTTGACTATTGCGCCTGAATGTATTAATGTTGATGTCATAGTGTCTGAGAACAATATGGTGAAACAAAGGAGTGTGGATTCTCTTGTAGGGGAACTGATGAAAGGCAAGGACGTTGTAGCAAAGAATGATAACCCAAATAAACATGAAGAGACACTCCATGAAACCACTGAACCTGGTTCTCTCCCAAACACCAACCTAGAGTCTACAGTGACCGTCCAGCTGCCTACTGGCTCATCTCAAATAAGCTTGCTTTATGGTGATGTGGCGTCTCTGAAGAGTTTTGACTCACTCACTGGCTGTGGTGACATAATAGCTGATCAAGATGACGACAGTATTGCAGAGAGCACAGTCTCGGGGGAAAGGAGTCGAAATGCAGGCAAAAGGAGTTCCTGTTATGTTACCTACCAGGGTGGAGGAGAAGAAATGGCCACCCCTGATGAGGTGGCTGGAGACTATCTCCATGACCTCTGGGAAAATGACGCTGTAGAGAACATTTGCTATACAGACAGCCAGGAACCAGACTTTCTAGAGCACAGTGAAAGTCCTAGGATGACACCTGAAGAGCCATCTAGCTCCTATAACATGGACATCAGCAACAACAGCAATGGTGATCTTGAAGTTACAGAGACCACCCTTACATCTGCGGATGTCATGACACCTCAGAGCGACCATCAAGAGTCAGTTCCTAACAGCGATGAGGGTTACTATGACTCTACCACCCCAGGACAAGATGAAGACGGACGTGACAAAGTTGACAATGTCAGGACGGATAGACTACCAAGGGACAGTTACAGTGGCGACGCTCTGTATGAGCTTTTTGAGCCTGATGATAGTCTTATCAGTCCACCTCTTGAAAAATCTAAGCTGCCTGATCCACTTGAGTTTTTAGAAATGCCAGCTCAGTGTAGTGATGTAAATGCTATGTTCACTCCTGAAACAGATCTAATGGAAGAGGACCGGCTGACTTTGATCCAGCAGGACCTTCTCTGCGCGGAGTTGAAAAGCATGTGTAAACTTTCCAAAGAGCAGGCTCTGTTCACCAAAGGGAGGATCCACCAAGATAATAGCTTCCAGGAAAGCATTTCTAAGGTCAACACAAAAACTCAAGCCTCTATGAAAGAGGACCAGATCAACCCAGAGGCTTTGAGTAAAAAAGAAAACCGATCGCATGCCATAGAGCAGAGATATTTCAAAGCCTGTAATGGTGGGAATCGTGAGAGAATGTCAGATGCAGCTTTTAGCTCCCTTGCTTCAAAAATATGTCAATCACAAGAAATTTGCCCTGAGCAAAACAAGCCACAGTCCCCCCACTTAAGAGGAAATCATGATATTTCTAAAGAAACAAATAATGATTTGAAGGATGACCAGGCAATTTGCTTCTCCCAAGCCCTAGTGGACTTTACAAAACAGTCACAGTTTTATAGTGATTCAAATGAAAGCATGGGAGGCTCTGAGTCAGGCTCTCCTTTTTCCCAAAACATGCAGTCCCTCCCAGCCATTGTCACATTTGATGTTGTGGACATCGATAATGAGGGGGAATATGATCAGCAGATGGATATGGTAATGGAGGAGGAAGACATCACGTCGCCTTACGAAGTGTTTGAAGAAAGCTACCTGCAAAAGGATGCGTTTGCTGAATGTGACTTACAAATGTTTGACCTCTATGAACGGAGTCTCCTCAGTAATACTTGGGGAATCGCCAGCCTGCCACGTCACCTTAGCCTTACACAAGTCCATCGGTCAAGTCCACTGGCTCCTCTGTCGAGTCCTCTGGCCTTAAATCGGAGGAGTAGATCCCTGGACACAGAGAGCTTGGAGTTAGAGATGACTGACATGTATTTAGGGAGTGGGGCAGCGCTAGCGTCATGCCCTAGAACTGAAAGAGTGTCAAAGATGGCGTCCTCACTTCACCGCAAAAATAATGGTCACATTTCCACTTCAGAAAATGGGGACAATAGAAACATGTTGCAGTCATGGCAACCAGATACTGAGGGGACTGTAACCCACCCTGGAGCAGATGGGAAAAGAAAAGAGCAGACGCACAGTCTCTATCAAACCCAAGACGGACACGTGGTATCATTCAGTCAGCCTGTCAGTCGAGTCCCAAACTGTAAACCTCAACCGATCTCAGCTAGCAAACTGACTGACAGAGTATCCTGTAATTCTATCCCTCAGAATACAGGACCGTTGCATAGGCCATCTCATCTTCCTTTGCAATCGGAATCCTGTCGGCCTCAGGCCCCTGGTCGACCTCATGCTCACTATGGGAGATCAGATAAGGCATCAGGTGGTGGGGGTGAGGCCCTTTTTTACACATCGACTGTTGACTCTCATCCTTACAATCAACACAGTAAGATTAGGCCAGTGGGGATCACCCATGGAATGCCTCATCTTTGCTCTGAGTCTGGGAGTCCTGTAAGCCCAGTGGACTATGAGCAGCTGCCAGACTTCACCAGTAAAGGAAGAAAAGCAGTGGAAATGGTGCGCCCTGTTGAATGTAGCAAACACATGTCTGGAGCAAATCCCTAAAAATGGGATGAAACCTCTACAGTTAGCATATAGGCCTGTATCCCACGTTTTCATACTATGTGCCACCAAAAAGACACCATCTAGTACGTTTACATCACCGAAAATAGAATGATTGTCTGTTACCGTTATCACACATTGCAAATATGCTGTTTTGATTAATAAGCTATTGTATTTCAATGTGATGTACAAGCCTTAGAATTTGTGTTTCAATGGATAAGGAAGCCTGTGCTGTTCTATCATGCTGCGTTATCTTGTGAACAGTCATCAAAATACAAACTCCCATGCAATCTTTCATTAAAATGTTCAGGCACGAGTATACCTTGCATTTGCTCAGCCCAGCGTTAGGCTACACATCACATTTTATTACACATATTGGTAGCTAAACTACATGGTATGTTCACTCTGTCAAGTTGTAGGTAGCCTTTAGTCTTTAAAAAAAAGACTTTCTTTACAGAAAGCTGTTTACTGCAGTCTTTGTACTAGTACACTATTATGATGGTATTAGATTGTGATGCATTTATAAGATTCAGATTCAACATGCAGATTTGAATAGGAGGTCAGTTAACCTTTTTTAGATATCAAATGTAGGGGGAACCGCATCGATAATGTCTTACATTTTCGTGAAACTGATTTTGTTGGTAGGCTATAAACTGTATGTTACAATGTGTTTTATGTTTAGAATTTATTTAATCTTACATCAGTTAAATTGTACCTTTAAAAAAAATAATGGTTACGCTGTATGTTTTATTTTTGGTTGACAGAATCTGATATCTGAAAATAATGCTTTGTTCTTTAGATTTGTATTCTGTAGTACCTCTGCAATAATTCTAAAAAGTGATGTTAAATTTGTATTCACAACCAATCCATCTGCTGAAAACTGATATAGATTGATTTTACCCAGGTAATCGTAACTCAACTGTCTGCTGGCAAAGTCTGGGAAATTGTGTCATGCTGGTTGGCATTTTGGGATATTGCCTCAGTTACCTTTTTTTTGTCTAGCACTATGAAGAATATAATGCTGCCTTGCACTTAAATCCTTGATACATTTGTTTGTAGATAAAAAGACAAAAAACACGGATGGTTGGGATACTTTTTTATTGCCGATTTTTAGTAGATTCATCATAAATGTTCCTTATTTCTGTGATTATCATACTATTGTAAGACCTTTTCGATATATTATACTCATTGACCAACTCTGCATTTGTTTCTACATCTCAGCACTTTCTTTTCTACACTACATTGTCTGTTTCATTTGTAAGACCTGTCCTAGCTACAGTTAGTTTTATGTATTTACTGAGCACATGGCTCCATGTTTAACTTTTGTATTTTGAGCATTAATACATCTTATCATGATTCTTGTCTTTAAAGTGGCAATCTGCAGTTCCAACAATAACAAAGCGGTCACCCCCCACTGATCTGCTAGACAGCTGAGGGATAGGGCAGAAGAAATGTAACCACTTTCAAATTCATGAACAGACCTAATATGTATCAATGATGGTATCAAAATTATAGTTTTAATCATGTTTTTAGGCTATACAGTGTTTGTTTACTTTTTACAACATTAATTACAAACAAAGGAGTAAGACATTTTGTGTTCTGATTGGGTATGGCAGTTGCAGTAATCTCATGAGGCATCTTGATGTTTTATTCTTCAAGAACATTAATTAAAGTCTACAAATGTATGTAACTGCTGCAGGTTGCCCCTTTTTAAGTTAGATTTTCCCTATGTTATTGTTTTCTGTCAGCTGTTACAACTGAATTTGTTGTGGTAAGCTATCTGTGGCAATTTCATGCCCAAAGATGAGACAAAACCAATTATGGGAGTTTTAGTATGTGTTTTTGCTCTCACTGGCATTAACAAAGGGCATGTGTAATTGTATCAATTAAATTTTTCAACAATAAGGAATAGGCTGTAAATATGTATATCAATTTCCTGATTTGTCACGTACATGCCGAAGCAGCTGGTATGAATGAAAGCAAATGTTCAAATTTCTATGCCTACATGTAGCATATACAGTGGGGTCTGAAATTATTGACACCCTTGATAAAGTTGAGCAAAAATTACTATAAAATAATTAAAATACTGTTATATTGTATGCTAAAAAAACGGGAAAGTATATTTTATACTAATACAATCGCTCAGAGAAAGAGATTTTGTTTAAGAAGGTGGGTCAATTTTTTTGATGCCCCTTGTTTTCAATAACTTTCAATACCTCACCTTGTGAGGTTAACGGCACTGAGCGTTTTTTTGTCAAATGTTTTGAGTTAGAGAACACATTGGGAGGTATCTTAGACCATTCCACCATACAGAATACTTCCAGATCCTTGATATGCATTGCTCTTATGGACTGCCCTTTTCAAACCACAGGTTTTCAATCACTTTCAAGTCTGGAGACTGAAATGGCCATTGCAAAATGTTGATTTTTGTGGCCAATTAACAATTTCTTTGTGATTAAAAAAAACATTAAAATGATTGGGGTTATTGTCTTGCTGGAGGATCCACGTGTTGCCAAGTAACCAGGTTTTTGGCAAAAATATCCAAGTACTGGGTAAAGATGCCGTTGACCTTAACAAGGGCCCCAGGACCAGTGGAGGAAAAATAGCCCATTACATCAAAGATCCACCACCATATTTTACAGTAGGCATGCTTTTTTTTCTGCTCATGCATTCTCATTTCGATGCCAAACCCACCACTGGTGTGCATGGCCAAGGAGCTCTATTTTCATATCATCCAACAAATGTAAGCGCCTGGAGTTTACTAAACGGCTTTGGCACTTGGATTGGAACTGACGCTTTCGTCACATTACATGATAATAGAGCTCTTTGGCCACACACACCAGTGATGGGTTTGGTGTCAATGAGAAGTAAGGCCTATATATATCTGTGGATCTAGAGACACTACCCTCTGCTGGACAAATAACTTTACAACAGCAAATGAGACCAACAATCCTGGAGCATACAATCCTATATCTTTTGATGGCGCCAGCAGCCAATAATGATTTTTAGGTTGGAGCTTGCTAATGCTGAAATAGAAGAACATCAAGGTCAGTTTGCAGTCTCATCTGTTGTGAGCAAGCCTCCAAATTCCTCCCCATTTGATGTACAACCATTGACTCTCAGCTACCCACTGGGCACACCACGTCATTTCAATATTGACATTTTTTTAATTGGTTGAGATGTTGATCAGTGAGATTTCAACCTTTATTCACCCACTCAAGACTGCTAGAAGTTTTTTGAATTCCCAATGTTATCACTATGCTTTCAACCAGATTTTAGTTTTTTATTTAAACGTGTTATCACTTTCAACCATTTTAAAGCACAACAAAGTTCAAATGGGAATTCAATGTCAGATATTTTGTATTTATTATACAACTTAATGTGTTATCACTGTGCTTTATCTAATAGCACAACCCAATGAGCTGGATTGCAGTTGAGATTAAAGTACATAGTGCAAGTGATCAATGGTGTTTGAGTTTCTGTGCAGATTATAGCAATTGATATGTGGTTTAGATGGAGATGTGAATCCAACATTAATTATTATCTTGAAGATGAAATTTGAAATCAACCTGAAACCCTAGGCCTATATGTATTGTCTATTTTTAGTTGAACTCTGGGTTGAATTGAAACAAGACAATAGCTGTGGATGACTTTGCAAATGCTATATATGGGCCTAAATAGTATCATTGATGATATGACATAAGGTATGGTTACATTTTATTTTTACTCTTAAACCTAGTTAACCTACCCTTTGGAATTACTTCAATAGCAACAGTGAATCTATTTAGTTATTAAGAGATCTCTCAATGATCATTCTGAAGATAGCCCATTGGTAGTAGTCAGTGATAAACACCTAAGTTAAGCAGGGTTGGGCATGTTTAAAACCCTGGATGGAATCCTGAATGGATAGCTGTAGATGGAAATACTCTCCAGTAGGTGGTGCTGCACAGATTTCTTTCTTTCTGAGGGTGGCTTTACCGTTGAAGATCTGACATTGTCTTGAAGGTACAAATTCAACAAGGTTTGTCTGTTGAAAATGGATTATCATGATGAGATAATCCTGTGGTTGAAATTTCACGCTCAAAACAAAAGTTGACATTAATGAATTTTTCAAATCCAATGTATTTTCCACTTAGATTGCACATCGCCATACTTTGACAAATTTCAGCGTTGATTCAACCAGTCTGTGCTCAGTAGGTATTGTGTTATCTGGATTTGCTGTGAGAGGGAACAGACAGTACCATGGCATAATAGTTTAAAGCCTACTTCACAAATAGTATTTTAGAGTCCGTGTGGTAGTGTTGACAAAACACCTGGAACTACAAGATGTTGGTGTGTTGCCACTGGAAAAATACTTAGAAATGCATCAAATTAAATCTCACACCCTGACCACAATTCAGTAGGCTACACCATAAAGCTTGTGTATGATTACCTTACAGCTATTAATCTTTGTGTATTTATGTGTGACAGTCTTTTGTGTCCAAACCATGAGAGAAGAGCCATTTTCCTGAGTTATGTAATTCCTTGTGTTCCCTGAACTGTAAACACATTGAGATGATGGGAAATGCTACTCTTGAGGTTGCCTGGCCGTCATCCAAGACCTTTTGCGGCCAACTACTGTGCTCAACCACGCAGACTCCAGAGGAGTTGCGACACAGGAAACTGGAACTATTCTTGTTTTTGCTCCTGATTTAGATAAGTGTGTATAGGCCTATGTGGATATATAGAGAGAGACTGAAAGCTCTATGTGATGTTAATTTAATAGAACACATTTGAACATTAACAAGTGAACGAAATACAAATGTGAACTGGACTGTGAGACTATTTGAGGTGTACGTGGGCCAAGGCTGGGTCACTGCAGCGCAGTGCATCCACTACAAAGCTGTAGTAGAAGTATGTAGATTTCCCACTGCAGTGGTTTAGCCCCACTCTAATGCTGCAGTCTCCCTGGTTTTAGATTTCACTGGATTTCTACAGTACCCCACCCCCTACCCCACCTCCCTTTTCCGTTGCACAGTATCATGTGAAAGCTTATTCTAACAGCATATTCTATCATCATGGGAGAGTAAAAATAGCAAGATCTTCTCACTAATGATGTTTGTTTCCTTTTAAAACAGTGACATATTTTTTTTTACTTCTGAGCTGTCGTTGTCACTGAGCCTCAGTGAAGTGAATGTATCAGGTTCCAGATAATGAGATTCTCTCGTTTGAAAGGTACAGGCACATTGTCATCTGAGGGCAGCGGAGACTCCTCTGATTCTAATATGAAACGTTTCCTATCCTCAGATGAGCCGCAAAGACAGACAGCAGCCTAGCATTGAGGTCAAAACAACATGATGCTTTTCCCCTTGCTTTCAAGTAGCTGCCAACAAAAAGCTGTTGACTGCCAGTGTCAAAGAGGTCTTGTCTGTGGACTTAACTTTGTTTGTGTGGACTAAATACTTGTATATCTGAGCTTTTCTTAAAGCCAGCCCATGTCAACCTTTTCCTCATCTCTCCACACAAGCTCCCAGTTATTGTTGGCTTCAGATTCAAAGCCATTGTGCTTGCCTTTGAGGCAGTGAGGGTAACCACTCCTCTCTACCTGCTGGCAATGATAAGACCACACAACCGGCCAGGCCAGTGCTTTGTTACCTCTGGTCTCCCGGAATCTCCCCCATGAGGACTCAGTGTATGGTCCACCTGGTTTTGTTATGACCCCTCAAAATCATCTGTATGGGTGTTGGAACAGCAGAGGTGCTACTTATCCTCATCCACTTGTGCTATTAGCCCAAAGCATGTTTTCTCCTCATCCTGTGTTGTGTTGCTTTCATCTGTCTTATTTGAATTATTGTTCAATTCTATTCTTCTTTATCCTTATGAGTTCTGTGAGTTTTTCCCCCTGAAGTTTGTGTTGGTGGAAGTCTGAGACCCAAGGCTGATAGTGCAACTATGCACTTCTCTCATCATGCTTGTGAGAGAGAGCTACAGGAGTGACAGCGATGGGGCCAGTGAACAATCGAGCTCAGATTGCATGGGGATTTGGAGTGACAGGTGCACAGGAGCCAAGAGGAGAGATTAATCTCTACTGAGATAAATTACAAAGTAGTTATCCTACTGTTAAGACCTCTGTTACTTTTTGATTTGTGTAGAATGGTCCACGTGGGTGGATGTCAATATTTCTCTTTACAAAAACCTGCCTGTTTTTATTGCTATTATCAATGATTACAGTAGCCTAGGCATATAATGAAATTACGACATTTGTATTGCCAACTGGCACAGGCAAATATAACCCCCATACAGTGTCTATGTTCCTCTTATTATGATTTAATATTTCTGGTCCGTGATTTTAACTATATTTTGTTGAGCAAGCATCACGAGGTTAGGACTCCCAGTTTGAAGCATAGATAGAAACCATAATGAGCCCCCAATGAGTGCCTGTGGTTTGTTCCTCTATGCACGAAGCACCGCCCAGGTTTTTGCTCCCCGCTACGCAGGGAGAGTTGCAGCAGTAGCGTTCTACAGTGCCTACGTTACCATCACAATTTTAGTGCATGCAAAGACCCCTACTCCTAATGAAAAACGGCATTCAAGTCGGCAAATCAGGAAACTAGCGGACTACGGGTGTCAGAGTGGAAGGGGAACTAACGGTGCAGACTCTGATGATGATGAGGATGATGATGGTGAGGATGATGATTCTGTAAGAGAGTTATACGTATGAATACAATATTATGTGAAAGAGGAGGTAGCTAGAGATTATACCAGAAATGTTTCCTTGCGTTTGGATAGAATTGTGAACAGTCACAAAATGTTGGTGTACAGCAATATGCACCTTAACCGATTAAATGTTGCAGAGCTCATGCTCTACATTATGACCTTGGATATGAAAATGATAATTTGCATGGTCGTAATTATCGTATGCGATGCTTTTGTTTGTGTGGTTGGTGGTTGCTAATACTGTGCCTCAGTGCGCGTATGGATAATCACAGCCCGCACTAAAGTACGCACGGCGTGCAGTGGAGGCGAGGAAGTGGGAGTGAATGCGTGTTCTTATGGAAGTACACACAGGGCTTCAACATGGCCTCATCACGATATGAATGGCGCTGGTATATTCTATATTACCAGATCTTGTTTGTGGTTTACATTTTATTTAGCATGTCGGCCATCAGTGGCATATGGCAGTCGCGGGCGCCAGATCGGTGTTATAAGATTGTTAGGAATTGTTCCTTGTCTCGGCGTTCTCTCGTTGTAAATGTATTTTATTGGCATGTTGTAAAACACATCTATGCATGGGATGTGGGAGAGGCAATGTTTTTCAGTAAAATCCTGTTCTGTTGATTACTTGGCGTTGGCAATATGGTGCTCGTTTGAAATAAATATAGTCTTAACACATAATCTTCTTGATCTGGTAGGATTGAAAAGATGCGACTCACATGCGCTAAAATAATATAATTAAATAGAATAACTGTATTCTCCAGGCTGTAGATTGCGTTTTGTAAACTACTGACCATGCCATTTGGGTCTCAGAGCTATACTGGGCACAATGCAAAAACAGCATCACCTAGCCTACTGTAAACGAGCTATCCAGTAGCCTAATAATATAATGTATTATCGAATGTAGTGTTTAGTGTTTAAATATTGACCCGTTTTGTAATGGTTTTACATTGATATTGAAGTGTTTTTTATGTATATACTTCCATGCTTCTACTGTAGGCCTACCTCACAGTAGGCCCCATGGTGCCTCATAATGTTGTATTTTATGACGTAGCCTATAGGATATCTCGAAACATTGCTTTTAGTTTATGCGAATTGGTAGGCCTAAATAGTATGACGAATGGTTATGTGGATATTCTTTTTTTTATGTAGAACTAATATAATACAGTTTGCGTTTTCATAGTGACAATTCTACAGATGCTATGAATGGAACAGCATGTTTTTGTTGTGTGTGTGTGTTTGTTTGCAACTTAATGCAAAGACCTCCCTGTTGTATTGACTGCTTACAGTGCTGTTCATATCACAGGATCCCAGTTAAATAAATGGTGATGCATCGAGTCTCACAGGAGATAAAAAAAGCTGTATTGCAAAAGGGGAATGCTCTGCTCTAGTGTAATAACAGTATTACTGTCAGTACGCCTATGCAGACATTATTTTAAAAAGACAGGGTTATTCAATAATTGTATTATGAGGAAGCCAAATACAGGTTGTCATATCAAAACGGGTGTGCATATTTAATGCAGGCAGGGGTGCATTCACATGGAGATGCATGTGGAGCTAAAAATACCCCTTTCTGTTCTTGAGCATGTGAGTTATAGTGGAGAGCGAGCTCTCTTGACACTTATCAGGGGACATGTTGACTTGTTAATTAGTATATAACTGTGAGGGATTACTGTCTGTTTTTAAACTGTTGTATCTCTCATAGTTTGAGATATCACCTTTTTTTCATTCACTCACGTTATTAGGATTGCAGGTGGAGCTCAGGCAGGGCACCTGTGGTCTATTCCATAAATCTTTGTTTAAAGAAATGTTAATTATGTTCATACATAAAGTCATTTGGCCTGGAATAGATCATGACATTAAAGTGTGAATGGAGGGTAGGTCAATTAGAGTTTTTCTCTACATAATATATTAGAGAAACGCTGTTGAGTAAAAGATAAATTATGCCAAAGTTTGTTTTGGATTATGAGAAAAACAGTCACTCCAAACAGAGAGGATATGATTTAGGGATTTATCGGCCAGCCGATAGTGCAGCTCAGCTGTGTAATGTGTCACGGCACCAATGTAGCATCTACCAATCTGCACACTGTTTCAGTATGGTGCTCCTGATCCCTATAGCCTCCACCACACTCCAGCCAAGTACATACACAAAGCTCTTTAGAGCAATAGGTTAGCAATAGTTTATGTTCATATTCAGGTTTTTACTCTTTAATGTAAAATGTAAAATGTTGAGTCAAGAAAATATTTGGAAGAAGATGGTATATTACTCCTTTTGGCCTTATTTAACTGCTTTTTGTAGTAGTGTGACTGAACGATGTACTACTGATCATCTTATGTAACATTGACTTTTACACAGAGGAAAAGTGTTTTATGTACAGTAAATCTGTTTTAGACATAATAAGGCCAATTACAGATTTTGCCCACAAATCTAGGGCCATTTCGTGAGAGGGAGGGGCTAGACAAAAAGTGGCAAAAGTGTAATATTTAAATCCCTGAGGGTGATGCAATTAATAAGGTTGTCAAACTGTGAATTTATTTTGTTTGACCTGGCTTTTACAATGGCAATACAGATGGGAAAATATAAATGCAATCATTCCTCTTCATGAGACTTCATTTATTTCTTGGGACAGTTTTAGTTTTCCCCACTTTAATGTCTAAACCCCAGATTGAGATTGATAATCTGTAGAGGAGGTATTCTCTGAGGGTGAGCAGACAGACTAGCATCACTACTCTGGATGGTTCTGACTTAGAGTATGGGGACAACTACAAATACCTAGGTGTCTGGCTAGACTGTAAACTCACCTTCCAGACTCATATTAAGCATCTCCAATCCCTAATTTATTCTAGAATCGGCATCCTATTTCGTAACAAAGCCTCCTTCACTCACGCTGGTAAACATACCCTTGTAAAACTGACTATCTTACCGATCCTCAACTTCGGCGATGTCATTTACAAAACAGCCTCCAACACTCTACTCAGCAAACTGTATGCAGTCTTTTTATTTTACCTTTCTTTAACTAGGCAAGTCAGTTAAGAACAAATTTTCATTTTCAATGACGGCCTAGGAACAGTGGGTTAACTTCCAGAACGACAGATTTGTACCTTGTCAGCTCGGGGGTTTGAACTTGCAACCTTCCGGTTACTGGTCCAACTCTCTAACCACTAGGCTACCCTGCCGCCCCACAGTGCCACCCGTCTATCACAGTGCCATCCGTTTTGTCACCAAAGCCCCATATACCACCCACCACTGCGACCTGTATGCTCTCGTCGGCTGGCCATCGCTACATATTCGTCGCCAGACCCACTGGCTCCAGGTCATCTGTAAGTCTTTGCTAGGTAAAGCTCTGCCTTATCTCAGCTCACTGGTCACCATAACAACACCCACCCGTAGCACGCGCTCCAGTAGGTATATCTCACTGGTCATCCCCAAAGCCAACACCCACTTTGACCAGCTTTCTTCCCAGTTCTCTGCTGCCAATGACTGGAACGAATTTCAAAAATCGCTGAAGTTGGAGACTTATATCTCCCTCACTAACTTTAAGCATCATCAATCTGAGCAGTTTACCGATTGCTGTAGCTGTACATAACCCATCTGTAAATAGCCCACCCAACTACCTACCTCATCTCCATATTGTTTTTATTTACTTTTTTTGCTCTTTTGCACACCAGTATTTCTACTTGCACATCATCATCTGCACATCTATCACTTCAGTGTTAATTTGCTAAATTGTCATTACTTCACTACTATGGCCTATTTATTGCCTTACCTCCTTACTCCATTTGCACACACTGTATATAGATTTTTCTATTGTGTTATTGACTGTACTTTTGTTTATACTATGTGTAACTCTGTTGTTTTTTGTCGCAGTGCTTTGATTTATCTTGGCCAGGTCGCAGTTGTAAATGAGAACTTGTTCTCAACTGGCCTACCTGGTTAAATAAAGGTGAAATAAAAAATAGGCATGTGTCTGTTAGGGTATCATCCTTGAGTCATCTCTACCCACTACTGGATGTTATACTTAATCATATTTTAGAGACCAGTGTCCATTTATGGTATGAGGTCTTTGGGGGATCGAAACAGGGGTGTCTACATGGAATGGCAGTTACCATAGTGGTTAGAGCGTTGGGCCAGTTACCAAAATGTTGCTGGATTGAATCCCTGAGCTGATGTAGTAAAAATCTGTCGGTCTACCCCTGAGCAAGGCAGTTGTCATCCAAATCAAATGTATTTATATAGCCCTTCGTACATCAGCTGATATCTCAAAGTGCTGTACAGAAACCCAGCCTAAAACCCCAAACAGCAAGCAATGCAGGTGTAGAAGCACGGTGGCTAGGAAAAACTCCCTAGAAAGGCCGAAACCTGGAGAGGGACCAGGCTATGAGGGGTGGCCAGTCCTCTTCTCGCTGTGCCGGGTGGAGATTATAACAGAACATGGCCAAGATGTTCGTAAATGACCAGCATGGTCAAATAAAAATAATCACAGGCAGAACAGTTGAAACTGGAGCAGCAGCACGACCAGGTGGACTGGGGACAGCAAGGAGTCATCATGCCAGGTAGTCCTGAGGCATGGTCCTAGGGCTCAGGTCCTCCGAGAGAGAGAGAGAAAGAAAGAGAGAAAAAGAGAATTAGAGAGAGCCTACTTAAATTCACACAGGACACCAGATAAGACAGGAGAAGTACTCCAGATATAAAAAACTGACCCTAGCCCCCCGACACATAAACTACTGCAGCATAAATACTGGAGGCTGAGACAGGAGGGGTCAGGAGACACTGTGGCCCCATCCGATGATACCCCCGGACAGGGCCAAACAGGAAGGATATAACCCCACCCACTTTGCCAAAGCACATCCCCCACACCACCATTGATTATCACTTAGGCATTGATTATAACACCTCATGTGTTAGAGTCATTTCACTGAATCAAAGATGTGTAACTCTTAATAATACTGGTCATTTGTATAAAAAATATATATATATATTTAAAAAAATGTATAATAATAATACTTAAAAAAAAAGGAATAAGTAGATCAATTGGTTTGAAACTCAGATATTGTCACCAAGACTTGACAGTGCCCTCCTGCCCTTGTAAAAGTACTAATGAGCCCTTACCGTCCTCTCTTCTCTCCCTCACCACTACTCCTATCACTCCCTTCCTTCACCGTTTCCCTCTACCCACTCTCACCCCTCACCCCAATCCCCCATTTCCCCTCTTCTCTTCTCTCTCACTTCCCTTCTCTCCTCTCCTCTCCCCTACCTCAACCCCTCTCACCCCTCACCCACAGTTGATCAGTGGAGGATCCATCGTCAGCGCTGAGGCAGTATGGGATCATGTCACCATGGCCGACAGGGAGTTGGCATTTAAGGCAGGGGATGTCATCAAGGTCCTCGATGCATCAAATAAGGACTGGTGGTGGGGACAGATTGATGATGAAGAAGGATGGTTCCCAGCCAGCTTTGTGAGGGTGAGTGGAGCCATCAAAGATTTTCTCATTCTCTGCTGCACCGTGTCTTGCCCCTCAACAAGTACACTAGGGTTTACCACCTATTCTCAATGCTCCGATGGATTATCCTTTGCCATTGCCTTATCATTGATAATTATCGTTGATTCACTGCCCTGTTTTGAGGGCAGATATTTTAGGCTTGGGTGATGATATTTTGATATAGATCAAAATATGATTATGCCATGCTAATCTCACAGGAACTACAAATATTTACTAGTCTCCAATTGAAATACTGTGAAAACAAGAAGACTTCAGAAAAGTGAGTAGTTATTACATTGCGGGGTTATCACTACTAGCCTTCTCCATCTGCCAACTGTAAAAATGAGTCTGAACGAGGTATGTCATGTTTTTCTCTCCAAAGGTTGAACCCCACCCACCACAACCTCAAACAAAACAGGTTTTCTATATCAACCCTATAGCAGCTCCAAGGTTCCAAAACACAACTACCAAGGTGCGTTTAATAGTTTCAGCAAGTATTTCAAAGCAACTGTTTTAACTAGCATCTCACTGCACATTGGACCACCCCATATCTAACATCCTGTCGCTTTATACTACTGCTTCCATTTGCAGACATCACCATGCTTCAAGTGTCAAGCTTGTAATAGCATTACAGTCAAACTATAGTATCTCAAACAACACTCTCTTTCTCACTCTCACTTACTCTCTTTTTCTCACTCTCTGCACTCTCACTCAACTGAAAAGCGAGCAATGAGGCACTGATTCATCTCAGATCTGAATGATGAAACATGTATGACCAACCTTTTAGCAGAGGACAGGGCATATCAAACAGGTGGATAAAACGAACAAGGCTTGATGAGTGACTCAAATAAAAGCTATTTAATGGTTATTTTATGTTACCGGATTTGTTGTCATGTTGGAAGTTATTTTCAGGAACATACATTTTCTAAAATCTTAAGAGCATTTCTGGATTATTGTGCCCATCCTATGAATTGACCATGCAGCTTTTGTCCACTGGTCCAAGGAAACAGAGAGAGTGGGCTCTAAATAGACACCCGTGGACAATGTACTCAGGCTGAGATATACTGTGTACACAGAACCATCAAGCACTGAGACCTGATGTCTGGAAAAGATTACTTACAGCACAGGCCATATGTGAATTCTGTATGGCCACATGCATATTTAAAATCAATCTCAGAGGGGTCCCATGACTCTATGTATGTTATGGTTGGGTCTAGTGTTTGTAATATAGACATAGGTTTAATGACCACAACTACCTCATATTTGCAAACAAACAGTCAGATACAGTAGGGTCCAAAATGATTGACACCCTTGATCAAGATAAGCAATAATGACTATATGAAATAAATAATTCAAATATTGAGCTATACTAATACAATTGTTCAGAGAAATATGTTTTGTTTAACAAGTATTGTTTTTTCTCAAAAAGGTAGGGGTAAGAATTATTGACACCCCTAAAGATTCTTATAAATAATGTAGTCAAACGTTTAGTATTTGGTCCCATATTCCTAGCACACAATGATTACATCAAGCTTGTGACTCTACAACTTATTAGATGCATTTGCAGTTTGTTTTGGTTGTGTTTCAGATTATTTTGTGTCCAATCGAAATGAATGATTAATAATGTATTGTGTCATTTTGGAGTCAGTTTTACTGTAAATAAGAATATAATATTACATGACCAAAAGTATGTGGACACCTGCTCATCAAACATCTCGTTCCAAAATCATGGGCATTAAAATGGAGTTGGTCCCCCCTTTACTGCTATAACAGCCTCCACCCTTAACCACTTTCCACTAGATGTTGGAACATTGCTGCAGGGACTTGCTTCCATTCAGCTACAGGAGCATTACTGAGGTCGAGCACTGATGTTGGGAAATTAGGCTTGACTCGCAGTCTGTGTTCCACTTCATCCCAAAGGTGTTCGATGGGGTTCAGGTCAGGGCTCTGTGGAGGTCAGTCAAGTTCTTCCACACCGATCTCAACAAACCATTTCTGTTTGGACCTTGCTTTGTGTACCGGGGCATTGTCATGCTGAAGCAGGAAAGGGCATTGCCCAAACTGTTGCCACAAAGTTGGAAGCATAGAATTGTCTAGAATGTCATTGTATGCTGTAGCATTACGATTTCCCTTCACAAGATTTCCCTTCATTCCTCCTCCACCAAAGTTTACAGTTGGCACTATGTATTGGGGCAGGTAGTGTTCTCTTGGCATCCAGCGTACCCAGATTCCTCTGTCGGACTGCCAGATGGTGAAGT
Organism: Oncorhynchus kisutch; assembly: GCF_002021735.2. Classification (NCBI taxonomy): domain Eukaryota; kingdom Metazoa; phylum Chordata; class Actinopteri; order Salmoniformes; family Salmonidae; genus Oncorhynchus; species Oncorhynchus kisutch. The sequence goes on from NC_034179.2 coordinate 27,688,778, forward strand.
GTGATTAATCACTCCAGAGAGAGTGTTTCCAATGGCGGTGAGCTTTACACCACTCCAGCTGACGCTTGGCATTGCGAATGGTGATCTTAGGCTTGTGTGCGGTTGCTTTGCCATGGAAACCCATTTTGTTAAGCTCCAGACGAACAGTTCTTGTGCTGACGTTGCTTCCAGAGGCAGTTGGGAACTCTGTAGTGAGTGTTGCAATTGAGGACAGACAATTTTCACACGCTACTCTCTTCAGCACTTGGTGGTCCCGTTCTGTGAGCTTGTGTGGCCTACCACTTCGCAGCTAAGCCGTTGTTGATCCTAGACGTTTCCACTTCACAATAACAGCATCTACAGTTGACTGGGGCAGCTCTAGCAGTGCAGACATTTGACGAACTGACTTGTTGGAAAGGTGGCATCCTATGACAGTGTCACTTTGAAAGTCACTGAGCTCTTCAGTAAGGTCATTCTAATGCCTATTATTGTCTATGGAGATTGTATGGCTGTGTGCTCGATGTTATAATCCTGTTAGCAACAGGTGTGCCTGAAATAGCCGAATCCACTAATTTGAAGGGGTGTCCACATACTTTTGTATATGTAGTTTTCCTCCAAGACATGGTAACCTCTCACAATTACCAATAACTCAGGTTTTTACCATGTCTTGGGGGTATGATCTTTCTCTGAGCAATTGTATTTGTATAAAATAATATCATTTCCCAATTCTATTAACATACAATATTTGAATTATTTATTTTATACAGTCATTATTGCTCATCTTTATCAAGGGTGTCAATAATTTCGGACACCACTATCTGTCATTACGATTGAGCTAAACTCTAAGTAAATGAGTAAATGCTTCAACCTCAACTTTTTATTTTATTTGACTGAGTCTACTAACTGATCTCATCTTACTCAGTGATTGCTAGAGTTTGTGTTTGATTTTATTTATGTGACAAGAAATTATAAGCTAATTCTATGGGAAAATAGTACCTTCATATCCTAGAGGGAAATGTGCCCATTAACAATACAGTTGCATCATGGCTGGCTTTGTAATGTGTATTTTTCCTGAAAAACATCATGATTGTGTAGATGTTTATTAGGAGTCAGCTACCTACCCCGTGTCCTCTGGCAAGGTTGCTAAAATTAGTTCCCTTTGAGGATTACACAAAGTGACAGTTCATTCCTTGAGATGCCTTCAAGCAACCAATGCACTAATGCGCTCACAACTCCTCCAACTCCCTCAACTAGGAGGTATCAGATTTTAATCAAACAATGAATACTGCGCAGAAGGACATCATGTTCATTGTTTCATGGTTTTATCCCTTTTGTAATACAATGTTATTTCTTGACCGTTTGTATATTATAATGTGGGGAGGTCAAAACAATGAAAAACTATCTACCAAATCTATTAATTTTAAAATGTGGATTACTTCTCCTTGCCATTATCATTCACCTGATAAGACAAAACATGTGAACAAAAATCGTATGATGGGGGTCCCAGGGTCACCTGTTCTAGTGGCTCCTGATATTGGGGTTCGATGTGAATATAAGCAAACTATTCATGTACAGAACTATATGGTATATATTTATCGGGTCCATACTTGCGAACATTAGAAAAAGTAGAAGTTCTCAAAATGCCCATCAGCCAATTTAAATTGTTGACGTAGTTGCATGTGATACAACGCTACATGTTAGCTTTTCCCATAGGATAACCTGCCAGACATACATGCTAACCACACCACCCGTTGCAAAATAAATGTGCACATACATGTTATTCAATCATTGCACCCATACTGCTTGCGCGCGCGTCAACAAGAGTATGCGTAGCCAGGCGCTAACATGCTGACCAGACTGAGATGGGAGAGGCAGGACTTGCAGTGCATCAAGCGTCACAAATAGAACCAGTGTGGATGCAATGATTGAATAATATGTACCGTACCAGTCAAGAGTTTGGACACACCTACTCATTCCGGGGTTTATTTTTACTATTTTTAAAAACTATTTTCTACATTGTAGATGAATAATAGTGAAGACATCAAAACTATAAAATAAGAATTGGACTCATGTAGTAACCAAACAAGTGTTACAAAAATGAAAATATTTTTTTTATTTGACATTCATCAACATTGCCACCCTTTGTCTTGATGACAGCTTTGCACACTTGGCATTCTCTCAACCAGCTTCATGAGGTTTTCACCTGGAATGCATTTCAATTAACAGGTGTGCCTTGTTAAAAGTTAAGTTGTGGAATTTCTTTCCTTCTTAATGCGTTTGTGCCAATCAGTTGTCTTGTGACAAGGTTGGGGTGGTATACAGAAGATAGCCCTATTTGGTAAAAGACCAAGTCCATATTATGACAAGAAGAGCTCAAGTAAGCAAAGAGAAACAACAGTCCATCATTACTTCAAGCCATGAAAGTCAAAATTCAAGAACTTTGAATGTTTCTTCAAGTGCAGTCGCAAAAACCATCAAGCGCTATGATGAACCTGGCTCTCATGAGGACTGCCACAGGAAAGGAAGACCCAGAGTTAGGAAAGGTGGATACCTAGTTAGTTGTACAACTGAATGCCTTTAACTGAAATGTGTCTTCCGCGTTTAACCCAACCCCTCTGAATCAGAGAGGTGCGGAGGCTGCCTTAATCAACATCTTCAGGGAATAGTGGGCTAACTGCTTTGTTCAGGGGCAGAACAACAGATTTCCACCTTGTCAGCTCAGGGATTCGATCCAGCAACGTTTCAGGTTACTGGCCCAACACTCGCCCAACACTCTAACCACTAGGCTAGTTACTTCTGCTGCAGAGGATACGTTCATTAGAGTTAACTGCACCTTAGGTTGCAGCCCAAAAAAACGCTTCACAGAGTTCAAGTAACAGACACATCTCAACATCAACTGTTCAGAGGATACTGGATGAATCAGGCCTTCATGGTCAAATTGCTGTAAAGAAACCACTACTAAAGGACACCAATAAGAATAAGAGACTTTCTTTTGCCAAGAAACACAAGAAACGGACATTAGACCAGTGGAAATTTGGTCTGATGAGTCCACATTTGAGATTTTTTGTTCCAACCGCTTTGTGAGACACAAGGGGGCCTCAAACCCACTGTTACCGTATCCTGCAGATTCACAGTTCACTGGTATATGCTACCTGGCAGCAATAATAATAGAGGTACATGACAGCTATTTGACAAGACCATAAGGCTCTTCAAATTTAAAAAAAAGTTGTATGTTAAACGTAAATGTTGTATAGACCTCCTTTATCTTTTTCTCGTAAAAGCACATGGATGTGTGTGAAAAACATGACATTTCGTCATATAGCGGAAAATCAGCACCATGCAATATTGGCACACTACAATTGTGACAAACTAAGTGGAACATAAGTAAACCTTGAATTTGGAGGTTTAAAATATCCCCCTGGTGGCCAAGTTGACCTATTTTAAGAAATGCCATTGGTTGGTGGATATAAAGTATAAGATCTTTGATAGGCTGATGCGGAATTTGTTAGAGGAAATAATCACTGGCCTGCTGGTCAGGTTAGCATCGTGCTAAATGTGGCATGTTATGTTATGGGAACAGCTATACATTTAGCGTTGTATCAAGTGCAACCACGTAGATTATTTTAATTGGCTACTGCTCATTTTGAGACTGAGAAGTCTAAACTTGTGTGGACCCATATTGTTCATTATATTAAGTTATAGCATGTTAAGGTTATATCCCTATCAATTTGCAGTGTTGGGGAAGCTACTCTGAAAATAGAGTTTACCAAGCTACCAATTAAACACAAAAACTCTGTTTCAAGTGAGAATTTGGCAGGTCTGATGCTGAAAAAGAAAGGAAATTATTGTCTACTTCACCCTCATTCTTTTGGTTAGAAAAAAATGTTGTGTTGTTCCAGTAGTTTTCTACACCGCTACATGGCAAAAAAGTAATTAACTACTGAAAACACTACCAAGATTTGTATTGAGTTCAACTGCCACCAAGATACTGCAAAATGCAGGTAAATTACTAATTGAACTACATGTAATTCACTACTCCCCAACACTGTCAATTTGAACATTGCTGGAAACAGACTGTCAGGAGCCACATTTGAAACACAGGGATTGTGCAGTGCAGTCTATCAACTGTCCCATTTATTAGAAGCAAAGCTCTGTTTTAAATTCCCTGTGTCACTGCCTTACATCTTGTGAGCGCTCATGCTTAAAGCTCTATTGTGCAGTCACAGTGATGTACTCAGCCTAACCTGCAATTTCATGCTTGTTTCTTTTTCTAGTTTTGATGCATACTGTTGGTTTAGCTCAACCTATTCCATCGATACAGTTACATATCGCAATATTATTTTTGACAATATATCATATCGTATCGTTTTGACAATATTGCAATATTACTTTTGCGCTAGTTGGCTGTACCTGCATCAAACTCCAGTATTTTTCCTTCATAGCTTGTTCTCCGTCTTCTTTTTAAATAGGGAGCTAATTTGTCTTCAGCACTTTTATTTCCATAATTAAAACTCGTTATCGTGGCTCTCTCTTGTCCCTCTACAGCAGACCTATAGTGAGGTCCCTGGCAATTCCCAACCCAACTCTTCAATGTAAAGGCTTTGTTAGAATTCAAGATAAATTACAATGTTTTTTGAACAGGTACCTATTTTACGGGTGCATCAGAGGAATGAAGGCCTGCTGATATGGATATTTCTATACTTTTTTAACACGTTTTTGACAAATCTAATTATGATACACATTGTTCAATTTAAACTGAAGAAGTGGCATTGAAAATGAATTTGAATAGGGAGAAAAGGCTCCATGGCTTTGGAATTAATATGGTGTTGTTGTTTTGTATTTAAAAAAATATTTTAGATCTACAACCCGAACCCTGATTGTTGATGCTACTGTTTATTTGTCAAGGCTGACATGTTGTGTTCTGCTGTCCTCAGCTGTGGGTGAACCAGGAGGAGAGCACGACGGTAGAGACAGTTGAGGGGGCTAGCCCCAGCCCCAGTGAGGTCCAGAATGGACATGCGGAGGCCAGCCCCAGCAGCAGCGACTGTCTTTGCCTGGGCCAAACCGTCCAGAACAGAGACCAGATGAGGGCCAATGTAATCAACGAGATCATGAGCACAGAGCGTCACTACATCAAACACCTGAAGGACATATGTGAGGTAGGCTTGGCTGGCTAGAGATCTTCCAAAGACAGAAGGGCATATGTGAAGCAGAAGTTATAGACTATGGATGGGCGTGGGGTGGGGGCCACAAAAAATCTGAAAATGTCATGAGGGGCCACAGTGGGTCACGGGACTACGTATCCATATAACCTAGGGTTGGGCTAGTAAATAAAAGGCCGTTCGCTAATTCGAATACCCGAGCCAACAAGGTGAACAATCTGTTGATGTTCCTTTGATTAAGGCACGTAACCCTAATTTGCTCCAGGGGTGCCGTACTACTATGGCTCACCCTGTAAAACAACACACTTCACTGCACTTCTCCGGGTATGTAACAATAAAGCATCTTACATGCAATCAGGGCCAGCCCTAGTCTTTTGGGGCCCCTAAGTGACATTTTGTTGGGGGCAAAATATTTTAGACATTTTTGTTTGTTTTGGTCTTCGCCAAGGGTTTTACGCGCCTTCATAAGGTGATTGGTCAACAGTAGGGATTCCTCAATTAAGTGTTTGTTGTCATTCAATGAGAGACAACCTGTTTTCATGCACATTTTTTCACTTGGGAAATACTGCAGATGTAAAAAAATAAATTAAAAAAAGACCTCTGCAAAAACAAAATAAATGACAGTTTTCTTGAGTTATCTTAGATTAATTCTGGATATTTTGAGGTGTGTATACTGGCTATGGCATCTCAAGAGGGACAAACAGTCCTATTGCCGTTTTTTTCTTTTCAAGCGTTCTTTTATGGGAATATGCGAGGCACAGACGTTCACTTCACCTAGTTGAGTTCTGCTAGGAGCAAACTGAACTTAGTATGCAGACACCTTTATGCACTATGCTTTTCCGCATGCTTACTATACAACAGATCAATATAGTCTACCAGTCAACTGTCTATCCTGCCCTCTATCAATAGTGACAATAGTGGTTGTTGGATCGTTTGTCCAGATCTGCAATAGGTTAACTATCAATCATACCACACATAAAATTATTTAAATCTATCTGCACCATATCAATCAACAAGATGGAGGAATAGCTGATAGGCAGTGGGGAGGCCAGGTGCGTCACTAGGCATTAAAGAACAGTGAAGACACGCAGCTTTAAAAAAAAAACTATTGATCTTGTTTAGGGGCAATAAAATTATCCTACCAAGTCTAGCCTACAACACCACAATCCAATGTACTCACTTGTTTTCAAGTTTTCAAAATAGAATGCCCCACCCCACATCACACCCTGACCTAACCAAATAGAGAAATAAAATGGCTCTCTAAGGTCAGGGCGTGACAGGGGCACTATACAATCAGAGATTTTTTTCCCCCGAATGCTGTTTTATATTTTCCAAAATTCTGTTTTCTCAGTTTTATTGTTCCTGTTTTTAGATATTCTTTTTTTTTTACTCTTAAAACTACAATTGTTCATAGATAAACAATGAAATTGGATGTTCTGAGTCCATGTCAATGCTTACATCACATCAGAAGACCATTTATTTTAGGTCTGTAAGGAAATTAACAAGTCGATTTTTGAGTGTAATTCCCCTTTAATTGCGCATCTGGCCCTTTAATTGTGCATATGGTGAGCGCGGAATGTGCGGTATAATGTGCAGGTCTAGTGATGGTTCTGTTCTGCTGCTGTTCATTTCATGGCAAACTTAGCAAATAACAAATAAGATATACAAATTATATACTTCCTCATGATACACTTCTGCCAGGTAAGCCTACTTTGCAGTTAACATTTAATTTAGAAGGTTTTGGGGAAAGTATTTCTGTTAAACCACTAAATTAAATTAAATCATATCAACTGGCTTACACACGGAGTGATACACATAACCACACACAACACAGACAGGGCAATATTGCTGGAAATTAATTGGCAGATATTGTGTTAGGTTTGTCTTTTTAAGCTATTAGTAGCTAACCAATGGTGGGATAATGTTGCATTGATTAGATAGTAGCAAGGAGCTTGCAGTGTCTGATACTTGGGAGGTGTTGACAATGCAAACCATGATGATAAGCGTTCCAAGTCGGTATGCGGTTATGCGTTGCTTATTGGTTGTGTGTGGTGCATTGGCACAGAAACCTGTTGGTGGAAAATTCGTTGCATCTATTTTATATAATTTATAAATATCATAAAATTTTAAACAAATTCCCCCCTAGCTGATCATTGTCTGCAGACGATTCTGATCGTAGTGTAACGAGAGTCATTTTTGTTGTTGTCTATTTTTCGGTCGTTGTCTGCGAACCCTTAACCTTCTGGAGCGTTGCCTTGACAATAAACTGACTGTGCTACAAAACCATGCGAAAGTGGTAAAGTCGATATCTTCATGTATAAATACAATGGTTGCTACAGTTATGGTTATTTATGGTGGTAATCATAATTGTTGAGTACATTTTGAGGGGGGAGGATGTGCAACATTTTTTACAGTACAAAGGGAGGGTCATGTGAAGAAAAAGAATGTTGGGGAGGGGAGTGCAGTTTTTTTTAATGACGTCTCGAGTTGCCTAGCTCTGTTTAAGACAATTACCTTGTTTTAGGCCATTATCCAACCACTATTCATAGCAAGATAAGACAGATTATTAGTGATTATCCAGGATGAAATATTAAATGGGCATGAAAAAAAGTGTATTTATCTAAGTACCCAATAAACTGTATATCCAATATTTCCACAGTGCTATAACAGCTCTTGTGCAGATTTAGATTATGCAGTACAGTGCTTTCCATGGACTAGGAACAAAATGTGTCTAAAGGCAAACTTCAGTCAATTATGTTCTAAAGAGTAGTGACATGCTACAGTGTTTTAGTGAGAGATTAGAAGCGATGGCTGACCCGTAAGTGCTGGTTGTGGGCTCAGAAATAGCATCCCTCCCATCCCACACCACTCTTCCCCAGCATATATAGAAACAAGCACTCCATCTCTTCACGCACCACCTGTCTCCGTCAAACAACACACCCAGGAGAGGACATGAAAAAGTACTCAAAAAGCTGTTACCCAATCAGACGTTTTTCATCAGTTTTCCCTCTGTTCCCACATAAATATGACATAATCACAATGTGCTTCGAAACCCCCAAAATGACGCAGCGAAAACATAAATTGTGTAAGCAACATCACATGGCAAATCGTAATGTCTAGGTGACTGGGAATGCCTATTGAAGCGTGATGGGTCCCTTAAGTGTGAAACTATAAGATTTTTCATGAATGACTTGAAATGTTATTGGAGAAATGAGCTCCCACAGAGGGGATGAGTTACATAACTGAGACTCTTGCTTATAGAGCTGTAGCCATCTTTCCTGCCTTTTATTTCCCTCTAGATCTAATCTGGGAAAAATGTGGTTAGAAAAATAAATTTGATGGGAAATTAAACAGGGACTAAACAATGATCATGATTCAGTCATTGGCACTAATGCCTTTTTTAAACTCAGACAAAACTGTTTGAATGCCCTGTGTCATGTACAAATATTCCCAGTGTGAAATAGTTCCCAGTTCAATAATTGCAGGCGCAGATCTTTATGTGGATGGCTGAGCTCGTGCAGATGTTTCTCTCACCCTGTCTTGACCTCAAAAAACTGTTCTGTAAGAATGCGCATTTGCTTCACACATCTGCCATTCAATGGTGACCAGGAGTATTGACACTGACCAATCAGAAGCTTGTTGAGGCGTGAGGTCGACATATATACACCCAGACTCACGCGTCTAAGTGCTGAATGTTGATGTGAGGAGAGATATGTTGCCAGTGTAAAGACTTGGGCGCTACGGGAGGGGGCGAAAGAAATATCCGCCTAGCTCCGCCATCCACATAAACAGACGCACGTGCAATTATTGAACTGGGAATATTTTCACGTTGGGTGAAATTTTACATGACGTTACAATCACAACGATTGGGAAATATTTCATGATGGGAAGATTTTTACATGACACCCTGCAGTAAAGAAAAAATAATATGAAATGCCATGCAACATCAATGAAATACTATCATTTGAAATGCATAATACTGGATCAAAACCATTTGTTTTTCTTTGTTGCCTCAGGGTTACTTCCGGCAATGTAAAAAAAGAAGAGACATGTTCAATGATGACCAGTTGAGGGTCATATTTGGGAACATTGAAGATATCTACAGGTTTCAAATGGGCTTTGTCAGAGACCTGGAGAAGCAGTACAATACAGAAGAACCTCATCTCAGTGAAATAGGTCCCTGCTTCCTAGAGCATGTAAGCATTTTTGTATCTCTCAGGATTTCAAGTGTTTTTTAAATGTAATCCCTCAATAGGTTTGAGTAAACCTTGTGTATCATATCTACATGGCCATTGGATTCTCATCATTTTTCATACTTCTGAGAACCTTGATGATGGGGCACTTCAGAGTTCCCTTTGGTTATTAATTTCAATGGTAACTTAAGGCAGTAGTGCACCCTCACTATTTTGTTAACTCCAAAAAAGAAAAGAAAATTCAGCTCGTTTCAGCATTTCAAACATACTGTGTACACGTTTATCTGTTGCAGCAAGATGGCTTTTGGATCTACTCAGAGTACTGCAACAACCACGTGGATGCCTGCATGGAGCTCTCTCGGCTGATGAAGGATGGCCGCTATCAGCATTTCTTTGAGGCGTGTCGCCTGGTGCAGCAGATGATTGACATCGCCATTGATGGCTTCCTGCTCACGCCTGTCCAGAAGATCTGCAAGTACCCTCTGCAGCTGGCAGAGCTTCTCAAGTACACTGTCCAGGAGCACAGGTACCTGTCCCTTAGTCTCAATGTCACATCAAATATTTACATTCACCTCTGTGTCATGATGAAGCATTGTTTCTACTGATGAAGATCCTGCTGGAATGATTGGTATTTTTTGCTCTCAGGTTAATTGGCCAGTATGAGACTTGAGGATCTTTCGTTAATATGTGAGGATCCTAGACGTGGATGCTAAACTTAAAGTATTGTTGTTTTGTGCAGTGAAGCTGTGATAGAGATGTGGCACGGTATGCATGCCTGACTATACAGTTCTTTTGTTGACCTATTCCTCCTACTTGGTCACCCCCACTATAACATTGTGTCTCCTCCCCTCTCGTAGTGACTACCGTTACGTCGCTGCAGCGCTGGCTGTCATGCGGAACGTCACTCAGCAGATTAACGAGAGGAAGCGTCGCCTGGAAAACATTGACAAGATAGCACAGTGGCAGGCGTCTGTGCTGGACTGGGAGGTAGGACTAAGACAGGGTGACATGTCTGAGGAACTAACAAGTACTGTGGGACACACATACAACAAGCCGTTTTTAGTTAATGATTTGGCTCTGTCAACTCACTCCTTTGCTACTAGCTTGTTTTGGTCAGAGTTTGAAACACAATGTATTTTACAATGCAAATATTTTGATAAGCTGTCACGTAGACCTTCTATGAAGGTTTAGAGGCAAGAAGTTGTTTCTTCCAAAGGAAAATATATCAATTGCTCCTTTTGGAGTATGTACTCTTTTGATAAAATAAGAAAACAGACTGTCAGATGCGGTGCATTTTGAAGCACTCCGTTTCATCGGGATGAAGTTAATCAGGAGTGAGAAAAGGAAGTGTAAGGATCTGTGTTGCTAGACTCGAGCCTGTATTCGATGTGAGAGAGCTAGCATTAGCAGGCCACTCTGACCTAGTTGAAGAGTTTTTCCAGAGTTGCACAATCACTGAGGTACTGTAATTATGTCAAGTAAAAAAAAAAATCAAACCCACCAGAGTTCTACTTTGTCACCCTCTATGTATTTGAGGAAGCGGAAGCCTGTCTTAAACAGAGGAAGCCTGTCTTACTAGTCAGTATCTTATCAGTCACTTTTCTAATGTCATAAGCATAAAAGGATTCCGTTTTCTTGACTATGTATCACAGCCTGTGTTATTGATCCTGTTTAAAGATCTGACCGTCTTGTATTTCTCTGTGCAGGGGGATGATATTCTAGACAGGAGTACAGAGCTGGTCTACACTGGGGAGATGTCATGGATCTACCAGCCATATGGGCGGAGTCAGACCAGGGTCTTCTTCCTGTTCGACCATCAGATGGTTCTGTGTAAAAAGGTAAGGTGGCCACATCTGGGTCACAAATGCTATTTAATTGATCAGAACCAGTCTTGACACTCCCAGGTGTACATATTGCCTATGTAACCCCTCTCTTTTGCAGACAGAGTTGGCATGAATTTGTTTACAATGTGATCAACCGGTCAGTTTGTTTGTGAATAAAACATGGCAGCAAAATCAGTACGTGTGTTTGTACCCTTAGTTACACTCCCAGGTTCAAGGCAAATGAAGGTCACTGCTTGAAAGAGTCAAGTCACCAGATGAATGTACCTAAGGGGTAATGATTTATTGTGTGAAACAGAAAGTCATAGGCTTGTATGAGAAAATGCTTAGCCTCACCACTGTGGTGACAAAGACACAGCTTAGGACATTATAACTGCCGTTTTTATGGCCGAACAGGCTTGTTTGATAGTAGTTTTTATGACAGCAATTCCTCTTTACTCCCCAATTCTGACAAAACTTAAACTGTTTAAAAAAAGCACCTCAAGAAAAAAAGAGAAATTTAGGAAGTTTTGAAATGCATCCAATAGCTCAACATGTGTTGAGAGATTCTCAAAGGTCATGCTAAGAAATTCTCAATTCATGAAGTGTTTAGCTCTGAAACCCACAATCCCATGAATTAGGCCGATTAGTATGAGTCTTCGTAAAAGCTGTCATTCAAATGTGGTGGGTAGCTCACAAACATCACAGTGAGGGAAATTCTGTGTGATATATTGTCACCGTGCAATTTGTAGTTTGAAATTAAAATGGTCAGGAACACATCTTTAATTCAGCTACTGAAAATGGACCTTGTGGTACTTGTTGTAACAGAACTGGATGGAGATTCGTTCCTGCTTGTCTGTGAGGTCTTACCTTTTATCTCCATCCCTTCAGCACTGTGATTGATTCCTGCTCCTGAGGTGGATGACAACAGTGTTGTAACATAAGGCCGTCATGTCCAAAGGGGAGCTAGAGGAAGCTGACAGGCTTACAGTACAGTACACAGGGCTGTTGTGTCTCTGAGTTTACTGCTACCGCTGGGACATGTGTGACACAAGCTCTCTGAGGGGACAGGAATATATAGTACGCAGCAGAAACATCACTAATGGGGATGGGACACCTGGAATCAGGAGCAGCTGTTTACAGCAAAGTGCATTATTCATCAGGGTGATTGCATGGAACCCTGTCTATCACAGGGAAATTGATAGGCTGCAATTAGTAAAAATTTACTTTTTTCTTCCTGGCTGCCAGGAATTCAAGCCTTTTCATTTCCTATCTGTCTGTCACCTGGGTTTCACAGTGCCTCACTGTTGTTCAAAGCACTGGTGTAGATAATTCAAAGTAAATTAGAATCCACTCTCTACTTTATTTTTCCCTTCCACTCCTCACTCCCTTACTTTTCCCTCAGGACTTAATACGACGAGACATCCTGTACTACAAGGGCCGCATGGATATGGACAGGTACAATTTAGTTGATGCTGTGGATGGGCGAGATGATGACTTCAATGTGAGTGTGAAGAATGCGTTCAAGCTGAGTAATAAGGACTCAGACGAGATCCACATCTTCCTGGCCAAGAAGCTGGAGGAGAAACTTCGCTGGCTAAAAGCTTTTCACGAGGAACGCAAGATGGTGCAAGAGGATGAAAAAATAGGTGTGTATGTGAAAGAAATGTTCATTTGTACAACAAATTAAAATGGTGAATGAATATAACAATTATTTATATTTTTCAGGGTTTGAGATATCAGAGTATCAGAAGCGACAAGCAGCGATGACAGTGCGAAGAATGACCAAACAAAAAGGTAAATGCACACTTTCCCAAATTGGTTAACTAACAGTTTTTGTTTTTAGTCCATCTATAGTGCATCTCTCTCCTCCTTAATATATCTCTCCTCCCATGTGTAGGCCATAGATCTGTGCCCCCTGGATACCCCCCTCCTATGGACCCCATGAATCCAGGACAGTACTTGGTAGGAGACGGCATGGAACAATCAGAATTTGAATTCCCTGAACCTGAAAGGTGCAAGTCTCCCTTCTGGCAGAGCTTCAGCAGGTTAACTCCCTTTAGGAAATAGAGAAGAGATATATTTTAGAAAGACCACCTTATTTTTTTGAGAAGCACCATTGTATTTCAATTGTGACTCTTAGGGGAAAGCTGAACACGAGTATTTGGATTGTCAAACATTTAGCTTGTGAGCATCTCATTGATGACTGTACTGTTGTAATCACTTTACCTGTATGACTGCAATGACAACTACCAACACAACTACCACAGCGAATGACCACACCTTTGGAACCTGAGAGAAACCAAAACACCTTCCTATCTCTTGATCTGTGAGAATATTTTTGTGACCTCTACTAATCCTTGGACAATGGAAAAGGGAACCGTGAGTTTCAAGGAAAAACTAACAGAACATTTGTGTCCACATTTAAAACTGAGGAAGCACTAGTCATACATTGATCTTTATGCCAAATCTGGTTGTGTCCTACAGTTCACTGTGACCTTAATGGGCATTTTATGAGTTATTGTTTTATTTATTTTTTCAAGTAAAATGCTGGCCAGATTCATCAGTCTTGTATTGTTTTTGAGTATTTATTTCCATTTTATTTGTGTTAATTTAAAATGCATGATGAAGTCCATTGTAGGTATTTATTGTGCAATTATATTCTTACGGGTCAAAGGGAAAAGAGAATCCGCATCATCAACTTCAGTGTGACTCATTCCAATACATCTTCTATTGTTGACAGGGTATATATGTTGTATATATTTTTATTACATGTAGGTACTTAAGTCTGATAGGAATATCATCTCGTGGTGTTCTCTTAAATAGTCATTCACACTGATTTTTCAAAACCAGGATGGTAGTTTGAGACATGATATTACAGTAGGCTATATTCAGCTATCATTGCATAGTGCTTTCTTTACCACCGGGCACCTCAGTCATTGTAGAATAATATGTGGTTATAGTTGCACTTACCTAAGATCCATCTGTGATTTCATCAGGTAGAAGAGTCTGCACGAATGCCTTTCACTCACCCAAGTCATTTAACGAAGATTGTGATCGCATAAGTTTCAGAAATAAAAAGGCCTACCATAAAATTATTTGACGATAGTTCCATAAATGACGATGGTTAAACCCCTATTCATTGGCTTTATTTTCATGTGATATTCATTCTTGATAGTGAAATAATACCACTTTAAGGTAGCCAAACTACAGTTAAAACATCTTGGTAGTCTTTTTCCTGTGGTGGCTTTCATAGTGCCAGCACAATGTTATGACATGACTGATTTTACGCCTGTCATTGCAGGTTAAATCCTTCGATTGCTCTGCCACCAGGCTTAGATGAAGCAGAAGATGGGGAACATTTCAGGGGGATTCCAGTGTGTTTTTTTTAGGCATTATGATGGCTACTTCAACAACAAAGTTATACCAGAATTTCACATGAAAAATGCAAAGGAAATGCTGGTGGTCAAGCTTGTTATCTATATTTGTATTCAAAGGGTGAAAACAATTTTTAAAAGGATATTTATTTATATGCCTAAAAAATCAACTAGGATTTAATACATTGCATTAGATACTGTATAAAAGCGCAATATGAAAGTGTGCAGTAATATTGAAGGGAAAAAAAAACACTTTAAATATTAAGGCATTTTCTCTTGATGAACTGATATGGAACATTCATACATTTATTTTAAAAAGTGCATTTTCTAATGAAAACAAATGCTTAAATATCTGAATTGATAAGTTGTTTAATTTCATTTTTGGTTTTATTGATAATTATGGATGATTTATCATAAATTTTGTGACTATGGCTTGGAATAAATCCAAATGCGTTAACATGATTGTTTCCTTCTTAATAATTGAAGTTGTGCAGTACCCTGTTAGGTGTTAATAGATGTGCATTAACAAATTCTAATGAGAGGGATAACCACCAAGATTATCTAAATTCATTTCTCTCTGCCAGGTGTTTGTTTACTTTTTCCTCAAATAATCACCATATCTCCTTATCTTTCCTTCTTAATGTACCAAAAGACAGTCTAATGAAGCACACCAACCTGTAAGAGAAGTCATGTATAAGATCTACTATTAAAGAATTACCATTAATGTGTAAAGAAATCAATTTATTGTCTATTGCAGATACAGTGCCTTCGGAAAGTATTCAGACCCCTTGACTTTTTCCACATTTTGTTACGTTACAGCCTTATTCTAAATGTATTAAATTAAATAAAAATCCTCTACAGTCTACACACAATACCCCATAATGACAAAGCGAAGATAGGTTTTTAGAAATGTTTGCAAATGTATTTATTAATAACAAAACGGAAATACCTTATTTAGATACAGTGGGGCAAAAAAGTATTTAGTCAGCCACCAATTGTGCAAGTTTTCCCACTTAAAAAGATGAGAGGCCTGTAATTTATCATAGGTACACTTCAACTATGACAGACAAAATGAGAAAAAAAAATCCAGAAAATCACATTGTAGGATTTTTAATGAATTTATTTGCAAATTATGGTGGAAAATAAGTATTTGGTCAATAACAAAAGTTTATCTCAATACCTTGTTATAGACCCTTTGTTGGCAATGACAGAGGTCAAACGTTTTCTGTAAGTCTTCACAAGATTTTCACACACTGTTGCTGGTATTTTGGCCCATTCCTCCATGCAGATCTCCTCTAGAGCAGTGATGTTTTGGGGGTGTTGCTGGGCAACACGGACTTTCAACTCCCTCCAAAGATTTTCTATGGGGTTGAGATCTGGAGACTGGCTAGGCCACTCCAGGACCTTGAAATGCTTCTTACGAAGCCACTCCTTCGTTGCCTGGGCGTTGTGTTTGGGATCATTGTCATGCTGAAAGACCCAGCCACGTTTCATCTTCAATGCCCTTGCTGATGGAAGGAGGTTTTCACTCAAAATCTCACGATAAATGGCCCCATTCATTCTTTCCTTTACACGGATCAGTCGTCCTGGTCCCTTTGCAGAAAAACAGCCCCAAAGCATGATGTTTCCACCCCCATGCTTCACAGTAGGTATGGTGTTCTTTGGATGCAACTCAGCATTCTTTGTCCTCCAAACACGACGAGTTGAGTTTTTACCAAAAAGTTATATTTTGGTTTCATCTGACCATATGACATTCTCCCAATCTTCTTCTGGATCATCCAAATGCTCTCTAGCAAACTTCAGACGGGCCTGGACATGTACTGGCTTAAGTCTGGCACTGCAGGATTTGAGTCCCTGGCGGCGTAGTGTGTTACTGATGGTAGGCTTTGTTACTTTGGTCCCAGCTCTCTGCAGGTCATTCACTAGGTCCCCCCGTGTGGTTCTGGGATTTTTGGTCACCGTTCTTGGGATCATTTTGACCCCACGCGGTGAGGTCTTGCGTGGAGCCCCAGATCGAGGGAGGTTATCAGTGGTCTTACCTATTGCAGATTCAGTCTTCCCAGCCTGGTGCAGGTCTACAATTTTGTTTCTGGTGTCCTTTGACAGCTCTTTGGTCTTGGCCATAGTGGAGTTTGGAGTGTGACTGTTTGAGGTTGTGGACAGGTGTCTTTTATACTGATAACAAGTTCAAATAGGTTCCATTAATACAGGTAACGAGTGGAGGACAGAGGAGCCTCTTAAAGAAGAAGTTACAGGTCTGTGAGAGCCAGAAATCTTGCTTGTTTGTAGGTGACCAAATACTTATTTTCCACCATAATTTGCATATAATTTCATAAAAAAATCCTACAATGTGATTTTCTGGATTTTTTCCCCTCATTTTGTCTGTCATAGTTGAAGTGTACCTATGATGAAAATTACATGCCTCTCTCATCTTTTTAAGTGGCAGAATTTGCACAATTGGTGGCTGACTAAATACTTTTTGCCCCACTGTAAGTATTCAGACCTTTTGCTATGAGACTCGAAACTGAGCTCAGGTGCATCCTGTTTCCATTGATCATCCTTGAGATGTTTCTACAACTTGGAGTCCTCCTGTGGTAAATTCAAATTAATTGGACATGATTTGGAAAGGCACACACCTGTCTATATAAGGTACCGCAGTTGAAAGTGTATGTCAGAGCAAAAACCAAGCTATGAGGTCAAAGGAATTGTCTGTAGAGCGCCGAGATAGGATTATGTGGAGGCACAGATCTGGGGAAGGGTACCAAAAAATGTCTATCATTGAAGGTCTCCAAGAACACCGTGGTCTCCATCATTCTTAAACGGAAGAAGTTTGGAAACACCAAGACTCTTCCTAGAGTTGGCCACTCTGCCAAACTGAGCTCACGGGGAGGTGACCAAGAACCCAATAGTCACTCTGACAGTGCTCTAGAGTTCTAGAAGGACAACCATCTCTGCAGCACTCCACCAATAAGGTCTTTATGATAAGAGTGGCCAGACTAAAGCCACTCCTCAGTAAAAGTCACATAACAGCCTGCTTGGAGTTTGCCAAAAGGCGCCTAAAGACTCTTAGACATGAGAAACAAGATCCTCTGCTCTGATGAAATGAAGATTGAACTCTTTTGCCTGAAGCCAAGCATCACGTCTGGAGGAAACCTGGCACCATCCCTATGCTGAAGCATGGTGGTGGCAGAATCATGCTGTGGGGATGTTTTTCAGCGGCAGGGACTGGGAGACTAATCAAGGATGAGGGAAAGATGAACGGAGCAAAGTATAGAGAGATCCTTGATGAAAACCTGCTCCAGAGCGCTCAGGACCTCAGACTGGAACAAAGGTTCACCTTCCAACAGGACAATGACCCTAAGCACACAGCCGAGACAACGCAGGAGTGACATTGGGACAAGTATGTGTATGTCCTTGAGTGGCCCAGCCAGAGTCCGGACATGATGTGCACCCTATCGAACTTCTCTGGAGAGACCTGAAAATAGTTGTGCAGCGACGCTCCCCAACCAACCTGACAGAGCTTGAGAGGATCTGCAGAGAAGAATGGGAGAAACTCCCCAAATACAGGTGTGCCAAGCTTGTAGCGTCATGCCCAAGAATAATCAATGCTGTAATCGCTGCCAAAGGTGCTTCAACAAAGTACTGAGTAAAGGGTCTGAATTCTTACGTAAATGTGATATTTCATTCTAACTTTTTTTGATTTGTCATTATGGGGTATTGTGCATAGATTGATGATACATTTTTTTTAAATATATATATATAGAGAAAAAAGCTGTAACTTAACAAAATGTGAAAAAAGTCAAGGGGTCTGAATACTTTCCGAAGGCACTGCATGTATGTTGAAGGACTTTAAACATAATTTAAATTATGCTTGAAACTGAGAAATTCAAGGATAAGCTACAGTATAATTGCACTATGGCCCACAACTGGCTAGTTAGGGAAGTGGTAGACTTGGTATCCTGCTGGTTGTGAGTAACAGCCTTTCAGTTGTTTACACTAATCAGTGATGTAGTATAGCCTACTACTGTAGCTGTGGATGACTTAATAAAGAAAACAAATGTATTTCAGGTAAAAGTGATTTATTAAAGCATGAAAACATTCTTAGATGTGCATCTTTGCATACATTACATGGACACGTCAAAACATACATTAAAACAAAACACAACATGAAGCTGGTACCGCTTATGCTAAAATAATGGGTTCAACTCCATCTGTAGAAACATCTAGTTAAGACTGCAGTTTTCCCAACATTTGTGTGCCAACCGTTCATTGTAAGGTAGTTATTCACCCTCACCAAGTTTAGGATAGGCACACTGAGTGATTTGTGCTTTCTGCTGTAGATTGACCTATCAAGATGGTGTGGATATTGTGGTTTGAGTCATCGGTACCATCTGGCTTTATTTATACCTGGCACTGAACATACGTCCTTTGTCCTGATCTTGTCCACATTCTTATTGTGCCCACATGTTCTTAAATATGTCTACACATGGTATTAAAATGTGTCTCATATCCATTCACTGTGTCCACATTATGACCAGATTTCCTGGTCCCTCCCTGTATGCAAATTATTTGACAGCCATTCTTTCACAATAAGATTTATTTTAAGACATATTGATCCTGGCAGCATACCACCCCGTATCCCACTGCTGGCTTACCTCTGAAGCTAAGCAGGGTTGGTCCCTGGATGGGAGACCATATGGTGTTGGAGGGCCAGTAGGAGACACAATTTCCTCTGGTCTTAAAAATATATCCTAGGGCAGTGATTGGGGACTTTGTCCTGTCAAGAGTGCTGTCTTTTGGATGGGATGTTCAAAAGGTGTCCTGAGACTCCGGTCAATAAAGATCCTGTGGACTTATTGTACGAGTAGGGGTGTTAACCCTGGTTTCCTGGCTGAATTCCCAATCTGGAACTCATACCATCATGGCCACCCAATCATCCCAAGCTTCCAATTGTCTCATTTTTCTCCCCTGTAACTATTGTTACTGTAAATGAGAATGTGTTCTCAGTTATCTTACTAGGTAAAATACATTTAAAAAATGAATTCCCTAAGTCAATGGTTTTAGACAATGGGATAATGATGATTTCACTGTCCAGATCGGTTTGCACTTGTAAAATATCCAGACACAGTGGGTCCTTAACTATCTCCAGAAGTGGTCAAGAAGATCAGATCACAATGCGTCTTTCAATCATCTACACCTGTCTGAAAATGTGGGCACAATAAGAATGTGGACAAGGTCGGGACAAAGGATGTATGTTACACGCATGCATAAATCTGCCTTCTGCTAAACAGTAACAACACAGAACTGTTAGGCCTACACAGTATCAGGTCTGAGATTTTCATCCTGTTGATACTGTATGAGTTTTCTGAATGATAGATACTACTCCATTCACTCCCTATGTGCATGACTACAGATTGCATGGCTCTATTCCTGCTGGCTGCCAATCGAAGGCATCAGAACTTAAAAAACAACAACAAATGCAATATGCTGGGCAGAAGCATTAATGCATGTTTGTCTTTAGGATTCCATGGCTAACACTTAGACACGTGTTCATTTGGTTTAAGATGATCTCAAACTCAGACCATTGTTCATATAAAAACATAATCCCTGAATTCCTGTGTATTAAGAATCCATACAATCTGTTTCAGCAAAATAATGAGCCATGAGCAATGTCCTTTTCATTGCATAACATTTGATACAAAAACAGCATTGTGACACAGTGCATGGTAAGGTGACATTCACAGTGTAACTTTGATGTGATATTTGTACAGTGAATGTTGATGCCCCAAACTACAAACCAGTAATTTAAACCTTTTTTGACAACACCGTCTACTTTCTTCTCTCATAGATGTTTATATATCTGATAAATTTCAAAGTGCTTTTATTTTGTACATGAAAGAAGAATTGCTCTCTTTGAGATAAGCTACCATCTGTTATGACATATATTTAATGTGATGTTGCATTTGCTCCACTTGTTCTGTGAAATGGAAAGTATTTGTGTTTTATCCCATCTTACTTTTTCTCCGTCTGATTTACACTTTAGACTGCCGGACATCCTTCCATTCCATCTTAGTGTTCTGCAGGGCCTGAGTCTTTTTCTCATCCACCTGCACATAGTCCACCCTGTGTTCATCAGTAAGTAAGGGCTTCTGGAAGACATCACAGCAGAGTTGGTGTACAGTAAACTACGGTAAGGACATTATTCAATCCAAACCTGTATCCAGAATAGAACTATCAGTCGTACATAGATGACACTTCCCACCTTTCCATAACGTGAAAAACTATTTTAAATTGATGCTGTTTTGTCAGTAATTCCGTGGTTATAATGCAGTCTTATTGTTCATGACATATGTCCTCTATGGTCCAGCCTGTATTCCAGCCATTAGTATTCCTTTCACTATGTCTTTTTGCTGTGAATCACCAAAACAATGAGTCAAATTCATTACCATGGAAATAGGCACAACTACACCTTGCAAGTGCTATTTGAGCCAATTCCACAATGTACTGTATTGTTTACTTCTGGGCTATTGAAATCAGATGGAAGTTGGACCAATAAAACCAAACAAATTAGATGATACATGCAATATATGTATGTTGTTCACTGTTTTAAGGTATGACCAGTACGTATGGTTTCAAGTACTAAAAAAAACTATTCTGCACCCCTGCTCAGATGGTCAAACAGACCAATAATTTGGCTCGATTTCTAACATATGAGTCAATGCAAAAGTGAGACTTAAAGAAAATGTCACATACAGAACACAACACTTTGTACTTATTTGTCCTATTTCACGTGTATTAATATTCATGTGTGAATTGGAAATGTGTTTTTTGCATGTCCCACACTCCCAGAGAGTGGGGTCACGACCAGCTATTATCAATGATGACCCTGGATTAACTAGGGTTGAGTGCCTTGCTCAAAGGCACATCGGATGATTTTTCACCTTGCTCGATCGGGATTCGAACTAGTGATCTTTCGGTTACTGGCTCAACGCTCTAACCGCTAGTTTACCTGCCGCCCTATGCTTTCTACATTACCCATTAAAAGTTTGGACACACCTACTCATTCAAGGTTTAAAAAAAGATATATATTACTATATTGTAGAATAATAGTGAAGACATCAAAGCTATGAAATAACACATATGGAATCATGTAGTAACCAAAAAAAGTGTTAAACAAATCAACATTTATTTTGCAATACTTCAATGTAGCCACCCTTTGCCTTGATGACAGCTTTGCATTCTCTCAACCAGCTTCATGAGGTAGTCACCTGGAATGCATTTCAATTAACAGGAGTGCCTTGTTAAAAGTTTAATTTGCTGAATTTCTTTCCTTCTTAATGAGTTTAAACCAATCAATTGTGTTGTGACAAGGTAGGGGTGGTATACAGAAGATAGACATATTTGGTAAAATACCATGTTCATATTTTAAGAACAGCTCAAATAAGCAAAGAGAAATGACAGTCCATCATTACTTTAAGACATGCAGGTCAGTCAATCCGGAAAATTTCAAGAACTTTGAAAGTTTCTTTAAGTGCAGTCGCAAAAACCATCAAACGCTATGATGAACTGGCTCTCATGAGTACCGCCACAGGTCCTCTGCTGCAGAGGATAAGTTCATTAGGGTTAACTGCTCCTCAGATTGCAACCCAAATAAATTCTTCACAGAGTTCAAGTAAAGGACACATCAACATCAACTGTTCAGAGGAGACTGCATGAATCAGGCCTTCATGGTCGAATTGCTGCAAAGAAACCACTACTAAGGGACACCAATGTTTGGGCTAAGAAACACAAGCAATGGACATTCGACCAGTGGAAATCTGTCCTTTGGTCTGATGAGTCCACATTTGAGATTTTTTGTTGCAACCGCTGACTCTTTGAGACGCAGAGTAGGTGAACAGATTATTTCCACATGTGTAGTTCCCACCGTGAAGTATGGAGGAGGAGGTGGGAT
Organism: Oncorhynchus kisutch; assembly: GCF_002021735.2. Classification (NCBI taxonomy): domain Eukaryota; kingdom Metazoa; phylum Chordata; class Actinopteri; order Salmoniformes; family Salmonidae; genus Oncorhynchus; species Oncorhynchus kisutch. The sequence continues at coordinate 27,711,260 of NC_034179.2, forward strand.
GGTGCTTTGCATGTGACACTGTCAGTGATTTATTTAGAATTCAAGGCACACTTAACTAGCCGGGTTAACTACCACAGCATTCTGTAGTGATTGGCCATCCTATCTGGTTTGCGCTTACTGGGACGATCATTTGTTTTTCAACAGGACAATGACCCAACACACCTTCAGGCTGTGTAAGGGATATTTGACCAAGAAGGAGAGTGATGGAGTGCTGCATCAGATGACCTGGCCTCCACAATCACCCAACCTATCAAAGCACAAGGCGAGACCCAGATGCAGACACAGGAGGCAGATGGTTGGAGTCTTACAATGTTTATTAATCCAAAGGTGTAGGCAAGAGAATGGTCGTGGACAGGCAAAAAGGTCAAAACCAGATCAGAGTTCAATAGATACCGAAGGGCAGGCGGGAAAGTAGTCCAGAGTCAGGCAGGGGTCAGAACCGGGAGGACTATAAAAGGAGTACGGGAAAAACACGCTGGTTGACTTGACTAAACATACAAGATGAAGAGAGACAGGAAACACAGGGATAAATACACTGGGGAAAATAAGTGACACCTGGAGTGGGTGGAGACAATCGATGGAACAGGTGAAACAGATCAGGGCGTGACAGTACCCGCAGGGACGCCACCTGGAGTCCTACCTGGGCGCATACCTGACTGACCGGGGTGTTGGCGGTGGAAATCGGCGATGAGGGCCGGGTCCAAGATGTCTTTAGCAGGGACCCAGCACCTCTCCTCCGGGCCATAACCCTCCCAGTCAACCAGGTACTGGAAACCCCTGCCCTGTGGTCGAACCTTCAGGAGGCGTCTCACAGTATACGCTGGCTGGCCATCAATAACCCAGGGGGAGGAATGGGCCTGGAGACAGAAGACAAAGGACAGTGAGACACAGGCTTAATTATGGACACATGGAAAGTAGGGTGAATACGGAGAGTACGGGGTAACACAAGACAGACAGCAGTGGAACTAAGGACTCTAGAAATGGGAAAAGGACCAATGAAGTGGGGAGACAACTCTACCCAAAGGGGCAGGTCGCGAGTGGAAAGCCATCCCCTCTGCCCAATGCGATAGCGGGGAGCTGGAGTCTGGCAACGGTCCGCCTGCCGACAATACCTGGAGTTGGACTTGAGAAGGGCTATCCGAGCTCTTCTTCAGGTACTTTGACCGCGGCGGACAAAAATCTTGGCCGAGGGTACGCTGACCTCTTGCTCCGAGAAGAGTGGAGGTTGATACCCCAAAGAACACTCAAATAGAGAGAGTCCCGTGGCTGAACAGGGAAGGGTATTCCGGGCATACTCCACCCAGACCAGTTGTTGGCTCCAGGTAGTGGGATTGATTGAGACCAGGCATCTCAGTGTTGTTTCCAGGTCTTGGTTGGCTTGCTCTGACTGACCGTTGGTTTGGGGATGGAATCCGGATGACAGGCTGGCTGATGACCCAATAAGGGTGCAGAATGCCTTCCAGAACTGAGACGAGAACTGAGGACCCCGATCAGAGACCATGTCTACTGGGAGTCCATGGATCCCGAAGACATGTTGCACCATAAGTTGGGCCGTCTCCTTGGCAGAATTTAGTTTGAGGAGAGGGATTAAATGGGCGGCCTTGGAGAACCGGTCGACTACCGTCAGAATGATAGTTTTGCCATCAGACGGAGGAAGCCTAGGGACAAAGTCCAGAGATATGAGACTAGGGACGATGAGGGACTGCAGGAGGCCAGAAGGAGGTTGCCGTGGAGTCTTGTTTTGAGCACACACTGGGCATGCAGTGACAAAGGCAGAGACGTCAGGAACCATTGTGGGCCACCAGAAGCGTTGTCGAAGGAAGGCTAGTGTACGACGGGACCCTGGATGACAGGGTCCCGCCTGGAGGAATGAGCTCATTCCAGGACCCGGGACCGGACTGGATTAGGGACAAACAGTCAGTTAGCAGGGCCCTCTTCAGGTCCAGGCTGGGAGCATTGTGCCTCGTGGACTAGGTTCTCAATACCCCAATCCACAGTGGCAGCAAGGCATGAGGTAGGGAGAATGGTTTCAGAGGTCGAGAGTGTGGCAGAGGAATTGTGTAGGCAGGAGAGGGCGTCAGGGTTCACATTCTTTGACCCTGGGCAGTAGGAAATGGTGAAGTTAAATCTGGTGAACAGGAGGGCCCACCGGTCCTGCCTGGACTTGAGGCGCTTGGCTGTACAGAGATATTCCAGGTTTTTATGGTCGGCCCAGACCAGGAATGGCTGTTCTGCTTCTTCCAGCCAATGCCTCCACTCTTCCAATGCCATCTTCACTGCCAGGAGTTCTCGGTCGTAGTTCCTTACAGCAGGATTGAGACAATGGGACAGGAAAGTACAGGGATGAAGCTTCTGATTCTGGGCAGATTGCTGGGACAGGATGGCCCCCACTCCAACATCCGAAGCATCCACTTCCACCACAAATTGACACGAGGGGTCCGGATTGATGAGAATGAGTGCTGTTGTGAACCTGTTGTGAACCTTGGGGGAGGTGAGTGTCGAGAGGGGGGCCGCCAGGGTGCTGTAGTCCCGAATGAAACGGCGATAGAAACCAAGAAACCATTGTAACTGCACCCTGGATGTTGGTTGAGGCCAATCCACCACTGCTTTCACCTTTCCAGGATCCATCTGAACATTTCCCTCAGCAATGACATATCCCAGAAAGGTGATTGTAGAGCGAGGCAACTCACACTTCGGCTTTCACGAACAGTTGGTTCTCCAGGAGGCACTGAAGGGCCTGTCTGACATGAAGAACATGTTCTTGTGCAGATCGGGAAAAAAACAGGATGTTGTCAAGTCGTCCAATCAATCATCGGATTGTGCTTTTGAAGCCAGGAATATCCCAAAACAACCGGAACATGGGGAGATGCAATGAGGAGGAACTGTATTGTCTCACTGTGATTCCCATCAACCCGTAATTGAACGGGCACAGTACTATGGGTGACTTCCCCTATAGAGTGGCCGTCCAGTGTCCTAGCATCCATGGGCACAGAGAGAGGCTGAGTGGGAATACCAAGCTCCGAAGCTATTGTGGCATCCGTATGACATTCATCAGCCCCGGAGTCAATGAGCACTCGGACAGACTTAGATTGGTCTCCCCACAGCACAAGCACAAAAAGGGGTGTGCGGGTGATGGGAATTAGGGAACTCCCAGTCTGACTCACAATAGTACTGGTACCCACTAGAGACAAGGGCTTCCTAATAGGGCAGGTAGCTATAAAATGTCCTGCCCCTCCACAGTACAGTTATTACTCATCCTTTGTGAGCGTTCTCCAACTGATAACCTAGTTCTTCCCAACTGCATAGGCTCAAGAGTATCCAACTCACCTGTCGTAGATTCCCGATAGGGCTCGGGTGTCTTCGAATCCTCTTGGAAGAGCTGTCTTCAAAAACTTCCAGATTCCCTTGGAGGTGAATGCGCCATAGCGGGTGTACGAGTGTGCCGAGACCAGGCTTCCTATCATGTTCCCTTAGGCATCCATCAATTTTAATGGTTAGGGCGATAAGGGAGTCGAGATCCATCGGCAATTCCCGAGCAGCTAGCTCATCCTTTACCTCCTCAGATAATTAGTGCAAAATAGTATCGAAAAGAGACTCCGGATTCCAGGCACTCTCGGCAGCCAACGTGTGAAAATCAACCGCGTAGTCTGTCACACTATAGGAGTTTTGACTAAGTCAAGCAGTTTACGGGACGACTTTCTCCCGGAAACCGGAGACTCAAATACCTTTCTCACTTCAAATCAAATCACATTTATTTATATAGCCCTTCGTACATCAGCTGATATCTCAAAGTGCTGTACAGAAACCCAGCCTAAAACCCCAAACAGCAAGCAATGCAGGTGTAGAAGCACGGTGGCTAGGAAAAACTCCCTAGAAAGGCCAAAACCTAGGAAGAAACCTAGAGAGGAACCAGGCTAAGTGGGGTGGCCAGTCCTCTTCTGGCTGTGCCGGGTGGAGATTATAACAGAACATGGCCAAGATGTTCAAATGTTCATAAATGACCAGCATGGTTGAATAATAATAAGGCAGAATAGTTGAAACTGGACTTCTGCCATGAATTCCGCCAGATGACCACAAATGGCAGATTGTTGCTCCCAAACTTCCGTAGCCCAGGATTGCACCCTTCCCGACATTAGCGTAATAATATAAGCTATCTTTGATCGGTCTCAAGGAAACGAAGATGGCTGTAGTTCAAAAATAAGCAAGCACTGAGAAAGAAAACCAAGATTTCCCGAATATTGCTCCGGAGGTGGTTCTCGGGGAACCGGGGTAGGATGTACAAACTCACCACAGATAGCGGAAACATTACTGGGTGATTGGGATTTTTCAGAGGTGGCAGACAACCTCTGAGCTAACTCCCTGACTTGCTCCATAATAGCCTTTAACCCATGCTCGTGGTGTTCCGGCAAGGAACTAAACCCTTCCAAAAGGCTCTGTAACAACTCCTCATGTCTCCCAATGGTGGCTCCCTGCAGGGAGACAGCGTGGTGGTGCTGGTCCAAGTCTGTTGGGTCTGTCATAGCCAGTTCGTACTATCAAGGCACAAGGCGAGACCCAGATGCAGACACAGGAGGCAGATGGTTGCAGTCTTACAATGTTTATTAATCCAAAGGGGTAGGCAAGAGAATGGTCATGGACAGGCAAAAAGGTCAAAACCAGATCAGAGTTCAATAGGTACTGAAGGGCAGGCAGATTCAAGGTCAGGGCAGGAAGGATGATCAGGCAGGCAGGAAAGTAGTCCAGCGTCAGGCAGGGGTCAGAACCGGGGTGACTATAAAAATATAATAGAAAAGGAGTACGGGAAAACCACGCTGGTTGACTTGACTAAACATACAAGACGAACTGGCACAGAGAGACAGGAAACATAGGGATAAATACACTGGGGAAAATAAGCGACACCTGGAGAGGGTGGCGACAATCACAGGAACAGATGAAACAGATCAGGCCGTGACACAACCTCAACCCAATTGAGATGGTTTTTGACGAGTTGGACCGTAGAGTGAAGGAAAACAAGTGCTCAGCATATGTGGGAACTCCTTCAAGACTGTTGGAAAAGCATTCCAGGTGTAGCTGGTTGAGAGAATGCCAAGAGTGTGCAAAGCTGTCATCAAGGCAAAGGGTGGCTACTTTGAAGAATATAAAATATAAAATATATTTTGATTTGTTTAACACTTTTAGCAACTCCATATATACAGTACCAGTCAAAAGTTTGGACACACCTATTCGTTCAACGGTTTATCTTTATTTTTACTATTTTCTAGGTTGTAGAATAATACTGAAGACATCAAAACTACGAAATAACACATATGGAATCATGTAGTTACCAAAAATTAAGTTTCCTCGATATAGGCGAATTGAACATTCAATTGCAGATTAAACGATAAGAGTGAGCATAGTGCCAATAATGAAAATGTGACACCAATCTGTTAACTGTCATGTGTATCAATTAAGCATGCAAGACAAAGTGATATTACTATAGATGAATAAGTTCTTGATATGCCCACACACAATAGAATGAACATAGGGAATTGCAGTGGATGATGACGGTAATTTGAGGTCCTTTAAAACTGCCAATGGCAGTTCAGAGTAAACGACAGACACTTTTAACACTGTTAAATGGTTGAATTGATTCAATGAGAGGACCATAATGAGAGGACCACAATGGAAACAGTTTTTTTGACTTTTTTGTGTATCTTAACTTAGGCAATTTTGGTACAGTTGAAGTCGGAAGTTTACATACACGTTAGCCAAATACATTTAAACTCAGTTTGTCACAATTCCTGACATTTAATCCTAGTAAAAATTCCCTGTTTTAGGTCAGTTAGGATCACCACTTTATTTTAAGAATGTGCAATGTTTGAGAGAATGATTTCTTTCAATCACATTCCCAGTGGGCCAGAAGTTTACATACGCTCCATTAGTATTTGGTAGCATTGCCTTTAAATTGTTTAACTTGGGTCAAACGCTTCGGGTAGCCTTCCACAAGCATCCCACAATAAGTTGGGTGAATTTTGGCCTATTCCTCCTGACAGAGCTGGTGTAACTGAGTCAGGTTTGTAGGCCTCCTTGCTCGCACATGCTTTTTCAGTTCTGCCCACAAATGTTCTGTAGGATTGAGGTCAGGGCTTTGTGATGGCCATTCCATACCTCTTACAATACCTTGACTTTGTTGTCCTGAAGCAATTTTGCCACAACTTTGGAAGTATGCTTAGGGTCATTGTCCATTTGGAAGACCCATTTTGCAACCAAGCTTTAACTTCCTAACTGATGTCTTGAGATGTTGCTTCAATATATCCACATAATTTTCCCTCCTCATGTTGTCATCTATTTTGTGAAGCGCACCAGTGCCTCCTGCAGCAAAGCACCCCCACAACATGATGCTGCCACCCCCGTGCTTCACGGTTGGGATGGTGTTCTTTGGCTTGCAAACCTCCCCTTTTCCCTCCAAACACAACAATGGTCATTATGGCCAAACAGTTGGTCATCAGACCAGAGGACATTCTTTGTCCCCAAAAAGTACAATCTTTGTCCCCATGTCCAGTTGCAAACCGTAGTCTGGCATTTTTATGGCGGTTTTGGAGCAATGGCTTCTTCCTTGCTGAGCGCCCTTTCAGGTTATGTCGATATAAGACTCGTTTTACTGTGGATATGGATACATTTGTACCTGTTTCCTCCAGCATCTTCACAAGGTCATTTGCTGTTGTTCTGGAATTTATTCACACTTTTTGCACCAAAGTACGTTCATCTCTAGGAGACAGAATGCATCTCCTTCTTGAGAGGTATGATGGCTGCGTGGTCCCATGGTGTTTATACTTGCGTACTATTGTTTGTACAGATGAATGTGGTACCTTCAGGCGTTTGGAAATTGCTCCCAAGGATAAACCAGACTTGTGGAGGTCTACAAAAAAAATGTCTGAGGTCTTGGCTGATTTATTTTGATTTTCCGATGATGGCAAGGAAAGAGTCACTGAGTTTGAAGGTAGGCCTTGAAATACATCCACAGGTACACCTCCAATTGACTCAAATTATGTCAATTAACCTATCAGAAGTTTCTAAAGCCATGACATAATTTTCTGGAATTTTCCAAGCTGTTTAAAGGCACACTCATCTTAGTGTATGTAAACTTCTGACCCACTGGAATTGTGATACAGTGAATTATAAGTGAAATAATCTGTCTGTAAACAATTGTTGGAAAAATGACTTGTGTCATGCACAAAGTCGATGTCCTTACCGACTTGCCAAAACTATAGTTTGTTAACAAGACATTTGTGGAGTGGTTGAAAAACGAGTTTTAATGACTCCAACCTAAGTGTATGTAAACTTCAACTGTATGTATTTTTTTTTTTACCTTTATTTTACTAGGCAAGTCAGTTAATAACAAATTCTTATTTTCAATGACAGCCTAGGAACAGTGGGTTAACTGCCTGTTCAGGGGCAGAACGACAGATTTGTACCTTGTCAGCTCGGGGATTCGAACTTGCAACCTTTCGGTTACTTTCGGTTACTAGTTTCGGTTACTAGTCCAACACTCTAACCACTAGGACAGAATGCGTCTCCTTCTTGAGCGGTATGACGGCTGCGTGGTCCCATGGTGTTTATACTTGCGTACTATTGTTTGTACAGAAGAATGTGGTACCCTCAGGCGTGTAAAATTGGTGGTGTAAAATGTTTATGTTTTTAAAATGGTCAAATCAAATCAATGTCTTGCTTTGGAAACAAACCCATTGTCACACCCTGACCATAGTTTGCTTTGTATGTTCTATGTTTTGTTTGGTCAGGGTGTGATCTGAGTGGGCATTCTATGTTGGATGTCTTGATTGTCTGTTTCTGTGTTTGGGCCTGATATGGTTCTCAATCAGAGGCAGGTGTTAGTCATTGTCTCTGATTGGGAGCCATATTTAGGTATCCTGTTTTGTGGGTGATTGTTCCTGTCTCTCTGTGTGTGTGTGTGTGTGTGTGTGTGTGTGTGTGTGTGTGTGTGTGTGTGTGTGTGTGTGTGTGTGTGTGTGTGTGTGTGTGTGTGTGTGTGTGTGTGTGTGTGTGTGTGTGTGTGTGTGTGTGTGTGTGTGTGTGCGTGTTACACCAGATAGGGCTGTTTTCGGTTTTTCACGTTTCTTGTTTTTGTATATTGTTCTATTTTCATCTTTATTAAAGATGTATCAAAATAACCACGCTGCGTTTTGGTCTGCCTCTCCTTCCCAGGAAGAATCCCGTTACACCCATTCCTACCATTTGACCTCTGTCTATTCAATCAAGCTTACCTTTTGCACAGGAGAGGGGGATGCGGAATTGAAATCCAGTGAAAGGTAGTCAAGGTTTGATCTCCTAAGCCACGGCTGGGAGGCGCCCTCGTTTGTAGTGGAGAACTGTTGCCTTGACTCCTGAAATTAAAAGAATTCCAGTTACAATGAGTCTCACCTCACATTCATACATATTTTGATCTCGGAATATGTTATGTCATATGGTTCACTAATACAGAACATTTTTCATTTTGTATCGCTAGTTTCAGGTGAATATCAATTGTAATATTTTAAGCCTTTCTTAGTACCCCAAACATAAATAAATATTCATGATGCTCAAAGCTTTATTCCCCTGCTTTAGGCAGTTTGGAACTCAGAGTTTAGACACAACAGCTGAATTATTCATGGTAGGGGAGGGAAGTAGTCTCTCTATGAAGTGACTTGGGTACTTTTCTTCTCGCTGATGATTGCGGAAACAGAAGTGTATGTATAACTATTTATAATGTCAATATAGAAGGTAACTTTACTCCTGGAATGCTGGCTTCTTGGTCTCCTTTAATTCCCAGTTTTCCTTGCAGTGAATTTCTGGGAACAACACAAACAAACACACACAAATAAATCCAGCTTTTTTTTCATTTTAGAATTTGGACAGAAAGAGAGCTGAGAGTTCAGGATGAAGAGAGTAAAATTTCGGACTCACCCTGGCTCTGTCATGGTTCTGATCAAAGGCATATGAGTCGGACATTCTCTGATAGTGGACAGACCCCTCAGGTCCAGTGGTGGAGGCCGTGCTGCAAACCAGAGAAACAATATGGTGAGGTGAGGCAAGCAACCCTCAAATTCTCTATCAGACAATAATGATCAGCTGTACTTTTCCCCCAACAAAGGACATTTGTGTTGAAACAGCAATTTTTCAAATAGAGCCATGCTGCAAATGTTGACTCAGGAAATACTGTCCTGAAAGGAGACTATCACAGGGAGTCACAAGATTCAATAGAATGTGAAAACCTTTTCCATTTTGCTTTTCCTCAAAATACATGCTTATGAAAGCATTTTTTATGCTTCCTCTACTTAGTACCCACTGCTGGAATGAGGATTAAATACATTATGATGCCCTTTTATCCCTTTTATTCCTTTTTGTTCATTACCTCTCCTGCGTGGTTTGAGATCCCTGTTGATTGGAGGTGGTTCTAGATCCCCAGGTAGATCTGCAATGGGAAGGGGGGTGGGAGCGAGAGGGGCCTCTGTTTTGCCATTAGCCTTGAGGAAGCTGATTGGAGTGGGGCTCATAGGGATGTAGCCGTCCGATACATCTTCACCAACACAGACACGCGGAGAGGCCATGGACACGTAAGAGTCCTCATGGCAGATTGGACTTTGAGTGGCAATGAAATGTGGCTACAAGACAACAAGACCAGACCAACTTAGGAATTTGTACTACAGCATGGCCTAGAATGATGTAATAAGTCACTTACAAATCCTATATTGTTGTTTGAGATTCAAAAAGGAAACAATGACAGTTAAGAATTATTCCCTGCTGTGAACTATCTGACAAAATTATGTGCAAAACATTCAGTTCTCATCCGTTGTAGGTACATGTTTTCTCACCAAATTGAGACTAAGCCTTTTGTTCCTGCTCCTCAATGCACTCCCCTCAATGTCTCCTAGATAAGACAGAAATATCACTAATGAAGGTGGTTATCATGTTATATAACAGAAACAATGACACCAGGCATACTATGTGGTTGGAAACATGTTAGGTCAGAATAAATACACGTGCTGACTATATTGATTACATATACCACATTGATGAGCATACAGTATGTGGCGGCAGGTATAAAGGGCCTAGACCAGAAATCATCAACTACATTCAGCTGCGGGCCCGATTTTTTCTTGAGTGAATGGTCGTGGGGCCGAAACAGTATGTGGACACCCCTTCAAATGATTGGATTCGGCTATTTCAGCCACACCGTTCCTGTCATGTGTATAAAATCGAGCAAACATCCATGCAATTTCCATAGACAAACATTGGTAGTAGAATGGCCCGTACTGAAGAGCTCAGTGACTTTCAACGTGGCACCGTTATAGGATGCCACCTTTCCAAGAAGTTCGTTTGTTACATTTCTGCTCTGCTAGAGCTGCCCCGGTCAATTGTAAGTGCTGTTATTGTGAAGTGGAAACTTCTAGGAGAAACAATGGCTCAGCCGCAAAGTGGTACGTCACACAATCTCACTGAATGGGAGCGTTGAGTGTTAAAATGCGCAGCGTGTAAAAATCGTCTGTCCTCGGTGGCAAAACTCACTACCGAGTTCCAAACTGCCTCTGGAAGCAACGTCAGCACAATAACTGTTTGTCGGAAACGTAATGAGCAAGCCTAAGATCACCATGCGCAATGACAAGCGTTGGCTGGAGTGGTGTAAAGCGTGCCGCCATTGCACTCTGGAGCAGTGGAAATGCGTTCTCTGGAGTGATGAATCACGCTTCATCATCTGTCAGTCTGACGGACTAATCTGGGATTGCCAGGAAAACGCTACCTGCCTCAATGCACAGTGGCAACTGTAAAGTTTGCTGGAGGAGGAATAATGGTCTGGGGATGTTTTTCATGGTTCGTTCTAGGCCCATTAGTTCCAGTGAAGGGACATTTTAACTCTGCCGCATACAATGACATTATAGACGATTCTGTGCTTCAACTTTGTGGCAACAGTTTGGGGAAGGCCCTTTCCTGTTTCAGCATGACAATGCCCTTGTGCACAAAGCGAGGGCCGTACAGAAAGGGTTTGTTGAGATCGGTGTGGAAGAACCTGACTGGCCTGCACAAATCCCGGACCTCAACCCCATCTAACCTCTTTGGAATTGAATTGGAACTGCGAGCCAGGCCTAATCGCCCAACATCATTGCTTGACCACAATAATGCTTTTGTGGCTGAAAGGAAGCAAGCAATATTCCAACATTTTTTAATTTTTAATTGAACCTTTGTTTAACTAGGCAAGTCAGTTAAGAACAAATTCTTATTTACAATGACGGCCTACACTGGCCAAACCTGGACGACGCTGGGCCAATTGTGCGCCGCCCTTTGAGACTCCCAATCAGGGCCGGTTGTGATACAGCCTGGATGGAAAGCCTTCTCTTCTCAGAAGAGTGGAGACTGTTATAGCAACAAAGTGGGGACCAACTCCATATTAATGCCCATGATTTTGGAATTAGATGTTCGACGAGCCAGTGTCCAGATACTTTTAATGTAATTATACAATTGGAGACTGCAAATTGACCGCAAGAAGCTAGAAACAGATATATTTGATGAAAACATAATCATTTCAAACCTTGCTTACATTATAATACAATCACATACATAGCTCTATTTTGTATAGGAATACTTTGGATCAGATTTCCACATTTAAAATCACTTGGAACTGATTTCCTGGTGTTTTTGGAGTCTTAAGTCCAACAATAAAAAATACATAAAAAATGCAGAAAACTTGGGGGGCAAAATAAAATCACAGTTGGGGAACCCTGGCCTAGACTGAAGGACTCTGCTGTTTATATACTGTACCTCTTCTGAAGTGGTCTGGCAGGCCTGACAGAGAGATCCTCCGGGGGATGAGTGCAGGTTGGTCTGTGAGCTGCTGCCTAATTCCTGCCAGAGGCCCGTGGAAGCCGTCATCTCTGAGGTGCTCTGAGAGGTGGACAGGCTTGGGGGGTAGAGGAGGGGGAGTTAGTCCATCACTAGTTGCCTCCAATATGGCAGAAGAGTATGGCTTGTCAAACTGGAAGACATCTGGTGTACGATGGAGTGTTCGAGGAGAGGATGAGGTTGACGTGGGGCCACATGGTGCGCTGAAAGGGGGGTCATGCGTCCTAATGTGGGAAAAGGGAGACTGAGATGGTCCAGTGTGAGGGAAGGGGGACGGAAATGGGCCAGTATGGGGAAAGGGAGACGGAGAAGGATCAGTGCCGAGGGGTGAAGAGAAGACATCTTCAGTAGTAGTGTCTGATGAATTTTGTTCCAGAGATCTCTCCGAATTTGAAAAGCTGTCGCATCTATAAAAGAAATAAAAATAAAAATACAGTGTTTATCGTTTATCATCATTTAACCTAAACATCAAAATATGTGATGACGTCTGTAAACAATCCAATGAGGTGCAGAAGTTGGTATGATGTATCAATTGGGGGAGGGATCGTCTTCAGGAAGCAGAGCGACGTGAGCGCATGGTGTGAGCGAAGGTTAAGAAAGACTTTTGCATGTTTAAATAGAGATTACTTGACAAATCTCTAAAGAAGCATATTTATTAGGTTTTTAACATATTTAGTTTTTATGAATACATTTTTAAAATGTAGTTTTATTTTTGTTGCCTCAGGGCAACGGTGAGCAGTTATGCTGCTTTTCAGGGCAATGACATACTCAATGAAAGACATGTAGTTTTGGTCAATGTTTTTGCCAACATATCCACTGACATTCACAGGCAATTGACACAAGGAAATTCTATGGGCAAAATTTGCCTAATTGAGCAGTTAGGATCATAGCCTCTGATAGTGAGGACAGTGATCTTGAGGACAGTGAGGAGGAATGAACCCCAGAATCAGGTTTGAGAGGTAGGGAAATACTATATGCCCAATACTATATGCCTTGGTGTTTTAGTACCCTTATGACACAGAGTTGCCCTGAGGCAAAACATTCTAATCTGGGTGATGGGGGTAAAAGTATAATTTTTTTTTTAAATTATTGATACATTATCAGAAAGCCTAAATCTTCCAAGAATAGAATGGATATTTTTTGGGGGGTGCAATATGTAACTTTTTGAAATGTGAGTTATAGATCTGTCATTCTCAGTGAAAGCAAGTCTAATAAGTGGTAGGTATGTTCTATGTGCACTATTTTTATGCTTTATGTTCTTAAATTTCATTTTTGCGTCTTTTACTTTCGGTTTTGTACACCAGCTTCAAACAGCTGAAAATACAATATTTTGGTTATTGAAAATATATTTCACAGTGGTTTGGATGGTACAATGATTCTTTACACGATGCTTGGTTGTTTTGTCACATAAACTGAAATTAGGCGAACTGTTCGAATTTTTGCAACCAGGAAATGGCGGAGCGATTTCTGCATACTGCACTTTTTTTAAATGAAAAAATTAACTGTGTGCAGTAGAGTGTTAAACAACGTGTGGTGTTGATATGGTGTCCAGCTTGATGTTTGAGAGGCTATTTACCTAGAGAGGCTGAACCTCCCTGTCTCACACTGTGAGAGGAATAGGTAATCCAGTGGATAGTTGGGTTCCATCTGGCTCGGCATTTCCACTCTGCTGTTGCCATTGGCCACAAAGTCATGGTTGGAAATGAATGACATACTTCGGGAGAGAGATGGTGAAACCTGCTGGGGGTTTGGGGTGTGAGAGAAAACTTCCTCAGATTCTGAAAGACAGAGAGATGGGGAGAGAGCGAGGGAGATAAAAAGAACAGGGGGATTAGAGAGAATAGAGAGAAGAAATCCATAGTTTCTACATTAGTTCTGGGCTGGCTCAGGATAATGTTACACAGACATTGGGCCAGAGTCAGACAGGAATCCTGATCTCTCTTGATAAATGTGATCTCTGAAACGTAGTTGTCAGTACTCTCCAGCAGGTGGCAGTGCAATGAATTTGTAGTGCTTTTAATGTTTTTGCGCTTGTCCATGTCCCCCTTACTGTAAACGAATCCACCACCATGTAACTATTCAGACTGAGTAACCTCTTTTCTAATAAAAAGTCCACTATGGTACAGTATAACCACAACACATGTGTAGGTATAAACATGTTATACACTGAGCATAACAAACATTAGGAACACCCCCCCACCCACCACCCCCCCTTTTGCCCTCAGAACAGTCAGAGCATGGACTCTACAAGGTGTTGAAAGCGGTCCACAGGGATGCTGGCCCATGTTGACTCCAATGTTTCCCACAGTTGTGTCCAGTTGGATGGATGTCCTTTGGCTGGTGGACCATTCTTGATACACAGGGGAAACTGTTGAGTGTGAAATACCCAGCAGCATTGCAGTTCTTCACATAAAAATGTTTTGTGTTGCCCGTTCACCCTCTGAATGACACACATACACAATCCATGTCTCAAGTGTCTCAAAGTTTTAAGATCCTTCTTTAACCTGTCTCCTCCCCTTCATCTACACAGATTGAAGTGGATTTAACAAGTGACATCAATAAGATGTAGATGTCACCTGGATTCACCTGGTCAGTCTATGTCATGGAAAGTGCAGGTGTTCTTCATGTTTTGTATACTCATTCTATTTTGTGTAAATATGTGACATGTAGAATAAACATTATTCGACCAGCACCATAAAACATAAGAATGAGAAAAAAAAGACCAGGCAGTGTAATTATTGAAAAATGAATTATTTCTTTACTTTTCCAAACCATATACTGTACATACTGTAGTTTGTGACTGTGTGCTGTGCATGCATAGTTATGTGCTTGACTTTGCTATTGAACATATTTTAGGCGAGGTGCTAACTAGTAGCTACATAGCTATAACTATTCATTTTCTGTTAAAATGATTTTAGTTGAGTGGTGAGAACATGCAGACCGGAGCCTGAGATCTATATACGAGGAAACATCAATGTTCTTATCATTCACACATTGCTTATAGATTGTCGTTACTTCATTACTGGCAACCTTCTCTGCTGGGCTTTCAGTAACTGAGGTCATTATAAACTGAACAAAAATATAAATGCAACATGTAAAGTGTTGGTCCCATGTTTCATGAGCTGAAATATAATATCCCAGAAATGTGTACAAAAAGCTTATTTCTCAAAAATGCTGCGCAATTTTTTTTTACATCTCTGTTAGTGTGCATTTCTCCTTTGCAAAGATAATTCATCCACCTGACAGGTGTGGCATTCAAGAAGCTGTTTTAACATCATGATCATAACACAGGTGCGCGTTGTGCTGGGGACTATAAAAGGCCACTCTAAAATGTGCAGCTTTTGTCACACAACACAATGCCACAGATGTCTCAAGTTTTGAGGGAGCGTGCAATGGGCATGCTAACTGCAGGAATGTCCACCAGAGCTGTTGCCAGAGAATTGAATGTTAACTTCTCTACCAAAAGTCGTCTCCAACGTCGTTTTACAGAATTTGGCAGTATGTCCAACCGGCCTCAACTGCAGACCACGTGTATGGCATTGTGTGGGTGAGCGGTTTGCTGATGTCAACGTTGTGAACAGAGTGCCCCATGATGGCAGTGGAATTTTGGTATGGGCACGCATAAACTACCGACAATGGACACAATTGCATTTTATTGATGGCAATTTGAATGCACAGAGATACCGTGATGAGATCATGAGGCCCATTGTTGTGTCATTCATCCGCCGCCATCACCTCGTGTTTCAGGATGACAATGCATGGCCCCATATCACAAGGATCTGTACAAAATTTCTGGGACATGGATATATCCCAGTTCTTCCATGGACTGCATACTCACCAGACATATCACCCATTGGGCATGTTTGGGATGCTCTGGATTGATGTGTACAACAGCGTGTTCCAGTTTCTGCCCATATCCAGCAACTTTGCACACAGCCATTGAATTGGAGTGTTACAACATGCCATAGACCACAATCAACAGCCTATCAACTCTTTGCGAAGGAGATGCATGAGGCAAATGGTGGTCACACCAGATACTGACTGGTTTTCTGATCCAAGTCCCTACTTTTTTTAAAGGTATCTATGACCAACAGATACATATGTGTATTCCCAGTCGTGAAATCCATAGATTTAGGGCCTGATGAATTTATTTAAATTGACTGATTGCCTTATATGAACTGTAACTGTAACTGTGTCACGGGTGTTGAAGGATCTGGACCAAGGTGCAGCGTGGTGAGCGTACATATTCTTTTTATTAGAAAAAGACGCCGAACAAAACAATAAACACTACAAAACAAACCGTGAAGCTACAGGCTATGTGCCATAAACAAAAGTCAACTTCCCACAAAGAAAGGAGGGAAAACGGACTACCTAAGTATGGTTCCCAATCAGAGACAACGATAGACAGCTGTCCCTGATTGAGAACCAGACCCGGCCAAACCATAGAAATACAAAAATCATAGACAAAACATAGAATGCCCACCCCAAATCACACCCTGACCGAACCAAATGGAGACATAAAAAGGCTCTCTAAGGTCTGGGTGTGACAGTACCCCCCCCCCCCCCCCCCCCCCCCGGACTGTGCACCCTCGCTGCTGCGGGCCCCGGACTGGGCACCCTCGCTGCTGAGGGCCCCGGACTGGAGGCCGTCTCTGCGGGCACCGGACTGGAGGCCGTCTCTGGAGGCCGTCTCTGGAGGCTCTGGACAGGAGGCCCTCGTTGGAGGCTCCGGACTGGAGGCCCTCGTTGGAGGCTTCGTGCCAAGTCTCACCACTGGAGGCTTCTTGCCATGGATCATCACTGGAGGCTTCTTGCCATGGATCATCACTGGAGGCTTCGTGCCATGGATCATCACTGGAGGCTTCTTGCCATGGATCATCACTGGAGGCTTCTTGTCATGGACCATCACTGGAGGGAGGAGACGTATGGGCAGTCTGGTATGTGGAGCTGCCACAGGGCTCACCAGGCTGGGGAGACATGCAAGAGGATTAGTTCTGGGCGCAGGCACAGGACTCACCAGGCTGGAGAGACATATAGGAGGCCCTGTCCTAGACAGAGGCACCGGATTCACTGGGCTGTGGAGGCGCACTAGACGTCTCGAGCTAAGAGCCTGCACAATCCGTCCTGGCTGTATGGTGACTTTGTCCCGGCACGTGCAGGGCGCAGGCACAGGATGCACTGGGCTGTGCAGACGCACTGGAGACACAGTGCACAGAGCTGGCGCAGGATATCCTGGGCCGTAGAGACGTACTGGAGGTCTGGAGAGCAGGGCTGGCACAATCCGTCCTGGCTGGATGCTCACCCTAGCCCGGCATATGCGGGGAGCTGGGATGTAGCGCACCGGGCTAAGAACACGTACTGGAGAAACGTGCGCTCCACCGCATAACACGGTGCCTGACCAGTACAATGCCCGCCACGGTAAGCACGGGAAGTTGGCTCAGGTCTCCAAACTGACTCTGCCACACTCCCCATGTGACCCCCAAAAATAATTTTGGGGGCTGCCTCTCGGGCTTCCTTGCCAGCCTTGCTCCCTCATAATGCTGCCTCTCAGCTCTAGCTGCTTCCAGTTCCTCCCGTGGACGGCGATACTCCCCAGCCTGCCTTCAGGGTCCTTTCCCGTCCAGGATTTCCATTACACGCTGCTCGGTCCTTTGGTGTTGGAAAGTTCTGTCACGGCTGTTGAAGGAACTGGACCAAGGTGCAGCGTCGTGAGCGTACATATTATTTTTTTTAGGAATAGACGCCGAACAAAACAATAAACACTACAAAACAAACCGTGAAGCTACAGGCTATATGCCATAAACAAAAGTCAACTTCCCACAAAGAAAGGAGAGAAAACGGACTACCTAAGTATGGTTCCCAATCAGAGACAACGATAGACAGCTGTCCCTGATTGAGAACCATACCTGGCCAAAACATAGAAATACAAAAATCCTAGATAACAAACCATAGAATGCCCACCCCAAATCACACCCTGACCAAACCAAATAGAGACATAAAAAGGCTCTCTAAGGTCAGGGCGTGAAAACTGTAACTCAGTAAAATCTTTGAAATTGTTTAATGTTGTGTTTATATTTTTGTTCGGTATAGTTATAAAGACCAAAGTATGAGTGTGAGTATCACCATGTGGTAGAGTATAATAGCTTGGTCTATCAACGCTTTGTGTATTCAAATTTCTGGAGACAATGAGATACACTGTAACTACGATTTGAAAATTATTTAAATGCTGTAAGTACCTTATAGTTGTGAGGCATATTGTAAAGCCTAAAGGTATTTATTCAGCACATGAAACTGCAGAAAAGAATGAAATTGTGGCATTATCTGTTGTATTTTTTCACACAATGGATTTACGACAGTGTGTGTTGGAAAGATTTTTGTGTGTGTACTGAATAGTAAACTAGTTCAGAATTTCATTGACTGAATGTCTGACATTGTGTTATCATTCCCAGTAATGTGTAAACCTGGGGTTTGCCACTGTTCCTCTGGGCTGTAATCTCTTCTCTTTGTCTGGAGATCATGTAGTCGGCTCTATCTGCTCCATACAGAACAATGTTTAACTAAATGTTCCAACTGACAGCTCTTATCCACAGCTCTCCCCCTGGTTTGGAGTTAATAAGACATGAAGACAAGAGAGCTTGGTGTCTAACTGTTCAAGCATCACCCTAGCTGAACTTGCATGCCTGTGGAGAGTTGTAATATCTATGGCACTATGAGTTTCACAGAGAAAGATAACTTGTAACTGAATTGGGTCAAATAAATCACATTTTACTTCAGCACTGTTCAGTGATTTACTGTTTGTAATCAGAAGCTGTCTGCCAAATGGTTCTGATTTGATTATTGCTACAACATTGAAGTAGGTGTATGTATGGGTGCGTCTGTGCATGCCTACATGTGTGCTTGTGTGTGTGTGTGTCTGCATACGTGTGTGTGTCTATCATTTTAGTATGCACTTTTCTGATTGTACATGTACGTCAGGGGCCCTTTTGCGAAAAAGATTTCTAACCTCAACCTAATACTCCAAAAATAGTTAATATACTACAATATGTCATTGAGGGACATCAGTACATTTCTTGAGCCCAGGGACTTTAACAGCCAAGAAGAGGCAAAGTATCATACTTGGCTTGGAGCATTAATGAGAATAAACACATTTAATTCAAACGTCTCCTTTAAATGCAATGCAAAACTACACATGACAAATTAATATTCACATCTTCAAATAATATATTATTTTTGTGGGCTTCTCTGAGACGGTCCTCATGTCCTCGAGACATTTTTAAGAAGCTCATAACACAGAGAAATCATCAGACACCTAAATGGGTTGTTATCTCATATGTACATACTGTATTTTATACCATCTATTGCATCTTGCCTATGCCGCTCTGTCATTGCTCATCCATATATTTATATGTATATATTCTTATTCCATTCCTTTACTTAGATTTGTGTGTATTAGGTAGTTGTTGTGGAATTGTTAGCACAAGCATTTTGCTACACTCGCAATGACATCTGCTAACCATGTATATGTCGCCAATAAAATTGGATTTGATTTATCTCAGTCTTGAATATAGACAACCTTCCCTAAACATGGCTACTCTACCCACACACAAACACATTCTTACTGTAGGTCACTGGACAAAAGCTTCCAACAAGAGTTGAATACCAAATAGTGTTTCTCTATATTCTTTGTAGAAATTTAACATATGAATGTGATTTTGTAACTAATTATAATAAAAAATATATATTTAATTTAACCTTTATTTAACTAGGCAAGTCAGTTAATAACATATTCTTATTTACAATGATGGCCTACACCGGCCAAATACGGCCGACGCTGGGCCAATTGTGCACCGCCCTATGGGACTCCCAATCACGGCCGGTTGTGATACTGCCTGGATTCGAGCCAGTGTGTCTGTAGTGACGCTTCTAGCACTGAGATTCAGTGCCTTAGACCTCTGCACCACTCGGGAGCCCCTAAACTGGTTACCAACGTACTTAGAGCAGTCTAATTAATTTAATTTGTAATGCGCATTTCTAATACCCAAGGCGTTTAAACTGTGACCGTATTGAACTGTGTCTCTGTGCCAGGTCCTTACCTGTCCCATCATCCAGACTCAGAGGTCCAAAGTGACAGATTTCCCTGATCTGGCTGACCCAACTGTTCATCTCCTCCTCAGTCTTGGCCACCAGGTAGAAAATGCGAGACGACGTCTTGATAACGAAGAGGTGCTGGTTCTGGAACTCCCTCTTGACCAGGCGTTGCTCCGTCTGCATCTGAACCTCACACTCTCTCAGGTCGATGGTGCGGATGGGCTTCTTTGAGGTTGTGTTTCGGTAGTACTCCAACACATCTGGATTCCCACTCATGCGTCCTCTTCGAAGAACAAACCATCGTCTCCTCCATGCCTAGGGGACAGGGAGCCAGACAGATCAACATAATGTACTGTTGCATGTACTATTAGACTTGAGCAATAAGGCCCGAGGTGGTGTGGAATATGGCCAATATACCACGGCTAAGGGCTGTTCTTATGCACAACACAACGCGCCCTTAGCCATGGTGTATTGGCCATATATCACAAACCCCCAAGGTGCCTTATTGCTATTAAAAACTGGTTACCAACGTAATTAGAGCAGTAAAAATAAATGTCATACCCTTGGTATACCACGGCTGTCAGCCAATCAGCATTTAGGGCTCGAACCACCCAGTTTATAATGTCTGATATACATCGGCTGTAAGCCAATCATCACTCAGGGCTCGAACCACCCAGTTTCTAAAAATATATATACACGGAATAAAAATATAAATGCAACATGCAAAAATTTCAAAGATTTTACTAAATTACAGTTAATATAAGGAAATCAGTCATTTAAAAAAAAGTCATTAGGGCCAAATCTATGGATTTCACATGACTGGGAGTACAGATAAGTATGTTTCTGTTGGTCAAAGATACCTTTAAAAAAGGTAGTGGTGGATCAGAAAACCAGTCAGTATCTGGTGTGACCACCATTTGCCTCATGCAGCGCGACACGTCTCCTTAGCTTAGAGTTGATCAGGCTGTTGATTGTGGCCTGCTGAATATTGGCAGGAACTGGAACACTCTGTCGTACACATCAATGCAGAGCATCCCAAACATGCTCAAATGGGTGACATATCTTGTGAGTATGCGGGCCATGGAAGAACTGGGACATACAATTAAAATGCAATTGTGTTCATTGTCTGTAGTTTATGCCTGCCCATACCATAACCCGACCGCCACCACCGGGCACTCTGTTCACAACTTTGACATCAGCAAACCGCTCTCCCACACAACGCCATACACTCTGTCTGCCATCTGCCCGGTATAGTTGAAACCAGGATTCATCCATGTAGAGCACACTTCTCCAGCATTTCAGTGGTCATCGAATATGAGCATTTGCCCACTGAAGTTGGTTGCGACGCCAAACTGCAGTCAGGTCAAGACCCTGGTAAGGACGACGTGCACGCAGATGAGCTTCCCTGAGATGTTTTCTGACAATTTGTGCAGAAATACTTTGGTTGTGCAAACCCACAGTTTCATCAGCTGTCCGGGTGGCTGGTCTCAGACAATCCCGCAGGTGAAGAAACCGGATCTGGAGGTCCTGGGCTAGTGTGGTTACACGTGGTCTGTGGTTGTGAAGCCGGTTGGACGTACTGCCATATTCTCCTAAAAACGAGGTTGGAGGCAGTGAAATTAACATTCTCTGGCAACAGCAACGGTGGACATTCCTGCAGTCAGCATGCCAATTGTGACAAAACTGCACATTTTAGAGTGGCCTTTTGTTGTCCCCGGCACAAGGTGCACCTGTGTAATGATCATGCTGTTTAATCAGCTTCTTGATATGCCACATCTGTCAGGCGGAGGGATTATCTTGGCAAAGGAGAAATGTTCACTAACAGGGATGTAAACAAATTTGTGCACAAAATTTGAGAAAAATAAGCTTTTTGTGCATATGGAACATTTCTGGGATCTTTTATTTCTAGCTCATGAAACAGCTTACATGTTGTGTTTATATTTTTGTTCAGTCTATTACAATTATTCGGCATGCATACAGTATGTAGACTAGTTGCCTTAGTTGGTTAGTAACCTTAGAGGTATTTGGTTGGTTATTATGTTTGATGCAATTTGATGTGAATTTAGTTTCAACCAAGGCCTCAGCAATAGAATGTCAGTATATCTATGTCTATTTTATAGATCATCAACAGAACCGTCAGTGAACAATCTGAACATGGTACTGTAGCTCAATACAGAATTGCTTTTAATATTTTTATGTCTCCTGACTGTGACTAAAGATGATTTGTACAGATCAATGTCTTATATCCTCATGTAGTCTCCAGCGTTGTGACCTGTGTCAATCAGTTTTTCACACACAATTAAAAGGAAGATGTATCACTGCTCTTCTAAACATGTTCATTGGGAAGTTTAGCTACAAAACCTTAATTTAACTATAGACAACACCATTTTTCTTGCTTTTGGTACTGGAACTGACAACAAGAAGAGGAAGTTAATTCTATGTGAAAGAGAATGTCTGACACAAACAAAAAGCTATTTGTACTGCAGTGGTTCACTAACTAATTGGGGAAGATTAAAAAGGCAACCTCTTTTTCTGCTGAGATTTGTTTTTTCATGTCAGTATGGTTACTGATTGGTATAGGAGCAGTTTTGTTTTCTTTAATGCTATGGGAATTTGATGCTTAGCTGGCTCTCTTAATTTTGATACGGAGTAAGTAGGCCTAACTGAAGTATTATTAACGTTTTGATCTTGATCGTGATGACCTCATGGTCACTCACATGGGCTATAAGTCATAGGTTCATCTATATTCTAAAAGTCAAAAATTCATGACTGACCTCCATACTATGTCTGTTTCAAACTTCACCCATGTATTATTTAAAGCCATTTCCAATTCCACCTTTTTAGCAGGAGTTGTATATTTTTATACAGTTGCCTCATAAATGCAGCATTCAGGTGATTCATGCATTATTCAATTAGTCAGAAGTCTGTTGGCATGGAACACTACATGACTTGAAATTAAATCAGCTGTTTTTGAGCTTTGAGCGTACATGTGGTGAAACAACCTATCATAAAGAAGACGTGATTTGTTTTGAAGAGTCAGAGGTATTAGCCATACTGGAAACAACACATTTTGTAGTTGTCTGTGTTACGCTGTTTTTACTGTCTCAGTTGATAAAGTAAGTGTGTGCTATAACCCACCAGCCACCAATTTGGGAGTACATTGTATCACTTTGTGATGATCTATCTAGAGAGTTATGAAAATACTCAGACTGTTTGTTCGTTTGTTTGAAACCAAAACTCTGGCTTTGGTGTGCCCTCACTCATATTCAAATCAACTATAAACAGTGGACGAGTTGTAAATCCTAATTTGCATCACACAGTGCTAGTATAGAGCAGAGAGACAGAGAGCAGGGAAGCTCATGTCCCTCTTCAGTGGTACATGTTCAGTAAGTCAAAGCACGTTTAAAATACATAATGTGAGAATAATCAACCTGCTAACAGGAAATATACTCACGCTCTAGAAACCTCTATAGAAACATGTATGAAAACACTTCCTTGTTGTGGGTGATAACTGTCTTATTGAGCGTGAGTTCAACTATGCTAGAAAATAAACTATGCCTACTCTATTGAGAATTATGTTTCAAGTTTCTAAATCATAATATTTTTGTTTCCCCATGATATTCTTTATAACACTATTATAATTTATATAAGAAAATGTCAACACATTACCAATTTACATTTTGTTGTAACCCTTTTTTAAAACAGCATGGGCCACTAGCAATGGTAGCTGTGACCTCCCTGTGTTGGATAATTTAAACTGTCTTGAAGTCGGAATTCTACATACACTTAGGTTGGAGTCATTAAAACTCGTTTTTCAACCACTCCACAAATGTCTTGTTAACAAACTATAGTTTTGGCAAGTCGGTTAGGACATCTACTTTGTGCATGACACAAGTCATTTTTCCAACAATTGTTTACAGACAGATTATTTCACTTATAATTCACTGTATCACAATTCCAGTGGGTCAGAAGTTAACATACACTAAGATGAGTATGCCTTTAAACAGCTTGGAAAATTCCAGAAAATGATCTAATGGCTTTAGAAACTTCTGATAGGCTAATTGACATAATTAGTGTACTTGTGGATGTATTTCAAGGCCTACCTTCAAACTCAGTGACTCTTTCCTTGCCATCATTTGAAAATCAAAATAAATCAGCCAATACTTTTTTGTAGACATGTCTGGTTCATTCTTGGGAGCAATTTCCAAATGCCTGAAGGTACCACGTTCATCTGTACAAACAATAGTACGCAAGTATAAACACCATGGGACCACGCAGCCGTCATACAGCTCAGGAAGGAGACACGCTCTGTCTCCTAGAGATGAACGTATTTTGATGCGAGAAGTGCAAATCAATCCCAGAACAACAGCAAAGGACCTTGTGAAGATGCTGGAGGAAACAGGTACAAAAGTATCTATATCCACAATAAAATGAGTCCTACATTGACATAATCTGAAAGGGCGCTCAGCAAGGAAGTGCTCCAAAACCGCCATAAAAAAGCCAGACCAAGGTTTGCAACTGCACATGGGGACAGAGATCGTACTTTTTGGAGAAATGTCCTCTGGTCTGATGAAACTGTTCGGCCATAATGACCATCATTGTGTTTGGAGGAAAAAGGGGGAGGCTTGCAAGCTGAAGAACACCACCCCAACCATGAAGCACGGGGGTCGCAGCATCATGTTGTGGGGATGCTTTGCTGCAGGAGGCACTGGTGCACTTCACAAAATAGATGGCTTGATGAGGGAGGAAAATTATGTGGATATATTGAAGTAACATTTCAAGACATCAGTCAGGAAGTTAAAGCCTGGTCGCAAATGGGTCTTCCAAATGGACGATGACCCTAAGCATACTTCCAAAGTTATAGCAAAATGGCTTAAGAACAACAAAGTCAAGGTATTGGAGTGGCCATCACAAAGCCCTGACCTAAATCCTATAGCAAATTTGTGGGCAGAACTGAAAAAGCATGTGCGAGCAAGGAGGCCTACAAACCTGACTCAGTTACACCAGCTCTGTCAAGAGGAATGGGCCAAAATTCACCCAACTTATTGTGGGAAGTTTGTGGAAGGCTACCTGAAACGCTTGACCCAAGTTAAACAATTTAAAGGCAATGCTACCAAATACTAATTGAGTGTATGTAAACCTCTGACCCACTGGGAATGTGATGAAAGAAAGAAAAGCTGAAATAAATCATTCTCTCTACTATTATTCTGACATTTCACATTCTTAAAATAAAGTGGTGATCCTAAATGACCTAAAACAGGGAATATTTTACTAGGATTAAATGTCAGGAAATGTGACAAACTGAGTTTAAATGTATTTGGCTAACGTGTATGTAAACTTCCGACTTCAAATGTAAACTCTGATTGTCTGAGTCTGATCATCAGTGTTTCTAAGAGCTAGTTGCTCTGGGCCTTCACTTGGTGTGTGTAAGGAGCAGGGTTGGGGAGTAACGGATTACATGTAAAGAATTACAAAAAATGCTGTAACTGTATTCCGTTACGTTACCAGCAAAAATATTGTAATGGGATTACAAATACTTTTGAAAAACTAGATGATTACTTCAAGGATTACTTTTAAATTCAGAAAGGATGTTTCTATGTTTTCTCAATTACATTCTAATCAGCATTTTATGATTTATTTATCCGTTATTTTACCAGGTAAATTGACTGAGAACACGTTCTCATTTGCAGCAACGACCTGGGGAATAGTTACAGGGGAGAGGAGGGGGATGAATGAGCCAATTGTAAACTGGGGATTATTAGGTGACCGTGATGGTTTGAGGTCCAGATTGGGAATTTAGACTGGACACCGGGGTTAACACTCCTACTCTTACGATAAGTGCCATGGGATCTTTAATGACCTCAGAGAGTAAGGACACCCGTTTAACGTCCCATCCGAAAGAGGGCACCCTACACAGCATGGAATGCTCCAGATACTCAACTAGTCTAAAGAAGGCTAGTTTTATTGCTTCTTAAAACAGGACAACAGTTTTCAGCTGTGCTAACATAATTGCAAAAGGGTTTTCTAATGGTCAATTAGCCTTTTAAAATTATAAACTTGGATTAGCTAACACATCTTGACATTGGAACACAGGAGTGATGGTTGCTGATAATGGGCCTGTACGCCTATGTAGGTATTTCATTAAAAACCAACTGTTTCCAGCTACAATAGTCATTTACAACATTAACAATGTCTACCCTTTATTTCTGATACATTTTATATTATTTTAATGGACAAAAAAATAGCTTTTCTTTCAAAAACAAGGGCATTTCTAAGTGACCCCAAACTTTTGAACGGTAGTGTATGTATCCATTGATTCTTGAAGAATTTAACTTATAAATGCCTCCTGAGCTTAGTTCAACTAACACGCTCCATGACAACCCAAAATATAAGTTTGTTTTTCTCCAATGTTTGTAAACATCGCAAATGTAAACAAACACTGCTTAGCCTCATAACAGGGTTAAAACAATCATTTTGATATCATGAATCCTTGCATCCATAGCTCTGTCTATTAATCTGAGAGTGGTTACATTTCTCCAGGCCCATCCCTCAGCTTTTTACCGAAACAAAAGTGGGCGGCCATTTTGTTATTGTTTCATCTGTGGATTTGTCCTTTAAACAGATGCATATTATCAAGATATCAAAGTGTCACCAACAAAATGGTAAACAATAGGCCTGTAGCAAATGCAGCATATGGCATCATTTTTAACATGCAAATAGCATTTTTCAGTAGTGCTTAAAGCATGCCATTTCATGAGGTTAGCAGTTAGGGTTAGGGTTTCAACTCGAATCAATGAGCCCAATAAGTTTTCCATGACAACAAAATCATAAACAACAGGGCTGGCTAATAGGTCTTTAGATTTGGGGTTATGCTCAGGTAAAACAATTTGGCTAATCTATTCTTCCATATTTCCAAGTCCTATTTTTGAAGATCAAGGGGTATAACATTTATTGGAATGACTGGAATTCTGATAGACTTAGGTTTTTAATGTAAAGATGTAATTAAATTGTATTATTATATGTAGTAGAAAGCGATGGGTTAGAAGAAGTCTACATAACCAACCCATAAAGTAACATTTAACATCCATATATAGCCAGCTATGTAAACTTTAACATAGATTTATCCTGCAAAAGATGTAGTTCAATTGGTAACATATATGTTTGTATTCTTCTAATGTCTCTTAAGGGGAAAGTCATCTAAAAGTAACTGAATGTAATCAGATTACTTTACTGAGTTTGGGTAATCCAACAGTTACATTAATGATTACAATTTTGGATAGGTAACTGGTAACTGTAACGGATTACATTTAGAAAGTAACCTACCCAACCCTGGTAAGGAGTGATGTCCAACGCATGCCCACACACATTGCTATTGTGCATGGTTAGTCTGGTTCTTGCAATGGAAAACCATGTCCTTCCTGTTTGTCTGTGTCCTCCACAAAGCCCTTGAACTATTTCCCACCAAATAGTGTCTCTTAAGTGACTCTCCCTCCAGTGAATTACCACTGTCCCCCTTTCTCTGTGCTAGTTTTCAGAAAAGCCTTCGTCCTCTCTCCTCTGGAGAGAGGAAGTGCAAACAGCCATCATAAAGCCTGGTCATTTCTGCCTGTCGGGTCATTTTGTATTGCTTGGCAGTGACAGTACTTCCCATGTTTTGCATAACATCCCCAATTTTCACAGAATGAGAGACCAACAGTCTCAACACACATCCCAGAATGGGTAGCCTCCCCCTTTCCTCCTTACACAACAACACATGACCCCTACAGAAACACTGCAGATTTCCATGCAAGGCACTTGTCCCATTTCACTTCTGGTCAAACACGCTCATCCAAACATGTTAGAATTAGAGTATACTGCACTTGAATATTTAATAAAAGGCAACCCCAAATTATGAAATTCTTAACAAAGGTCAAAATGGTAAACATAATGGTTTATAAGCAGTTTGTATGTTTAAAATTCATTTGCATTTTCTGAGGGGCATCAACATTTTATTTTCACAGTGCATTGATGATGCACATCAGCATGAACAGTATGTCATACAGTATGTCATTAATGGCCACTACTATAAAAATGAGGAGGAAGACACAGGTGAGGTTGCATGAAAACACTATTTACAAAAAGGCATGTAATGGTCATGATTCTACATGCCTCTGCAAGCTTAATAATTTGGGAAAATAAACCAACAGTATCTTGTGAACTAATGGCATTGCAGTGCAGTTGTGTTGATGGCTGAGAATCACACACACACACACACACACACACACACACACACACACACACACACACACACACACACACACACACACACAAACACACTGCTCTGCAGCAGGAACTAGTACTACTACTGCTTGGGTAAAATGTATCACAATAGCACAGATCCAGCCACCTGCACAGCCTGATCTTCTACTCACATATCTCTTTAGTTTCTTCTCAGGGGGGGATTTGATGAGCCAGCCGGTGCAGACCACATCCCCTGCACTCATCTTGACTGCAGAGGGAATCCGGCGTGTTTTCTAGATATAATTGTCTTCAAGCACTGCTGGCTGCTGCTGCTGTGAAACTGAGAGCAGC
Source organism: Oncorhynchus kisutch (assembly GCF_002021735.2). Lineage (NCBI taxonomy): Eukaryota > Metazoa > Chordata > Actinopteri > Salmoniformes > Salmonidae > Oncorhynchus > Oncorhynchus kisutch. The sequence continues at coordinate 27,739,790 of NC_034179.2, forward strand.
ACCACGCGAATCCTGCGTTCTTGTATACAGCCTACAGCCATACCAAAAAGAGGAAGTCAAGCCATTGATCACACTGACAGACAAGGGAGAGGGAGAGAGAGAGAGAGAGAAAGGCAGAGATAGAGAGAGAGAGAGAGAGAGAGGGGAAGGGAGAAAGGGGGTGGTGTCTGTATGCTTGAGTCTGTAGATGTGTGTGGGTCTGACAGAGTGAGTGAGAGAGAGTGATCAAGATAGAGAGAGAGAGGAACATGTATGTGAATTTGTAAATGTGTGTGCATGTGTGTGCATCATTAAAACCTAGAGCCAGCTGTCACATAAACCATCCCAATGTTCTTTGTCTTAGTCAGAATAATGGTATGCACCAAAATAACAACCTTGTGCAAGTTAAATACACTAATAGAGAAAACACATAACACACTTTGGGGATGCATTTAAATTGTACAAAAACCTATATATAGTGGCTTTGAAACCTAAAACGCTTTGTACAGTAGGCTAGTTGTAGGGGGAAATGAAGAAACTAGAGCATAAATGTATTGATAAAGGTTAATTTTGCAAAGAGATATCTTGCTGTAATTTAGAATCCCCCCAAAAAGGTTATGTTGGTCTAAGGCCATGTGATTTATGGCTGAAGAATATTGTTTATAAATTAAATGGTCAAGCTTGCCTAGCTTGCCTACGGCTGGTGAACGAGAGTTATAAATGCTTGTCCCTGATTGCCATCTTGTGGTAGATATGCAGCAGGCCTCCTTTCAACAAATGAAATACACCCCTTGATTTTGAAGAATATGGCTTATAAACTGTAATGGGGTTTTACAATAACAACCCGAGAAAGAAAGAAAAGCAGGTCCTTTTACTTAATTGTTTATGTTTTTGTTACCATAGGATTGCTTACTTATAAACAAATAAATGTTTTGTCATACCCGTCAGCATTCAGGGATCAAACCACCAAGTTTATAAATTACATTTGAATGCAGATTGGCTGACAGCCGTAGTATATCAGACGTTGTACGACGGGTATGACAAAACATGTATTTTTACTGCTATAATTACGTTGATAACGAGTTTATAATGGCAATAAGTCACCTCTGGGGTTTGTGGTATATGGCCAATATACCATGGCTAAGGGCTGTATTTATGCACTCTGGGTTGCATCGTGCATAAGAACAGCCCTTAGTCGTGGTATATTGGCCATGTACCCCCCTCATGCCTTATTGCTGAAATGAAACAGGGCTACCAATATTATTTCGAACGTTCTAGTGGCGTACATGGTGTTATCGCGGTATTTCAATGCTATATACTCGCGAGATATTATGAAGGGGGCGTATGCTCACAATGTACAGTCTATCTAATGACGTAGCAAGCCTTTTTGCCATGTATAACTTACACAGTCTGGTCTAAAATAACTCATGATAAAAACCGAGTCCACAGAATGTCAGATGAAGAGATTCCTTCAACTTCCAGAGAGCCTGTACCCGAAGAAGAAGAGGTGAGCATTTAAAAGCAGACATCTTCTTTTCCAGAAATATGAGATACACTGTACTGTTAGGTTGCTAGAAGTTTGCAGTTTTGTTCAATTGGGGGGAACATGGCGGGAAGGAGGCTTGCACATCTGCATAGCTCTCTTACAGATGTTAGGTAGCTACCAGGTCAGACGCTGGGCTGGCCAGCAAACATAACAATGGGTTTCGTCGTGCAATTCATAGACATTTAGCCAATATTCCCGTAGACTTCTTTAAATGCTGCCAATTTGTAACCAGTGTGACAAGCTTCGTAGTCCCAGACCGAGCCTCTGACTGTATAGTAGTAGCTTGTTGTGTATCTCACTCAGCCCTGGCAGCACAACACACGCAGCACGAGCAGCCTCAAGCAAATCAGCTGTCAATTTCAACACTGGCTGTTGTGCTTTGGGGACTATCGAGTTGGCTATAGCTAGCTACAGTAGCTATGTAATATGTTTTATGAAGAGTAGCCTAACATTAAAGGTGAAGCTAAATGCTTGAACTTCAGAAGGCATAACTTTTTGCACATTTTATAATACATTTTGAGCACACAATATGTGAACGTGCACAAAATTGATTGCACAAGCGTCACATGAAGCCAACTTGCAACCAAAGCCATAATCATTCAATATGTAGAATAATTTTGCATTAATTCTGAGGAAATTATATACAATACACAACAAATTCCACTGAAATAGAACATTTAATTGTTTTAAATTGCACATTACATTGATTAAATGTTACCAAATCATAAATATGTACAGTACGTTGAGAATGTAATAAAGTAGTCTACTGTGTTTCAGCTGAAGCCACCTCTGAAGGCTGTGCCCAAGGCGGAGGGGGAGTTGGATCCAGAGTATGAGGAGAAAAGGGTGAGACAAATTGCTTTCTCACAAACATTTTTTATAGATATCTAAATAGGATAAATTTGCGATTTTAAGATGCATTTGCAAGACATATTACTCTAGGGATTATCACGTCACACAAGAGTAGTCACATCTTGGTTGAATTCTGTGCCAGATATTTGATATGTTTATTTTTCATCATTTATTTTTCTCCAACTTTTGCAATGGGCTCCCCACTGTGGTAAATGTTTGGAATTGCAGTGTATAGGGAAAGTGAATGGCAAAATGACAGTTTAGCATAACATTGATCTCATATCCTTACTAGTAAAACAGAACCTGTTGGTTTAACTTTTTATTTTCTCCCTGTCTTTTAATCATAGAAAACAGATAGAGCGAACCGGTTTGAGTTTCTGCTCAAGCAAACAGAACTCTTTGCCCACTTCATCCAGCCTGCATCTCAGAAGTCTCCTACTTCACCCCTGAAAGTGAAACCTGGACGACCTCGCGTTAAACAGGATGAGAAACAAAATCTCCTCTCTGTTGGAGAGTATGTGACTGCTGACTTGTTTTAAGAGTCCTGACATTATTTGTATGTTTTTGAATTGTCTGTTATTTTAAATAAACAAAAGCTATTTTGGTCAATAAACCATGAAATAATAAACAATACAATATGTTTACCATTGTACCAATACCAGATATCATTATTTTTTTACAAACTATTTGTCTGCCTCCTGTGTTTTTTACAGTAACCGCCACCGACGCACGGAACAAGAAGAAGATGAGGAGTTGTTATCTGAGAGCAGGAAGGCAGCTAACGTCTTGGTTCGCTTTGAAGAGTCCCCATCCTGTATGATGTTTTCATATAGCTTAAATGCTAATGTTAACACTCTCTGTGTAAATAAACAGTAGCAGGTGTAACTCAGTGTTGTATTATATCAGGTCTATACCTATAATCCTAATTAGCTCCCATTTGAGAATAGCTGATGATGGATACGAATATCATTTCCTTTATTTTCTTTAACTTTTTACCACAGTGGGCTAAATCAGGGTTATACAGAGTGATTCTCAGTAGTCTTAAACAAATCTTCTTTGATACAAAAATATACACCTCACACACATTGATGGTTGTGGGTACCATGTCAGATATAGAGTTGAAATGTATTCCATTTTGAATTTGCATCCCAATATTACACTTTATATACTTCACAGAAGACTGAAATATAACAAAACTGTTTGACATAGAAACACCGGATCTTCATTGTATTTTTAGAGGGCGCTTTTGGTCATTGACTGCAGGAAAGGGCTACTGACATAACCTATTTTATTTTCCAGATGTGAAAAATGGAGAGCTGAGAGATTATCAAGTCCGAGGTCTCAACTGGATGATCTCCCTTTATGAAAATGGCATTAATGGAATTCTGGCTGACGAAATGGTAACGACATTACCTTAAACATGCAATTAACAATAGTTTATGTTTAAGTGCCAGAGCCTTATATTGAGATACATTTGGATATAGATATAATATACATATTTCAAGTAAGTGCCACTAGTTGTGAGTCAAGCTGTGTATGACAGGTTGTTTATTTAAGCAATAAGGCCAGAGGGGGTGTGATATATGGCCAATATACCACGACTAAGGGAGATGCAACGCTGAGTGCTGGATACTGCCCTTAGCCATGGTATATTGACCATATATCACAAACCCCTGAGGTGCCTTATTGCTATTTTAAACTGGTTACCAATGTAATTAGAAGACTCAAAATAAATGTTTTGTCATACCTGTGATATATGGTCTGATATACCTCGGCTGTCAGCCAAATCAGCATTCAGGGCTCGAACCACCCACTTTTTAATTAAGCAATAAGGCACGATGGGGTGTGGTATATGGCCAATATACCACGGCTAAGGGCTGTTCTTAAGCACGATGAAACGAGGAGTGACTGGATACAACCCTTAGTCTTGGTATATTGGCCATATACCACAAACCCCTGGGGTGCCTTATTGCTATTATAAACTGGTTACCAACGTAATTAGAGCAGTAAAATTAAATGTTTTGTCATACCCGTGGTATACAATCTGATTTAACACGGCTGTCAGCCAATCAGCATTCAGGACTCGAACTACCTACTTTATAATTGTGTGTTGACAACAGGGCTTAGGGAAGACCCTCCAAACCATTGCATTGCTGGGATACCTGAAGCACTACAGGAACATTCCAGGCCCCCACATGGTTCTGGTTCCCAAATCAACGCTACACAACTGGATGAATGAGTTCAAACGCTGGGTACCAACCCTGAAGGCTGTCTGTCTTATTGGGGACAAGGATGCAAGAGTATGTCCTGTTTTTTCTCTTGATTGACACTGATTGAAAATGTGTCCTCTTATAAAGCATTATCAAGTGGGTAGCTAACCAAGACCACAGATGACTCCTTTGACAAATGTTCTCCTTATTGGCTAGGCGGCGTTCATCCGCGATGTCATGATGCCAGGGGAATGGGATGTTTGTGTCACATCCTATGAGATGGTCATCAGAGAAAAATCGGTCTTCAAGAAGTTCAACTGGAGATACCTTGTCATCGACGAAGCTCACAGGATAAAAAATGAGAAGTCCAAGGTATGTACTCGAATGAAAATAATTGTGGTCTGAACCAAGCTTTTCTTTCTACTTTTCAATTAATTAAACTCTGGCCAATACATTTTTTAAAAATGATATTTATGTAATCTTAACATCTGTCCGGTGTTGTCAGCTCTCAGAGATTGTCCGTGAGTTCAAAACCACCAACCGTCTCCTCCTGACTGGAACACCTCTGCAGAACAATCTCCATGAGCTGTGGTCACTCCTCAACTTCCTGCTGCCTGATGTCTTCAACTCTGCCAATGTGAGTGCTACCTCTGTCTGTTCTCTCCATGTATTTCTCTAGTAGGGATATTCCTCTCCTTTAGATGAATGTGACTGGAATGCTAAATGGAGGAAGAAAATAAAATCATCTCGCTCCAGGCAAAATGAACTGCATTATTTTGTTGTTTTGTGTCAAAAGACCCTCCAGCAGTAACTTAATGTTTTTTGTTGTTCCATTTTATACCACCTAGTTTCAATGAGCATCTGTCAATCACGGAAGTCCTCAGACTGACATGCTTCTTGTCTTTCCATGATGTGTCAGAGAGGGAAAGGTAGCCCCGAGCACAGGCCTCCCCCTCAGGCACTGCTCTGTTCTGTTGTCAGTTCCTCCAAGTTTGTCTGGGATCCCTCACCCCCACAAGCTGTAGCTTATCATATGTATCCTGTCCTTTCTCTAACACATTCCCCTCTGCAAATGAAGCCAAAGCAGAATCATCTTTACTCTCTCAAAATTATATTTTGCACTTTCATGGAAAATCTTTACTTGTTGAAAACAAAAGGAAAATGTTCCTTATATTCTCAGGACTTTGATTCTTGGTTTGACACCAACAACTGTCTGGGGGACCAGAAGCTGGTGGAGCGTCTGCATGCGGTAAGCTGTGTTTCACATTTCCATTACTCTCAGAGATTACTGCAGAATTCTCCTTATCTCTTATTCTGTTGTGTTAAGAGATGGATAATAAAATGTCTTTAGTTAGAAAAGCATTTGCCTTGTTAGTGTGCTGTTTGTTATAGAGCCCGACCGATTATATCGGTTCACTGATATTATCATCCGATATTGGCCTTTTAAACGCTATATCGCTGTCAGCTGATAATTCCACTGATAACCGATATTCAATAAATAGGATGAAAAAAGGGAATGTCGTGCTGATCTGAACACTTCTATTGATGTCATTATTTAACATTTGAAGCATATTTGTTGAACAATTGCTCTTTTGGATGGCAAATTATGAGAAATCAGAGTAAGGAAATGAAATTTTGCTGCTGTGAAACAGTATATTGGCAGATAAATCGGTATCGGTATGTTTTAACTCCCCAAAAATCGGAATCGGTATTGGACCCAAATAAACTTACATATATGTCAGGCTCTAGTAGGTGCTTAGGCCTTTCCTTCTTGTGTAATAGGCTGTTTGTTCAGGTGCTTAGGCCTTTCCTTCTTGTGTATAACGTGATGTTTGTTCAGGTGCTAAGGCCTTTCCTTCTTGTGTATAACGTGATGTTTGTTCAGGTGCTGAGGCCTTTCCTTCTTGTGTATAACGTGCTGTTTGTTCAGGTGCTAAGGCCTTTCCTTCTTGTGTATAACGTGATGTTTGTTCAGGTGCTGAGGCCTTTCCTTCTTGTGTATAACGTGATGTTTGTTCAGGTGCTGAGGCCTTTCCTTCTTGTGTATAACGTGCTGTTTGTTCAGGTGCTGAGGCCTTTCCTTCTTGTGTATAACGTGATGTTTGTTCAGGTGCTAAGGCCTTTCCTTCTGCGTCGGATAAAAGCTGAAGTGGAGAAAAATCTGCCTCCCAAAAAAGAGGTGAAGATTTACCTCGGACTGAGTAAGATGCAGCGAGAATGGTATGTTTTTGGTTCAAATACTTTGTCCTTCCCAGTGTTGCCCATAGCTTGTGTTGGTTCAACATTTCTACTAATTAAATTCTTTCCAAAATAATTTCAAATTAAAAAAGGTTTTGTTGTTCTATTTTTGTTAGGTACACACGAATTCTGATGAAAGACATTGACATCCTCAATTCTTCTGGAAAAACAGACAAGATGCGCCTGTTGAATATCTTGATGCAACTGCGGAAGTGCTGCAACCACCCATACCTGTTTGACGGGGCCGAGCCCGGGCCCCCCTACACTACCGACAGTCACTTGGTCACCAACAGTGGCAAGATGGTGGCCCTGGATAAACTGCTGCCCAAAGTCCAGGAACAAGGTGATACACCCATCATTCAAGGATTTTACTGTAGTTTATCCCATTGATGTATACTGTAGTATCCCATCTTCATGTATATTTGATGTGTTTATCTCAAAGAGATCTGTGGTTGTCACTGTACATTTGCAGTTGTAACAGACTATGCAATAGGTTGTCTATGCAAACTCTGATAAATGGAAGAACATAATGGTCTTTAAAAGGCAAGGACAACCTCAGAGGACGCAGGCTCAAAAGATTGCGTACTGTTGAAGGATATCAGGATTCACGTGTAGAATTTATCATTTTCTTGCGAAGTTTTCTTGATGAGAAAGGTTCATTTGACTCTCAAATCAGCCATGCTCATTTAGAATGAGATGAATCAAACCTTCCTGCCATGCAAGAAACCCTATGAATAATTTTCTCTCTTTGGAGATTGCATTTGAGCTATGTGACCTGATAGTGTATGTATGCTGTTCTGCTCTCTAATGGAATGACTATGTTTTGTCTCATTGGTTGCCAGGGTCTAGAGTCCTCATCTTCAGCCAGATGACCAGGGTCCTTGACATCCTTGAGGACTACTGCATGTGGAGAGGTTATGAGTACTGCCGTCTAGATGGAAACACTCCACACGAAGCCAGACAGGTACGGAGCATGACTTCAGCTGATGAGGCCTCATTGGCCACAACACAGGCTCCCATGGAAACCTTAAGGAGCTATAGTGGAACAGTATCAAATCTTTAAAAAGTTTAAGCCACTACTTTGTCTACCGTGCTCGTGCTGACCCTGCTTGTAAAAATGTTTGCACTAATGTGTAAAGTGTCTACTTCAACTACATAAAAACTGATATTTTAGACATTGTCTGCCTAATGTTTTATGGCACAGGTGTCAAACTCATTCCACGGAGGGCCGAGTGTCTGCGGGTTTTCGCTCCTCCCTTGTACTTGATTGATTAAATAAGGTCTCTAATTAGTAAGGAACTCCCCTCACCTGGTTGTCTAGGTCTTAATTATGAGGAAAAAATTAAACCTGCAGACACTAGGCCCACCATGGAATGAGTTTGACACCCCTGCTTTATGGCTGTGTTTCTAGGATGCCATAGAGGCCTACAATGCTGAAAACAGCAGCAAGTTCATTTTCATGTTGAGCACCAGAGCTGGAGGTCTGGGCATTAACCTGGCAACTGCAGACGTCGTCATCCTGTATGACTCTGACTGGAACCCTCAAGTGGACCTGCAAGCAATGGTGAGAAACATTTCATTTGTGGCTTCCTTGGAAATGTACATCTATATATTAAGTGTTTGGAAAAGTAAGTATTAGTCATTTAGTGTGAAATTCTATGTCATGCATACAAAAATACTAGTAATGTTAATTTATAACACTGGCTTGTATTTCAAAGAAATAGACACCTCATCAACTGAGGCAATCGGTGTGTTTGTTTTTGCCTCTCTAGGACAGGGCTCATAGGATTGGTCAGAAGAAACCAGTGCGTGTGTTCCGCCTCATCACTGATAATACAGTCGAAGAGAGGATTGTAGAAAGAGCTGAGATGAAGTTGAGGCTAGACTCCATAGTTATACAACAAGGTATTCAGCATGTTTTTGATTCCAACTTCATGGTTTGTCATTACATGTTAAGCAATGGTCTTTGGGACAGGTAAGACAGACAGACCTTGGTTAGGCTTGGGACAAAATGATACCAAATGCATGCATGTATGCAGATCACACAAGGTTGGTGGCACCTTAACTGGGGAGGACAGGCTTGTGGTAATGCCTGGAGCGGAGTGAGTGAAATGGTATCAAATACAGCAAACACATGGTTTCCATTCGCTCCATTCCAGCCATTATTATGAACCGTCCTCCCCTCAGTAGCCTCCTGTGATACAGATACTACTATCAGTTTCCAGAAGGATCTAGACCCTGAGACATGAATGTAAGAGGCTGCCGCAGAGTACATTCAGTCCCACACCCCAACTACTTCTCACATCTTTCAACTTTCCAGGGAGGCTGATGGAGCAGTCCAACAAACTGGGGAAAGATGAGATGCTGCAGATGATCAGGCATGGGGCCACTCACGTCTTCGCCTCCAAAGACAATGAGCTCACAGATGAAGACATCAACACTATCTTAGAGAGGGGGGCAAAGAAGGTGAGTGAGGGAACAGCACATAGTGTTTGGTTGGCAGACTGGCTGTTTGGTTCTCTGTGCTGACCTGTCCTTTTGACCTGTCCTAGACGGCTGAGATGAACGAGCGCATGGAGTCTCTGGGAGAGAGCTCCCTCAGGAACTTCACGGTGGACACAGGAGGAGCAGAGACCAGCCTCTACAACTTTGAAGGGGAGGACTACAGAGAGAAGCAAAAGGTATCACATTACTACATGCTTTGTCATGGCTCTTGACCAGTTAATAGTATCAAAGAGACGCTTGAGATGATACTGTACGTAAATTAGCTCGTTCCCTTGTGCCTCAGGTTTAATTTAATTTCAGTTATTGAACTTTGTGAATACTGTGATAAGAGGTAGATATGACGTACAGAGTATGCTATTCATAGATGCTTATGACATAAACTTTATGAAACCACCATAACCATAGAATGAGGTGTACATCATATACCATATACTGACTTGATTCCCCTTGTGAGTCATGACCTGGCCTTGTTTTGTAGCTGAGTATGATGGAATGGATTGAGCCTCCTAAAAGAGAGAGGAAAGCCAACTATGCGGTGGATGCCTACTTCAGAGAAGCCCTGCGTGTCAGTGAACCTCGAGCCCCCAAGGTAACGCCCACTCACAGATTAAGCACACAGAAACTTCAAGGGCTGCCGCCTTGCTTTGTATCCCTGCTTATAAACAACATGCTTATTCAAGGGCTGCCCCCTTGTTCATGGGTGAGTTGCTAGTCAGTAGTCAATCCTTCGTCTTGTTTCCCCATTCTTCCAAATAATGATGGCCAGTCAGGTCAGAAAGATGTCCATGGAAGTGGCGTACATGTTAATCTTGCTCACCAGAACATGATTAATAATGATGACTGTATTTCAGGCCCCACGTCCCCCCAAACAGCCCAACATCCAGGACTTCCAGTTCTTTCCTCCTCGCCTGTTTGAGCTGCTGGAGATGGAGATCCTTTATTACAGGAAGACTATAGGCTACAAGGTAAGAGAGCTGTAGTTAAGTTCGTTGTCTGATAGATAAAGAAAGTGTGCATATGTTATCTTATGTACAGTAGCTTTAAGCTTGGCCGTTTATAGTAATGTTTTTTTGTTTCCACGTCTTGCTGGTTCTATTTTACTGAAACAATTTACAAAGTTCAATATTTAAAAAACAACATTTTGAAATCTGTTGGTTTGGGCTTTCACAGAGCCAACATGTTACACATGGGAGTCGTGGATAGAGTCCATAGAAGTGTGTCTCAACTCTGACATTTGTGAGCAGCATCCCAAGTGCTTCGCTGTGCCGAGGCACTCACTGCCAGGGCAGGCTGCTGAACTGAGACAGATTGGAGCTTGTGCTCCTCCATGGTGCCAGAACCACAGAACACACACACACATTCCCCCTATGCCACCTGATCCCAGGGTACATCTGTTCAGTTAGTCTGGTTCCCCAACAGGCCTGTCTATCGCGTCACCCAGCCTAAGCAGTCTCTTGCCTCGTAGCGAGAGACGGAGCCGTTCAGTGTTATGTCTCATTGGAGCTGTCTCTATTAGGAGCTGTGTGTCTGTTCTCTCCCCTGTGCCGCTGCAGGTCCCCAGGAGCCCTGACATTCCCAACGCTGCCCAGGTGCAGAAGGAGGAGCAGAGGAAGATTGACGAGGCGGGGCCCCTCAGTCCCGAGGAGACTGAGGAGAAGGAGAAACTTCTCACACAGGTACTGCAGGGTGCTAGGCGAGACACAACTTTCGAGATTCCTGAATAAATTATTTTAGTAAGTAAGATCCCTATTTGTTTGTCACAAAAAGTGCCATGTTATTGGACATTCTAAAGCTTTCATCTAAGCAAGTGCTGTGTTTGTGGTGAATGTTGTTTCACAGGGGTTCACAAGTTGGAACAAGCGAGATTTCAATCAGTTCATTAAAGCCAATGAGAAATACGGCCGTGATGACATCGACAACATCGCTCGGGAAGTCGAGGGGAAAAACCCTGAGGAAGTCATTGAATATTCTGGTAAAATACCGGTCCTCATCAGAATCATCCTCATATTTATTCCATTATAATTGTGTTTCCTTTAGACACATTCTTGTATCTGTTTTAAATAACCATGGTTATTACAGATTATAACTTTTTTATGCGCCACACGAGTCCTTTCACACATGTTCTTGTTTTATTTTCAAGCCATTTTCTGGGAGCGGTGCAATGAACTCCAGGATATTGAAAAAATCATGGCTCAGATCGAGCGTGGCGAGGCCCGTATCCAGAGGAGGATCAGCATTAAGAAGGCGCTGGATGCAAAGGTCAACTACTGTACTTTTTACTCATTTCTATTGGGCACAAAAACATCTGAAACACAACCAAAACAAACAGCCAATGCATCCACAATTTGTAGAGTCACAAGCTTGATGTAGTCATTGCGTGCTATGAATATGGGAACAAATACTTAACCTTTACTACTTTAATACACATGTAAGTGAATTTGTCCCAATAATTTTACTCCCCTAAAATGGAGGGACTATGTACAAAAAGTGCTGTAATTTGGATGGAAATACCCTCAAATTAATGCTGACAGTCTGCACTTTAACCTCCATAGTCATTGTTTGATTTGAAATCCAAACTTTTGAGCCAAAAAAATGCTTCACTGTCCCAATAATTACAGAGGGCACTGTATTTCCTGTGGTAGATACTCTGGAAATTACATATTTAAATGTACTACTATGAACCTCTTGAGTATGCTCCAAGATTACTTCTTATTTTCAAATTGACTAAATGGAAATGTTGTTTTGATCGTTTCAGATTGCGAGATACAAGGCCCCATTCCACCAGTTGAGGATTCAGTATGGCACCAATAAAGGGAAGAACTACACGGAGGAGGAGGACAGGTTCCTGATCTGTATGCTCCACAAGATGGGCTTTGACAAGGAGAATGTTTATGAAGAACTCCGACAGTGTGTCCGGAATGCTCCCCAGTTCAGATTCGACTGGTTCATCAAGTCCCGAACTGCCATGGTACAATATGTCTTGAACAGTTTGACTATTTATGTTACAGAAGTCTTGGGTGAGCAAACATGGGGACACTTACAGTATTTGAGATGACACCTGGGCTGCCTCTGGGATAGTTCATGAACCCAGTTATAGTGTCTTAAGCCCTAGTGCTAACGTGCACCTTTTGTCTTGATCATCATTATACCAGCTTTTAAAATATTTTGACATGTAGCACCATTGACTTATGGCATCTGTAATTTTGTAACAAATTATATTATTTCAAATAGTATGTCAAATCATTTGCATACATGGAGGCGCCAGCTAATCTGGTCACAATGCGGATACAGTGGACGGATAAGAGACACATTTTATTAGTACAATGTGTTGACACGACAAACCTTGATCAGATAGTGATTGGATCATATTAATCAGATCAGGAAACGTACATGTTAGTGCAAGGTGTAAATGAGGCTTTTGTGTCCTCCTTCGCTGTCTCTGGACCATCATAAAAACTTGTTTCATTACTTTTATTATAGACTTTGCAGTGAGTTCAGAGACAATCTTGTTTGCTTTCCTCTCACATGATCTATAATAGGTATCGTTGAATACAGAATTGTATTTGTTTCAATGTGGCCCTTATTTACAAGTTGAGATGGATGGGAATTCATGGGAGGAAAGACTATTGTTCAGGTTCACGCATACATAGACACTTCCTTGCAAACAATAATGAGTCGTTAGGACGTCCCCAGGACATCACAAAATGGTCAGCTGAAGTCATCAGGACGTTGTGTCATGGTCCCCTGGAGGGTTTTGTCTAGTTCCTGGTTTTTCCCGGGGACGTTGCCTGATTGTTGCAAAGAAACACCCCCACCCCCCCTCAAAAAAAAATATAAATAATTACACCACTTGTTACTGTTGCCAAGCCTATCAAGGCCCTGATTGGTGAACCACTGATACAGTCTCAGCTCTTTGTCTTTTAGCAATGCTAGGGACACCCACACATAAACAGTGCTTTTAACTTACATATTTGACATGCATGATTACATTATGTATACAATAATTATTATTTAACATGTCCTCACCTGGGCTTTGAACTGACAACCTCTTGGTTCACAGCATTCTACTCTTCCTGCTACGCCATGTCAGTATCAATGACTGGTTTCACTTTGACTTCAAAGTAAATCTCAGCTCTGTTAAAAATACACTGAAGAAAAACTATTATATTTATCATAGGGATTCAGGAGTAACATAAAAACAGAATAATATGCCCCACCAACATCAGACTGCTGCATACTGAAAATCTCAACTCAAATCACTGAAATAAGTCAGTGAAATCAATGAGAGAATAGTCAGATTAACTGATAACTAAAATAGCAGTCTCCTGCTAAATGCAGAGATTTATTATAGGTAATGAATGTGTAGGGGACTTCTGAAATTCTCCCGACTTTGCGGCGCAGCAGGAAGATCAGCATACCCCAAATCCAGAGGTTGAGAGTTCAAATCCTAGGTGGGGTCATATTGAAAAGTTACTAGTGATCATGTCAAATGTAATCATATTCTTGTTGATTTAAGATTTTTTACACAATTTTAGCTGAACAGCGTCCTACTTACCTTAAAACCCCCATTCCATCATCACGTAACAAAAACCTCTAGAGGGTCTGGACACAACGTCCCATGAATGTCTAGGGAACCTTAAGAGGACGATGACACAACATCCCAAGAATGTCCTAAAAATGTTCTCGGGGACATCCCCGGGACAAACCAGAACTAGGCAAAACCTCCAGGGAACCGTGACACAATGTCCCAAGAACGTTTCAGGTGACCTTCAGGAGACCATAACACAATGTCCCAAGAACATCTTAAAAATATCCCTGGGTCAAACCGGGAACTATAGAATGGACCCCCAGAGCATGGTCCCTTGGGACCATCACGTAATGTTCTTAGAATGTGCTCGGAACGTCAGTGGGATAACGTCATGCTGAAACCCTTAAGGGACCAAATGGGAACATTGACAAATGTCCTCAGGACGTACCCTGTTTGCTAGGTCACCTCTCTGGGGTTATTGGGAACATCGCCAAATGTCCTCCGGACGTCCCCTGTTTGCTGTGTTACCTCTCTGGGGTTATTTATCATTACTTTGTGTTTTTGACAAAGTGGTATGTTACATGAACTGTTTTGGTTAATAAAATGTCAATATTATGAACAAAAGCTGTAATAACCACACAAGGAGAATAATGAATAAATATTAAAAAATTGTTTGCTTCAAACAGACTGGCTAACCGAGAGGAACATCAGACATCCATTGTAGTATCGTTTTGTTTTCTCTACAAACAGTTTCCTCTTCTTCCCCCAGGAACTTCAGCGACGCTGTAACACTCTCATCTCCCTCATCGAAAAAGAAAATATGGAGATTGAGGAAAAGGAACGTGCTGAAAAGAAGAAAAGGACCACAAAAAGCCAGATGGTAATTGATCTTACTGTTTCAAAACAATCATATACACATTTTAAGGTACAAAATGGGTTTAACCATAAACACACAACCAGTGGTTTTGTTTTTGGGATAAACATTTTGTGGGAAGAAAATGACATATTGGCTAACCATCTTGAGGATTCCAAACCATGTTACCATGAAAAAACGTGTCAATACTCATGTTAGAATATTAAAATTTCAGTGATTACATACATTGTAACATTTACAAGTAGACATGTCATTGATTTGATTCTGTCAGGCTCACAAAAGGAAGGCAGATGCATCATCAGAAGCCACAGGACGTAAAGAGAAGAAAGCCAGAGCCTGAAGACGTCATTGAACTAATGTAGCTCCCATCAGGTCCAATCCTAACTTGAAAGATAAGTAATTCGATAATTTGATTTATGCACACAGATCTCAAATTAGGATTCGGCCCATCATTAACAAACAGCATTAATCACCCACACAAAAAAATACAAACACAACATTCAATAGCTGTAGTAATTTCTGTGGAAGTGAGTGGTTTCTCATTTTTAAGACATTTTGTATTGCTGTTTTTGCAAGTGTTTGATGCACTTTTCAACTCAACATGCTATATACGTATGTACGTATTTGTTTTGATTGTTGTCTCATGTCTTGTGTAATTGGTGGTGAAATAACGATGGCTGTTGTTTAAGCTATGTGTTTGACACATTGTTATTATGCTTCATTAAGTGGTTCCCCTTATGCACTTTATATAACCTATTGCTTTGCACATGTCCTAAGCTCTTTTTATACTGAGTTTAATTTCATCTATCCTTTTAAGCTGTGTTGGTATTTGAACAAAAAGTGATTGTTGTATTTCGCTTTTCCTGTTGTATTTTCTTATGTGTGAGTTCACTTATTAAACAAAATCCAACCTTAATTATATAGTAGTTGGCATTTTTTGCATGTAACTATTTTGATAGGTCTCACAAAATCCTCCTACGTTATATTAAAATCACTAAACTAATATAAAGGACGCTGTGAACCCAACAGTAACAGATAGTATTACAAAAGCACTACCTAGTACCAACTTACTGTCTGTTGTATTTGGCACTGACTGTGATAACACGTTGGACCCCCATTTTTGTAGCCATAAAATGTGTGTCGTTCCCCTTTTAACAAGTTCTAGAGCATTAATAATCTTCACTGAGCAATGAGGTTGAATTTAAGCTGCTCATGTGTTATTGGGAGGAACTCTTCGTGCCTCCATGGCCCAATTCTTAATAAGGATGACGTTACACTGTATGTCCACATGGGGGCATTTTAACGCTGTCCTAGAATAAAGGTGGCGTTAAAGCAGTGGACTAGTCTGAGAGTAAGCTATATTCATCGTGTCATTTAAATAACCTGTTAAGAAACCCCTTATATTGCAAACCACCCTGCAGTCATGTTGATCTTCGCCTTGAACCAACTCAACTCGTTTTTAAAATTTGTATTATTGTTTTCAAAAAGCACACACATACCGTTAATCCAATTTAAATAGAATTGCTGCTTCAGAGAGTGTAAACACTGAGACTGCGTTAACATGATCTGATGGAGACTGCGATATTAGCCCCGGCAATTTAACTAACAAACTTACAAACAACAGTAGCTTGCATAAGGTGTCTTCTGCCAGAGCTTCAAAAAGTATTTTGTGGAGCTACATGTAGTCTAGTTATAATTAACACATGATGATCACTCAGGTGTGATAAATGTTAACAATGTTACTTCCTTCCTAATGCATGGATTATCTAATTATCAGTTAACAGTGATGTTCTCATTTGTCGTTTCAAAAATGTATTTATTTAAATCCTGCGCTAATTAGGAGCTTTAGTTTGTGTCACTTATTGTAGTTGCTGTACAGAATTTAAATTGTGACTGGTGACAACAGTAAGCCTATTTTAGCAGACTAAACTACATAAGATGCATTAATGCTGTATAGGAATATTGTAGTTGTGTGTCTTATGTTTGGGTGCATTGTCAATCAATAAAATATTACACTGGGCTACTGCATCATCTGAAAGACAACCATTGTGTGATATACTGACGATGTGTCAAATAGTCATTTCTTTGTGCTGATGCGTCTGATTCCCTTAGTTAAAGAGTGAGAGTCATTCTGTTGTCCTAGAGAATAGCCCAAGGTGAACTGTTGTCTTCTAAATGCTCGGTGAGAGAAGGGAGCCATGATGCATGACAGCCCTCATAAAACTGTCCCAAATCGTAGAGCCAGCCTATCTATAATTAAGAAATAATAAGGCCCTCTGAGATTGCCATCAGAAACAAAGGAGGAAAAACCTTCAAAGAAAGGGAAGCAAAAACAAACTCTTGAATTTCCTGGCTCTTTCACTGTGTTTCCCAGGTGAGACTGGGCTGATGAAACAACTCAAGACACGTTAGAAAGGTGATGTTTTCAAGTTGACTTAGTTCTTGTCCCTGTAGATTTGTACTCAGAGATAATTCTCCGTCACAAAGAGAATTTGTGTGTTGACAATGATATTATTGACCGTGAGTTTGTAATTGACTTCTCCAAAGATAGTATTCATCTACATTTTTCACAATAGTTGTATCAAAGTGTGAACTTTCATCTGAAATTACACATTTCATACCAATTTAGCGCTATTCAATAGAAAAGTAGATTGTGTGAAATGGCCAAATTTGAATTGGATTTGCCTGGTGGTCGTTTTGGAACGATTTACATTATGGGTGAAGAGATAACATCTTTACCTGGACCGATTGTCAATATTCATACAAAATAGACAGAGATATGTTTATTGATTGTTTGAGCCACAACACTGATGTGAAAAACCCATATGTTTGTAGAAAATGCTAAACTCAATTTTCTCTGTTTATGTATATGTTGGCCAGTCAAAATGGCATCAGCTCTGTCTGTGAGGAGGACACAATGTTGCCCCTCAGACTCTATTTGGCCAACTAAACACCCTGTGAACATGATAATAGCTTCTGTTCTCGCTGTTGGGCCCAGTAATAGAGGGGCCCAAAATTACTTGGCCTGTGTCCAAGTAATTTTCCATCACCTGATGGCTGCCAGTCAGGTTATGAGAGATGACACCCTTTACAGCGCTAACTGCTGTCTGGTGAGAGAGCAATGTTCTACATATGGCAAGATTACTTTATTCTGTTTTACAACCCAATTAGCAATGCTAATGACAGGTGTTTCATGAATTGTCTTCCAGTGTTTTCTGCAGAAAGTTTTCAGGACTAAAGTGACCTACTTGGACCAAATCACCTCACCAATCACTAAATGAACAACAGGATGGAAATCATTACCATTCCCACCCAGTTTTGATGAATATTGTTTATATTTGTATTTATACACCTCATTAGGTTGCTCTAAGAAGAGCTTTTTTCTGTCCACACAATCGGTATGACCTCCCAGTCTAATATCACTTCAGCATATCGTTTTGATGCATGATAGATGCCAAAGCCCTGGGTAGTGGTTGACAGATTTACAGATTTACATTCACACATGACCCTATCACAATGCCCCAAAGCGACAGGCTGTTTATTCCTTGTAGGGAAAAGGGAACCATTGTGCCCAGCTCGGTGTAGGCGTACACTATGCAAGTTGCTAGTTGTGGAAAGAACAGTAGGATGTATGGGATGTGCAATGCTAACAAGGGTTGAACAATTCTGGGAACGTTCAATATATTGCCTGGTTTTCCAGAAATCCTGGTTGGAGGATTACGGATTTCCTGCTTATACCCTCCTGATTCCAACCGGGATTTTGAAGAAAAAAAACGGGGAATTTATTAAATTTTGCAACCCTAAATTCTGACTTGTTGTTAAATGTGTTTTTTTAACTGTATGTTTTTTCCATGTATATCACTTTGCCTATCATATAATTCATATAGTTGCATAACAGACGACATCAACATGACACCCAGCCATCTGAGCGACATACAGTACAATGAAATAGAGAGTCTCTTTGAAGCCTGTAATTAATTCAGTTTACCATTCCTCCTACTCTTTTAACACTTGACATCCAGTCCTAATATCCCGTGGCCTTCTCTGCTGCTGGCATGTCTCCCAGAGCCTTGCCACTATGCCTTAGTGTAACTGTTAGTTCTGCTGTCAGAACTGCCTGCTGCTGCCTTTCTATTGTATTGTTTAGCCAACGCCAAGTACTTTTTCATCATCTCCATCTGCTTTCCCACCCACCCATGCGCCGTTCTTCCAAACCCTTCTGCATCTTGTGATTCACTTCTTCCTCGAATTGAAATACCACATACATCCCGTGGTACAGCCATGCTATCTTTTATCTAGCACAGCAAGTCTAACAGTACACCTGTTGACCAGCTCCCAAAATACTTCAATAAGTCCTCCCCCTGTCCCCCATGTGTGCAGGCACATCTGGCCACCACTGCTGATTGGAAATCGATCTGGCTTTATGAGAGCTGTCAATGTTTCACCTCTCGTATGCTGTTAAAAACTCAGACATGCTCTGCTGGACCTCCATTTTTTTAGATGGGCACAGGGACATGGCAAACAACTGGGTCACCTGTCACTTTATTTAAAAGAGAGAGCCCTGCATCCAATCTCACAGCAGATGTGTTCTGATCTGAGGAAAGGACTACTGTATTAAAGAGCAGCAGCGGAGCTCTGATTTTCTCCAACACCTGTAGAGGTGCTTGAATTAACCTCTGTATTCAGTCACACAGTGATTCCACTTCCCGGGGCAGGACATGGCCTAGATTACTCATTACAATCTAAATTACTCCCAGTCCAAGAGCCAGTATGGTATTCCCACTTTTTCAATCTCACAATGCATTTTTGAGGTGGGAGGAAGAATGTATCATAACTCACTGTTCATTTCCTCAGATTTATTCTACAAAGAGAAATGAAATGTATATCAAAATACGGTAGAAAGAAAATTATTTTTGATTTTTAGTTTTATGTAGATATACAAACCAGTAATTTCTAAGTATCTTATGAATCATGTTTTTTCAGGTGAAATGTTATTTTTGTCACTTTTATCTCTACTACGATGACAGAATAATTAAAACCTAAGTCAACATATTGAGGTTTCTAAATACCTCATGTAGAATATCCAATATTAAAATCTTTCCTATTCCTAACTTCCAATTTATTGTGGACATACATTATAGTAGCCTAGATCTTGTGGAAATACCAAAATGGCTGGCTGGTTGACTTCATCATGTAACATGGGTGAGGACATAGGGGACGGAACAGATAAATCCCTTGCAGAATCCATTTAGATGAAAACTGAAGAGACCTGCCCGGTCAATGGCCACAGATCGATCCAGACCTACAGTAAGTGGTCACTGGTGACTTTGAAACAGTATTTGCACTGTTTGCTTGTAATTATCAGTATTTTGAAGTACAGGATTCAAACTGTTTATTTATGGCCTCTGAAGTGGTTTATCTCAGAGTAGGTGTTGAATACCTACTGGGTGAGTGTGCAACTGTCCTCCTCTCTTAATTAAAGTGGTTGATCTGCTCATGTCCCAAAAACCCTGGGGAGGTATAGTCATTCTTTTGTAGTCCCACTTTAATATCATGCACATTCCCAGAAATGGATTCCAATTTGATATTCATGTGAAAACGTTTTATATAGAATTTTATTTTCAGACTCTATAATGTTGTTCTAATGTAGCCTAATAGAAGGAGTATGATATTGTTTTATCAAAATGTCACTTTTGATTTTAGTTTTCCGATTCTCTTTGTGAATGGTCATTGGCAGATCAAACCCACATCATTGTCTAGCTGTCTTGGTTCTAACAGAAATGTCTAGACTAGAGCTTGAAATTGTTCAGTGGTGCTATTCTTTAAATGTTAAAATAAATATAAATATAGTTTTTTTCTCATTTGTATTTTATTTAATCTACTTGGACACACCATTCATATTTTTGTTTTAAATGTGACGTCCATAATAATCATTGTCATATAAATCAAGATCTGTATGTGGGCTGGTTTCTCTCTGTCAGTCTAGTGTATGCCACATTGGATTTGACAGCAGTAAGTATTCTGGCATGCACTGCTGCAAATTTTGTTTCTTAGCAACAGGCCTCCAATAATACTGTACAAGAGTGATTTGTGATGGCTTGTTTCAGCCAAAGTGATTGAAATAATATTTAAATTGAAAATGCTTAGGGATGAAATTAATACATTTTCTTATAGAACAATACAAGAATGTTGTTTCACTAAAACAATCTCACCGTTTAAACTCAAAAAGACGAGTTACCCGTCTGACTTAAAATGTTCAGTATCAACTAACGTTTACTCAACTTGATCCATTTAATTCACAAATCATGTAGCCCTTTCCTGCTGTCAATGACAAAAATTGTCCTCTTTGGCTTAATGGGTGGAATGTTATTAATATTTTTCATAATTTCATAACGCATGCATAATTATTTTGCTTTCACTCAGAAAATCCTGTATTCCTATGTCAAACTGTTTTGTTATATTTCAGTCATCTGTGAAACCCTGCGCCTGTGTATCGACTACCGGGGCTTTAATGACATCACGGTTAAGAACCGTTACCCACTACCACTCATCGTCTTGACTTTCGAGCCTCTCCTGGAGGCTACTATCTTCTCGAAGTTGGACCTTCGGAACGCCTACCATCTGGTGCGGACACGGGATGGAGACGAGTGGAAGACAGCCTTTAACATGGCTAGCGGGCACTACAAATACCTGGTGATGCCATTCGGACTGACCAATGCTCCTGCAGTGTTCCAGGCCCTGGTTAACGATGTTCTCTGTGACACGTTGAACCGGTTCGTGTTCTTCTACCGCAATGATATCCTCGTCTTTTCCCGCTTACCTCAAGTACATGTCCTCCACGTCCGACAGGTCCTCCAGCGTCTCCTGGAGAACCAGATTTTTGTTAAAGCTGATGCGAATTCCATCGCTCCACCATCTCCTTCCTAGGAGATCTCCCCACCACCAAAAGATGCATCCCTGCGCTTTCCTTTCCCATCATCTTAACACCACTGGGAGGAATTATAACGTGGGAAATCGAGAACTACCCACGGTGAAGATGGCGTTGAAGGAGTGGAGGCACTGGTTAGAGGGAGCGGAACATCCATTCATAGTGTGGACTGATCACAAGAACCTGGAATATCTCTGCATCACCAAACGCCTCAACTCTATGCAAGCTCGATGGGCCCTGCTATTCACTCGGTTCAACTTTACCATCTCCGACCACTCGGGGTGCAAGAATGTGAAGCCTGATGGACTCTCACGCCTCTATAGCACCGCTGCTACACCATCGGACCCCGAGACCATCCTCTCTACCTCTTGTCTAGCGGCTGCACTCGTCTGGGGTATAGAGAACCAGGTCCGTGAGGCGCAGCATTCCCTGGGGGGCGCCCGGCTAACCGGATGTTTGTCCCGGACTCTGCCCATTCCCCGGTCCTGGAATGGGCTAATACTTTCAGACTTGCCTGACATCCTGGCTTCCATTGGACCCTTGCCTTTGTACGACAATGTTTTTGGTGGCCTGCCATGGTTCCTGACGTCTCCGTGTTTGTTGCCGCCTGCACTGTGTGTGCTCAGAATAAGACCCTGCAGCAAGCTCTGGCTGGCCTCCTTCAACCACTCCCTGTTCCTCACTGCCCCTGGTCATATATATCCCTGGACTTCGTCACTGGTCTCCCTCCATCAGATGGCAACACCACTATCCTTACCGTGCTGGATAGGTTTTTCCAAAGCCGCCCATTTCATTCCCCATCCCAAGTTACTCTCAGCCAAGGAGATGTCCCAGCTCATGGTACAGCACGTCTTCCAGATCCATGGACTTTCGGTGGACATGGTCCCCGAACGCAGTCCTCAGTTCTCGTGCAGGTTCTGGAAGGCGTTCTGCCTGTCCTTCGGTTTTCACCCTCAGTCCAAAGGCCAGTCGGAGCAAGCCAATCAGGACCTGGAGAAAGCTCTTCGTTGCCTTGTCTCTGCCAACCCCACCACCTGGAGCCAGCAACTTGTGTGGGTGGAATACGCCTGTAACACCCTTCCCTGCTCGGCGGCTGGTCTCTCGCCTTTCAAGTGTTCCATGGGATATCAGCCTTGGCTCTTCCCTGAGCAAAGGAAGAGTTCAGCATACCCTCGGCGTGTGTGTGCCATTCATAGGGTGAATGGGCAAGACAAAATATTTAAGTGCCATTGAACAGGGTATGGTAGTAGGTGCCAGGCGCACCGGTTTGTCAAGAACTGCAACGCTGCTGGGTTTTTCACTCTCAACAGTATCCCCTGTGTATCAAGAATGGTCCACCACCCAAGGGACATCCAGCCAAATTGACACAACTGTGGGAAGCATTGGAGTTAACGCCAGTGTCCCTGTGGAAAGCTTTTGACACCTTGTAGAGTCCATGCCCTGACGAATTGAGGCGTTCCTAATGTTCCTCAAAACATGGTTAACACTATAATTTTGATATCATGGATGGCCAATCCTTGCATCCATATTTCTATCTATAAATTTGAGAGTGGTTACATTTCTCCAGGCCCATCCCACAACGTTTTACCAAAACAGAGTTGGGGTGACCGCTTTGTTACTGTTTCAATTAAGGGATCTAGTTTTAAAAATATGAAGGCAGTGTCATTTCAGGCTCACGGGTATTACCCAAAGTAACACTTTCTCTGCCTCATGGGAGCTGTATGTCTTCTCTGGGTCAATATTTGTCATGGTAGACCTCCAAAATGATACAATGGAATTCATTTAACTATTTATGTCCATCCAGGGATGTGAATTCTTTGACGCCTTCTAGGCTTCTATGTACAGATTGGAAGCAGCCCAAACCAACCACACTTGAGAAGAAATTATTGACACGGTCTGGTAATAAAAGGATGGCCTGTTGTAAATATCAACAGCAATCCTTCAGCCATGATAAACGGTGGCCATTGAGGTCTCACAGCAATAGATCATGGTACAATGCACAGTGCTTATTTGGGGAGAAACTTGGTAGTATGAAGGTCCATATTTTCTCCACTGACAATGGTCCTCTACCAAGGGACAATCAGTCACAGCAGACACCCTTTAATGCTGTTATGGGCACTTTCTTTAAAGCATACTTTCTTTTAAGCCATATTTTGCAGCCATCATTCTGTCCATTATATTTTTTTAAGGGAACTCTCAATGAAAGATGACCATGCCCCAATTCATACTGAGTACGATTCCTTATTCCCTATCTGAAATCTATTTTTTTTGCAAAGTAATTTTTGTTGTTGTTGTATTTAACCTTTATTTAATTAGGCAAGTCAGTTAAAGATCAAATTCATATTTACAATGACAGCATACCCAGTCCCATCCCGGACGATGCTGGGCCAATTGTGCTCCGCACTATGGGACTCCCAATCACAGCCAGATGTGATTCAGCCTGGATTTGAACCAGGGACTGTAATGACATCTCTTGCACACTGCCTTAGACCACTGCGCCACTTGGGAACATTACATACTGTATAAGTTGTGTATACAGTATGTAATGTATAGATATACTACATATGGGAAATCATACAGCAATTTATATTCATGCAATAGCTTTAATATTTCATGCTGGAAACCTGTTTCAGAGAATGATACAAATTGTACATGTAAATTCTATGCCATATTAATAATTAAATAAATTAATAAGTATTTCTTTCTGCAAAAGTGACAATGTCAAAGTCACCCTGGGGTTAATAGCGTTGAGTGGACATTGATGTAACATGGGAGATGAAATTCATGTATTCTTTTTATTTTGGGGCTGTGCCTATTGTACTTCATCTAATATCTGACATGGTAGTGTGTCTCACCATGATACAGTATATGATCTTAGGAGATCTTAGGAGGTTACTTTGGCAGATATATATTTTACCCATAATCATGGTGAGCAGCAGGAAATGTAATTTCAATGGTAACACATCATGTGGGTAAATAAAATACTTGGTAGTATATTGCTGTCATTGTGTAGTATATTGCTGTCATTGTGTACTTTTTACTTCATCCTCAGAGCTTCATGCCCCATAAAATATGAAATATGTCCCTGTCAACATTTATATGCAAATGAAACCCCGATTCCTTACATTTTCCAAATGTAGACAGGGTTCGTGGCTGAAGATACTAATTGGCAGTAACCTGGCATGGGGCGTGTTTAAAGATCTTTCTTCAGCTCTCTCTCCCAAAAGTGAAGGCCTTTGAATTTGTCTTTATTAGGATTCTGCCCAGATGATGGATTCAGGGTGTCAGGTCTCTACCTGCCAGTCGAAAATGAATGTCTTTAGGATTGATTTGCTAACTTCCTTTTTTCTCAGCGTGTAGACTTGACAAAGGGTCAGCAAAGACCCTGGCAGAAGAGAGAATAATCTGTCCATACAAGATGGAAACGGAGATAAAAATCTTTAGAGAGCCATGGAGACATTCAGTGTGTCCCTTACTCTGCTTTTCAACATTGCGAGGTTGTTGATTTGTGGTTGGCTGACTATGAGCTAGTACATAGTCCTGCCAGTGACAGTAGATTTGAACCATCCATTGTGGACACACAATTATAAAAAAATATATATACATAGAATACTTTTTTTGTTTCTTCACACATAATAATGAAGTTAAGATGTGATTTTAATGTAGTTAATATGTGATTTTAATGAAGTTAAGATGTGACTTTAATTCCGTCCTTATTCAAGGTTAAAGGTTGACTATATTACACAAATATGAATATCACCCTACGCAAAACTATTATTATTGCATTTCAAAGATTATAATTAGGCTATGTTGCCAGTTTGATTCCAAATGACAACAAATATGGCACAATCTTTTGTCTATTAAGTCTTCATCAGGATAGTGTTGCTGAGAATCATTGAGACTATTGAACCCCTAACCTGAATTCAAAAGTGACTTGCTGAATAAATATGGGATCACTTCAACTGTCTAGTACCTCAACAGGAAGATCTGACATCTCTCAAATGAGCTTCAGACTTCTCAGGCTTTGCCTTTAAAGGAACAGCTCATCAAGGTTACCTTTATGTATGCTTTACAAGGCATCAGGAAAAGTCAATCTCTTTCATCCCTTGTGAACATAAGTTTGAAATCAACTACAAAGAGATCCACACTTTGAATTTTAAAAAAAACGTATGAAAGGTAAAGGCCCGGAGTTGAAAGGATATCGGACTTATTTTCAAGTGTCATACGTTTTTAAGAAATAAAACATTTATTTTTTTGCAAGAATGTGACTAAAGCATGCAATACAGTTATATTTCATTTCCCACACATAAACTTTTCTTCCTGTTCAGTCTCCTACCTCCAGGTACTTTATGTAGCTAAAGTAAAGGGTATAATAATATGGTTAATAAAGTTACATTTTTGTCTTTTTTATTTAACCTTTGTATAACTAGGCAAGTCAGTTAAGAACAATTTCTTATTTACAATGACGGCCTACCCCTGAAGCAGGGAGGAGTCACTAAGCCTCTAGGAAATAAGATTTATACATCAATAAAATGAACGGTCTTTGATAACTAATTACACTAATACCACTTCAAGTTTTACTCTATGCCAAATCCAACATTTTCCAGCCAACTATGCTCATGTTAAAACAGCGCATTAGAAATGGGCAAAGTGGCATCCACAGAGCATTTCGCTTATGGATTTCTGTTTCGTCAGATTTGACCCTTATCTTAATGTGAATGGATTTATTATATTCACTGACTTATTTTGTTGGCTACAATGTATGTTGCTGGTTATGAAAGACTGATTTCAAGGCTTGACCTTATAATGTAGATTGAATTAGCACTACTCTCGATAATTTGAGCACAAACGTGCACTCACATAATGCTGATGCAAAAAAATGCAACCTTGTTCAAGTATTAGCTCGATAAAAGGAGAAAGGCCAGAAAGAAAATGTCTAATCTAGTTATTTGTGTGCCTATCTTTTCAATTTAAATGATATTGAGGCAAATAGCTGGATATACAAAATAGATACCACAGGACATGGAATCATCTCGACATAAGAACAATTTTGAAGTCTAAAAACATCTGACAAACATTGATTTTAGAGTGAACTATCACTTTAAATGGCAATTGCTCCAGAGATTTCTGACTTTGTCAGAATCACTTTATATTTGTCAAGTAAATCTACACATACCCGGAGTTTGACTTAGTGAATAGTAATTATAAATCATTTTAAATGTGGTGCTCATGTCAGTAGCTGAGTCTTGATAATCATTTAAGTAGAGATAGTTAATTATATAGTATTTCTACATAGTATACCTAATTATTACATGGTGAATAAGCACAGTAAAAAGAAGCATGACTAGAAGGGGGCAGAGTGTCTTGTGATTTATATTTTATTATTGGAAATAAACAGGAGACAGCTTGTTAAGATATTGGTGATTGCAAAGGCCAACTACACAGATCTCAGTTCAGTGGCTGTGGGCAGCTGTGTTATACAACATTTATCTGACCCAGCAGGCCTGTAGATCTAACTATTACAGGTCTCTATACATCAGATCAGACCTGTAGCACTAACTGACCCAATTGCAATTAACAGTCTCTGGGTTTAACAGGTTTCACCCCGGCAGTTTACCCACTCACTTACAGCTCCCTCAGGGGACCATGTTTTATTTTCTAACATCAAAATGTTTATGAGGATAAAAGCCAGTGACAGGTTTGCATTAGGGACTGAAATATAGTAGCTAGTGTGATGATTCATACTGAAATGTCAAGATAAACCAATAGCAATGATGTCCAATTAAATGGGGGAATTGCTCAGATAGACATTGAGATATAAATTTCCTTTGATACTTTAGCAGGAAAACCATTTATATTGTAGGGGACAGGTCGGCTTAAACAACCTCAATATTCATGGTGTTGTATAAAGAAATGCCATCAGGAGCCCAAGGATAGATCCAGCAAGCACACAGTGACCTTAAAAGAGCAATAGAAAGCAACCGTGTGAGGCTGCCAGAGAAATGCCATTGCAAAACACACTACTGTTCTCCGGCCTTCTATGACCCATTCTTCCACAAGTCCACTTTTATATCATGGGGTCAGATGCAGGTCATCTGTTTTTGGACTCAGCAGATAACGGAATCCAAAATTGAATTAAATATTCTTGGTACAAATGTGACAGAAACATTCTCTGGGGGAATGGATGAAAAAACGCTTTATATAGCTACAAAATGTGTTCTGTACTTGCACTGTAACCTCATGAGTCAACTGAAAGCTTGAGACTTGCACTCAGTATAAACAACCTTTACCTACAGACCTCTTCTCAGATAGACTATTAATTAATCATGATAGCATTGTGGTCTACCCATTTAAGGCATTTATAAAGGTATACATTTTTGCAATACGAACAGAAATAGCACAAAATATGCAAATAAGGGAATCCAAAAGCCCTGCCTCTTTTTAATTCTTACTTTAATGCAGGAGTTTCCTAACAGGATGCGGTATTGGTTTTCTTAATCTATTTAAGCATTCGATGTGGTTCAAGAATAATCTTTCTAAGCCTTGGACGTGATATGGCAGAATATCAGCCTCATTTGTATTGGGGGATTAGGGCATGCATTTCCTGACTGCATGACACTGAATATGCCACTGACTTGGCTATTTGGGCACAAGGCTTGGCAACACATTCACCCTATAAACGAAAAGTCAAATTTTCCTTTAATTAAATTTTTTCTCAACAATGCCATTAAATACACATTTGTTGTGTGGTCAAGACTATTATTATTTTCCAGCCTGTACAAATCTTCCATACCACCCTTCATCCCTCTGATTTCCTCTGTTTGAAGCTAAGCAGGTGGAGCCTTTTCTATACCTGGAAGGGACATTATAAGACTCTGGAAGGCGTGTTGGAAGGCCAGTAGGGGACATGCCTCCCTCTGAGACCCCAATGTCAGGACAGTGTTTGGGGAGACTAGGAAGCTGCGAATAGGAAGCTTAACAGATGTTGTGACTCTCAATGGTCATTCAAAGATCCCATAGCACTTGTCGTAAGACAATGGCTTCTAACCCCAGTGTCCTGTTTAAATTCCTAACCTGACTGCCCATGCTACCATGGCCACCTGAACACCCCAGTCTCAGGTTGGCTCATTCAACCCTTGACCTCTCCTCTGCAACTCTTCCCTGGGTCATTGCTGAAAAAGAGAATGTGCTCTCAACTTCTCCTTCAATTTACCTGGTCAAATAAAGCTAACTAAATAATGTTCATTTTAAATTCAATGTATGTATAAGATCAACAAATATTTCCAACTGTGACAAAAGGACCTTATTAAACATGTTATATCCTATGCAAAGAGGTGGACTGGTCATCCATCAGCCTCCTGTCCATAGATATGTTTAGATTAGCTTTAAATGCTAATCTAAGGGTTGGAATAATTATTGGTTGGTGGTAATCCTGAAGGGATTCATAAAGATCCTTTGTTTGTCTTCTTGAGGGCAGAGAGGTCTTTGGAGACAAACTGTGGAAAGCGTGGATTACTGTGGCAGTAAGGTCTGCATACAGATATATGCATATAGACTCTTTTAATAGCAAGAGCAAACCTACAATGCTTATGAGGTCAAAGAGTTAACTTTGAAAGTCATTCCCATCAAAAGCTGTAAACACTTGTAACATTATACTTGACAGGAAAGTAAAAAAGAGAACATCTGTATAAATTCAGGCAAAATTCAAACCTTCCATATTTTCAAGTTATATCAACTTTGTACGGGAGATAGAGGCTGGTTCTCAAATATATCATCTATATTACTCAGCAATTTTAAACATAAACAACAAGACATGACATTTTTTATTTTGGTCGTGAAAAACACTCCAGGATTTTTGTTATGAGCACTGTGACAACAACCAACCAGTGTGAGAAACAGCTGCACTCTCCTCTAGTGCTAGGTGGTGGCTCACTCTTTCAAGGCTCTGTATAAATTATTTTTCATTTTATGATTGCCACATCATCTTACAATGTAGTACCAATTTCAGTTCTGTGACTGATGACCAGAGCTGCAGGTAAATGTCAACCAAATACAATTCTTGCAGTGCAACTTTCCCTGGTAACGCACTACAACTGTATGTTGAGGGTAGCCTACAGACACAAAGTGACAGAATATCACCCTACCTTTTTAAACACCTCCACTCGTTTGACACTCCTAATTAGAAGTATCCAGAGTGAATTTACCTCCAGCTGGGGTGACATGGCTTAGTAAGAGTTTTACAACCACCTTCATTGATTTGCAGATTATCTCACACTGGAGTCTGTCCTCCCTTCGGGACAATTAGGGTATTGAAACAAGTGTGGGAAAGAGGCTGGAAATATCCCTGTCCTCTCCAGGGTGCGAGAGATCAAGAATGAGAAGTAAGTAGACTGGAGCCAGCCCCTGACTCTTCTCTTCGTTACTCTCTTAACCCTTTGCTGTTCTGTCTTCCACAGTGTTTCTCTACACATTATGATACCTTAAGGAGATCCACTGGAGAACATCTGAAGTCACAATACAACCACATCCTATCATGTTTTGACCCGGCTTTAAAATAATTCAAATAGAGGTAGTATGTAATAGGATTATTGGACCATTGCAAGCATGCAAGGGGAATGAATTCCTCTTGGATGTTAGTCTTCCCTTAAAAGATTGATGCAGCTATTCCAGTATTTCATACCAATGAATTCTGAGTCTGAACCTGTGTGTTCAGTCAAACATTGGGACAGAGATCTTTATCTTCATTTACTTTTCTGACACACAACTGGGTAACACTTTATTTTTGTTTTCACCGTTCAAGGGATTTCTGTCAACAGAGGAAATCTTGAATCTGGGAACAATGTGAGACAGAGGTAAAAATCTATTTGCCGATAGCTAATCTTTATCATTCACATGCCTCACCACTTTCTGCCTGGTCTTTAGGGGCTGATCCATCCCCTGCCTGCTACTGAGCTGGTCAGAAAATCCAATAAACCTGGGATTCGTTCTTCAAGTTCAACCCCGTCCTGCCCTCACCTCCCTCCTCTGCACAGGCTTCTCTGGGCTGCTGTATTGGTAATGCGTCCCCTTTAGGATCCCCTTTAAGCTTAGTTCTTATTTTCATCTCAAATCCCACATAAACTTTGCCCATTGGGCAATCTATCCTGGAGCTTCTCCTCAGTTAGATTCTTGTACTCACAGCAGGACAGTTGTTAACTGTAGTGTAGGGATCCGCAGCCCATCAAAGATTTGTTACGTCATGCCAACTCTATTGTCCAATTGGACTCTCAAAGAACTGCTTCAACAGGAGGTTAGTCACATTATAATGGTGTGAAAACTTCTGTATTTACCAAATGTCGACTGTGAATTTAATTGTAAATAGTAGGTATGGAAAATGTTATTTTTTAGCATGCTTTACCAAGCACTCTCTTTCTCTACATCTCTTTCTCATGTCAATAAAACTAACAATGATTTGACAGAGCGCAGCAGAGAGTATCCCCAGTTGAAATTCAAGAGATGGATGCTAACGACTAATGTGCTTGACTGTGTGCCCCTTGATTAGCTCTCCTTTAGACAAGCCAGCTTTGATTGTGTCAAGATAGTCTTTCTGGGGGGATTACTTTGAGTACACTCCTGAACCACACTGACATGCGGAGGATTTCAAGTATGTCAGGAAAAGCATTAATTGGCATAGAAATACAGATAGAAGGGATCTTGAGTTACTTTTGCAGGTGCTCTGGAAACTTTCAGGATGATGTAAATGAACAAGGCAAGATGAGTGAATATAGCTATACTGTATCTGACTTTAAAAACTCCCTAACATGGGAGTTTGGTTATGCTTTCGCATGTAAAAAATGTAACACCAAAGATAGCTCTCTTGGTATACATGGATGTATTCACATATGGTTAGATTGTTTTTGGTGTTGTATTTACATTGTTTTCACTTCACCACACTTCAATATAAAATCATTGACATTTTGATTCAGGTCAAAATAAGGATTTGCCTGCCACCTGAGTGGCACAGCAGTCAGTGCTAGACACGTCACTACAGATCCGGGTTTGATCCCGCGCTGTGTCGCAGCCGGGCCTCTACCGGGATACTCATGAGGCGGCGCACAATTGGCCCAGTGTCGTCCGGGCTAGGGGAGGGTTTGGCTGGCCGGGATGTCCTTGTTCAATTGCGCTCTAGCGACTCCTTGTGGCGGGCCCGGGTGCATGCACGCTGACTTCTGTCGCCAGCTGTACAGTGTTTTCTCCGACACATTGGTGCAGCTGGCTTTTGGGTTAAGCGAGCAGCGTGTCAGGAAGCAGTGCGGTTTGGCATGGTCGTGTTTTGGAGGACACATGGCTCTCGACGTTCACCTTTCCCGAGTCCGTACGGGAGTTTCAGCAATGGGACAAGACTGTAAATAACAATTAGGGAGAAAAAGGGGTAAAACATTTTAATTTTTTAAATATATATATATAAAAATGTATGGATTTGCCTGGAATGTAAGCCATTGCATGTTTTCTCTTTTTATCGTCTATACACTACTACCCTGTCAACTTTGGTACCAGGCTATTTAGACACTTTTCAGATTACATAGGTCCAATAAAAAGTATGATTGAAATGCGAAGTGTCCAACATTTCATTTGTCAATCAGATTAGTAAAGCCTCACTGTGATTGATATTGATAATTCATAATCTTTTTCATAGGAAGCACTTGCTCGGAAACTTTAAAAAAAAATTGTTAATTAGACTGTCTGTAGCTTTTTGACCGGTGGTGGACCCACAAACATAACAGTCATCCTGCATGTGTTGATCGTCTGCTGGGAGTGAATTTGATAGTCAGCTTAGGTGGACACAAAATAACTGCAAATAAGTTGCAACCAGTGAGCAGACCACTGAGGAGCAATCATATACTGTATCTGCTCCAGGTTTATAAATATAGATTTCACCCTGGAGGGTGTAACCGATGAATGTGACCTTGAATGAGTCATTAATTAGATTAATTTCTCTCCAATCATGTCCTTTTGCAGGCAGGACTGGTACAAGCAGCCTAGGAGTCAGGCCTCTCCGCTCTGCTTGGCTGCTACACTACTTTCCTGTGGGGACAGGATGTGGGGAGTAAGAAAACACTACACAGCTCATTTCAGAGAGCAATCCTAGGCCTTGGAGGAATGCCAAATTGTTTTAGTACAAACCTACAGTAATAATTTGATCTAATGTGCTGAGACAGATGAGATCACCACCAATCTGCTGAGATTTCCTAATAGATCTTGAAGCAGAGTACATTTACATGCACAGTAATAATTCGCTATTAAACTGATTATGGCAGTAGGCAGATTATGCAACAGTCATGTAAACACCTTACCCTGCTTATCTTAATCTTTGTAAGGTCATAATCAAAGTAAGCATACGCCGATTAAAACACCTTGTTTTCTGAGCAATCTGTAGAATTATTAGGACATGTAAACAGCTTAATCGGTGTTCCAGTGGTGTATTAGATCTGTGCATGTGCAAGCACCAGCCGAGCAAGCCTCACTCTTTTTAGCACGAGTGAAGTAGGTTCGCCACAACTGAATGTATGCATCTTTAGATGTAGTTTACAAATACAAACTGATTTCAGATGTGTCCATATAAACATGATTATTAGTGAAATTGTTTTTCTTGCAAAGCATTTAAATGTTTTAATCAAACGATCAAACTATCCACAATAGTTGGATTATTGTGTGCATGTAACTGTACGAGATATGAAAATGGTTAAGACATGCATTAATACACAACTTGACAATGGATCTCAAAATATCGTGTTTTCTTAGTAATTTTTAATGTCTATGTCACCCGATCGGTATTGTATAAATATAGCCTCCTTGTGTAACAATACCCATGGTCACAGGTTCTTGGTACATTATGTATCCTGTTTGTACAAAGCCTTATATCACTTACTGGGTGCCTCAAACACATCTTACCTTTTTGTAGTTAATAAATCCAATGTGAAACTTGATAACTGTAGTAGTATTAACTAGCCTACAAAACTAGCTGTCAGGCAGACACTGGAAGGACACGTTTCTGAGTGACAGACTGAGTGCTTTGCAGCCATCCATGATGGCATTTTTTGTTGGACTGAAAAAAATGCACAGAACATAAAATAAAGTTATTAAAACAAATTCCCATGCTTTTAAAATAATGGTTGTGTTCCACAACACTAGAGATCACTTTCCTTTCCTTTAAATATTTAGTTATTTTTCAGTTCTGTTCTCTGAACAGGTTCCAACCAATGACTGTATATCTGGATGGACAAAGCCATTGAGCTCTTGACACCATTAATTCCTATGTGAGACTCAATAGCGCATTTAAGCCAAACGAAGTCAGTTAAGATGGCATCTCTTGGAGACATAACCATTTGAGCTACTCCAGGAAGTGACGTTGCAGGCTTGCTCATTGCTGCACCCTCTCATTGAGTAACTCAAGTTGGCTGACCGGGGTACTGCAGGCTGCCTTTAGCAACTAAATTATTCTTGTAACTTCTTCTGTGTACGATTTTAAAATAATCAGTTCAAGAACGTACATCTGGTCTATTAGAAGCAAGTATTGGTAAAGTGCCTTGCAAAAGTATTCATCCCCCTTGGCGTTTTTCCTATTTTGTTGCATTACAACCTGTAATTTAAGTAGATTTTAATTTGGATTTCACAAAATAGTCCAAACTGGTAAAGTGTAATGAAAAAAATAACTTTAATTATAATATATACATATTATTTTTAAACGGAAAAGTGTTGCGTGCATATGTATTCAACCCCTTTACTATGAAGCCCCAAAATAAGATCTGGTGCAACTTCAGAAGTCACATAATTAGTTAAATAAAGTCCACCTGTGTGCAATCTAAGTGCCACATGATCTGTCACATGATCTCAGTATATTACACCTGTTCTGAAAGGCCCAAGAGTCTGCAGCACAACTAAGCAAGGGGCACCATGAAGACCAAGGAGCTCTCCAAATAGGTCAGGGACAAAGTTGTAGAGAAGTACCGATCAGGGTTGGGTTATAAACAAATATAAAAAAATGTGAATATATATAAAAATGTAAAGAATATGGCACCACAACAAACCCACCAAGAGAGGGCCGCCATCCAAAACTCACAGACCAGGCAAGGAGGGCATTAATCAGAGAGGCAACAAAGAGACCAAAGATAACCCTGAAGGTGCTTCAAAGCTTCTCAACAGCGGACACTGGAG
Organism: Oncorhynchus kisutch; assembly: GCF_002021735.2. NCBI lineage: Eukaryota > Metazoa > Chordata > Actinopteri > Salmoniformes > Salmonidae > Oncorhynchus > Oncorhynchus kisutch. The sequence continues at coordinate 27,774,644 of NC_034179.2, forward strand.
TATCTGTCCATAGGACCACTTTAAGCCATACACTCCACTGAGCTGGGCTTTACGGAAGAATGGCCAGAAAAAAACATTGCTTAAAGAAAAAAATAAGCAAACATGTTTGGTGTTCGCCAAAAGGAATGTGGGAGACTCCCAAAACATATGGAAGAAGGTACTCTGGTCAAATGAGACTAAAATGTAGGTTTTTGGCCATCAAGGAAAATGCTATGTCTGGCGCAGTCTTCTTGTTTCAGTCTTCCAGAGATTTGAGACTGAGACGGAGGTTCACCTTCCAGCAGGAAGATGACCCTAAACATACTGCTAAAGCAACACTTGAGTGGTTTAGGGGGAAACATTTAAATGTCATGGAATGGCCTAGTCAAAGCCCAGACCTCAATCCAATTGAGAATCTGTGGAATGACTTAAAGATTGCTGTACACCAGCAGATCCCATCCAACTTGAAGGATCTGGAGCAGTTTTGCCTTGAAGAATGGGCAAAAATCCCAGTGGCTAGATGTGCCAAGCTTGTAGAAACATACCCCAAGAGACTTGCAGCTGTAATTGCTGCAAAAGGTGGCTCTACAATGGTTTTTTTTGGGGGGGGGGGGGGGGGTGAATAGTTATGCACGCTCAAGTTTTCATTTTTTTTGTCTTATTTCTTGTTTGTTTCAGAAGAAAAAATACTTAGCATCTTCAAAGTGGTAGGTATGTTGTGTCAATTAAATTATTTTAAAAAATCATTTTAATTCCAGGTTGTAAGGCAACAAAATAGGAAAATAGCCAAATACTTTCGCAACCCACTGTACCATGATTGTCTTCAATCTTTTTCTTTTTTTACATGAAGATCGACCACAAAGATTGGAATTTTTAATTCACTATAATTGGGGATCCTGTTTTTGATAACAATGCCTGCAGTACTGCGGTTGGCCTTGAACTTCCATGGTTTCAATGAGAGAGGGGAAGTCATTCTCCCCTTGTTCCAACCTTGCTACATGCAAATGTGCATGCCTTTGCTTCGTGGCCCCAGTGTGATTGTGCACTCAGCCATTTAACTCTACTATGTTGTGTCTATTGTAGCTGTTATTTCCTGTAACTGCAGCCTGTTATTATTTGACTAATCATTCATCATCATTGTAGTGCATGGATTGTGTATTAGTATACAGTATATACATATGTAAGCCAGTGTATTTGTATTACAGGCCATACTGTTTTTGTATGTCATTGTACACTATACTATGAGTGCACTATACTATGAGTTACTCATTACTTTATATATTTTATTTATCCTGTAGAAACCCACCATTTACATCATTTACATTAAACATAATGTATTGCAGACATCTTTGAAAAGATTTTAATGAAAAATATTAAATATGCACTATGCTGTCAGATACAGTAATATAAAGCATTGCTCACAACAGGGTAGCAACAGTGCTAAAAATCATGTTTCATTTAGCTGAAGCACAACTATTGTCTGTTGATTGACAGCTGTCATCTGTGCTGAATATTCCAAAGTGATAAGCCTCCTGAAGACCAAATGTCTTTGGTCTCCTTGGAGACGGTGTTCAAAAGTGCTGTCTCCTTGAAGGCAATTAAACATTTGTGCTTGATTTCCCATGTCACTTTACAATCTGGGGATCCAGATGTTGGGCAGAGTCTCTACTGCAAAGTCAGACTCTAAATAAATATTTGCCATATCTAAACCAGTGCCGATGATGCCACATGTTAAAATGACTGCAAGCTGGTGCAAAGTATGGGGGTGTGGTATAGTATTCTGTGTAGAACTTGCCTTGACCTCATCTGAGATTCACCTTTCTTAAAACATGGTAGATCATGTTGTTTACATTGGCATTTACAATGTAGATCTGTCCATTGCTTAAGCAATTGTTTCAACAATGCAAGATTGCATAAGTTGTCTCAGCTCTGCTTATCACGCTCTCCCTCATCTGTATCACCCTTCTTTTATCCTTGGCTTGGATCTTTTTATCCTCAGTCTCTGTACCTCCCAGCAGAGGTAAATCGACCATCATACTGCATGCACAGGTATAGGTTATTCCATTCATCAAAATGTCACCGCCGATGGTATGTTAAATTATCCATGCATTTTCTTCTCTGGACCTTTTGTTAACAAAGCTACCTGAAGGGGAAGCCAACGTTTCTGAGGTTGACTCGATGCAGCCACCCTAGGGAGCTCATGTTGTAAGATCTCGTGTTGAGTTATTGTATCACATAACATAACTGAGTCTGATACATGTGAATGAAATCATATATACCAGAGGATTTGTTGGGTACACGTAGAATGGTGGCTAAGTATGTGTTACAACACAGTATAAGGGTTATAAATTGGCTGGATAAATTCATGATTCAATTAGAGCTTGAACCGTAAAAATTAAACACAAAATGGTAACCTTATATGTAAAACAAATGCTTGGGACCAGTTCTGTTGTTGCAAATTGTTTTACTTGAAACTTAAGTGGTGGAGGGTCAAAGGAAACAGTTATTTTGTTTAATTAAGTCAGTTCTCACGATAAATTGACTGGATGACTGACAGGCTGGGGCTACCTGGCTACAGGCAAAAGTAATTAGAGGTGAGAGGTACAAAGAAATGCTTTTTAAACGTGTGTCGTTATAAATTCCGATCAAACACAGCAACTGGATATGCATATATTGATTAGCAGATGTTGACTGTGCACTCCTAATTCAATGAATTTGCAGATTTGTGTACAATTTACCCTATCACAACTTGCAGTACAGAAACTAGACAACATTGGACAATAGCAGCAGCTTTAGTTGGAATTATGTTATCCAATGTTAGTATCATGCTCATTGACAACACTATTTCACACCATGTTTTATTTAAATGCACGTGCTATACAAGTCACTGTATGGTACACAATACACTATGTTGATGTAGCCATTATGCATGAATGTGCCTGCCAGGTACTGTAGGTTTACAGTTGTCTTTTTAGCTGAAAAACACCACCAGATAGAAATTCATAGGTTTCATAACTGAATAATACATTGGTCTATAGGTTAGGATTTTAAAAAGTAACTTCATGCCAAACATCGTATTGATATAATGCGACAGAAAAATGTAATACTCTATGTAAGTCTACTACATTATTTTCTGAAGACAAACCACAGTCCATTTTAAAACTTTTTTCATCCAAGAATATTCATGTCTTTGTATTTTAGGACGGAGATTATTTAGAATAATTTAGATCAAAAAGAATATAACATCAATATATACAAAGATTTAAAAGATGCAATGTGCATAAAATCTTGACAGCTGGATGATTTTAATATTAATTGAAATATACTTGAGAAAGGTCAATACAGTATGTTTATAATATTCATAGCCATTCAACCCCAGAAACAGAGAATAGTTATTGTGCTATTCAGAATATTTCACATTACAATCACAATATTACACGGTAAATGCATGGTAATAACATATGTAATTCTCTTATATCAGGCAAATAAAAGTAAATATGTCATATTATCCACAATATATTCCCCTTAAATACTTACAAATGGCAGCATAACCGTACACAACCGTATATGTACGTTCTAGTTTGTTACATTGTAATTACTCTGGTATAAGCGCTGTGTAATGTAGCGCGTGGCCATGTTCTTGATTCTGGTCATACATGAGAATTCTTCATCTGTCTGCTCCAGCAGTGCTGTGAGCCAGCTGGAAGTGGCCAGGGACTTGGCGGAGTGCTGTGACCACATGGAGGACTGGAGTGGATTGGACTTGCCCACCTGTGTCTCTGAGGCAGCCATGTCATCTTCACTGTACAGCCAACCGATGCAACATATCGATTAAGGCCTTCAAACCGTCTCATACCTCTCCCTTTTATGATTGCATCGCTGCAAGATTTCAATCTTTAAGCACTCTCTCTTCAAAAGCAGCGATACCTTTTTGTCTACATATCATCGTGAGAGGCTGGATCTCAGCATGTTAGTGGTGGACTGGAGTTGAGTGTTTTATACTCACAGCTGTAAATTAGGACTGTGTCTAAGCAGTAAGCCACTGTTAAAAAAGCTCAGGCTGTCCTTATTCTGTTACTCATGAGAGATGTGGTCCAATAGTCCAGGTCTCAGGTTTTAAAAGCTTTTTCAGGATCAATCAATCTAATATTAAAAACACAAAAAGTAATAGTATCAAAAGTGTATGATTTTCAATATTAATTTCAAAACTTGGACGCAATCATTTATTATTATTTTAAACAGAACCGTGTGGATACTCAATCTCATTATGAAATACTATTAGTAGCAGCATGTTTTGGCGTACTGTAATTGTCACTGAGTATTTAAGCAATATGGCCATCCATCTACATGCCATCCAAGAAAAGGATTTTCACGGAACATTTAAATGACTCATCAATGGCTTCATAGTAGGACTAATTAATATAATTGGCACAACAAGGTGCACATCACACGGCCTTCCATCTACTAGGAGACGGCAACAGTAGAACTCCTTCTATGTTGTCAAAATGATGTTGTCCACAAAAACACAATTGAAAGTGAATTTCTGCTTACAATACAGTACCACGGCAGCAACTGTGCAACCCACAGACTGTAAAAAGCGGTTGATTTTGTATCAAAAAAATAAATCAATAATTTAATAAACGACTGTTTATATATTTGAATCACACAAAGTATTGATGTAGAGGAGTCCACTATGTCAGTTCTTTACTAGTCACAAAACATTGATAGCATTGATTTCTGAGAGCAGAGCTACTTTATGCCCTAACGTGATGTAAATAACTCAGCTTACCTGTTAAATCTGTTTGGATGCACGTTTATTGACTATTGAGAGACGACTACTAAGAAGTCATCACAAATACATTTGTCCCCAAACACCTGATCTAAACCAGTGCCTCTCTCAGCTCATCCCTATGCTTGTTAGCCAATAAGAAGCACATAATCATGATATCATAGCCCTCCCTTGCCCTGAGACAAATACCTTCATAACACAATATGTACTAATGGCTGAAAAGATCTACTGAGAGAATTGTTCAGAGTTGTTAGTATTTCATTGTCTTCTGAATGTTCCCACAGAGTTCCAGCCGGTGTCTACCATAGGCATTTTGACCAGGCTGACATCCTGGTGGTGGGAGGAAATGAAAAGTTATTTCAAAGTTTCCATGGAGCCGCAGACTCTACCATCCATCTGCTGGTTTTGTTGAAAGCTTTTCCAAAATACCCTAATTGCCACATTTCAAAATGAAAGTCTGTTGATCTTGACCGTCTCCAATCTGGTAGGGTACATCACCCTGAGAATGTATATAAGAGAGCATGCTCCTGCTCTCTTTTGACAAATACATTGTACACAAGCAATTATTTAGATCTACAGTCAGCAGCATAAATATGTTCTAATAATTCCACCTGTTTGACAATATATTTATGTCCGTTTCAGTTTGCATAAATGACAAAACAATACAATAGTTTACAGTACCTCTTATTCCTTCAACAGTTGTCTTTGGATGAGCCTTGTTTGCTTCATTGAATAGACTCCAACCCTTCCTAATCTGTCAAAAAGCTCATGCTGTTACAAGTGCTCTGTTTCTATGACAACTGTCCATGCACAAATGCCATCCACAAATGCACCAATGTCAATGCTCAATTCCAACTGTATCGCCCCTGCTCTCTGTCAGTGTGATGTCTCACCAAAGGGCTGAAAACACTCAAATGGTTATCTCACACATGTTGACTGTTATCCCATGGTGTGGTTCACAAAATTCTAGAGACAAAGCTACTTCTTTATCACTACTTTTCCATCAAATGGCACAGCTGGCAACTGCAAAGCACTGGGACTGTTGAAGAAGAGGATTGGGAATTTGCTTCATGTTCAAACTGTTAGAAAAATAATAAACTTAAGATGTGTCAGGAGAGAAAAGATTAAAGACAAACACATACCAATGGAGGGATTCCAAATAGTTACAGAGATTGATATTTCCTACAGTTGTTGTACACATAAAAACAGCCTGATTCTTACCATCATCATCAAGGGATTACTTAGTCTGACGATGCCAAATGTATTACCCCTGTGACTGAGTAATAGAACCCTCACACTGATGTAGAGTCATTATAATTATACAGCTCCTGTTAAATGGAAATGAAGGTATTTAGTTTCATTGTGTGATGTACAAGAGATGAAGATTAGATGATGCAGCCAAGTATACGATGGCTAAGAATTGAACACAAAAAAAATATTATATTAATTGTCACGATTAAAGACTATTTTCCGTAACACTTTCCAGGTGTGGTGCACTGGTGCAGCGGTGCACTGGTTTCTCTCCCAATGGTATTTATGGGTTGCACATTGTTATGAAAATGATCTTGAGCACTGCACCGACTGAACATTCTACTTAAAGGTAGACTCTTGGAATATGACATAGATGCACAAAGTTAACAGCATAGTGGGTCAATTTCCTCAACACCTAAGAGCATTGAAGGCATAACTTCTCCGTTGTTTTGGTCCCGTGGCTACCACATTATAATAGCGTGAAGTGAAACCGTGCACATGCTCTGATACTCTGTGAGTGTGTGAGCGAAGTCTTACATTTAGCTCATCGCAATATCTGAGGTGCTGCTTGTGTCAACGTCATTTCGCCTAGTCTACCTTTAATGCATTCTCAATTGGCATTGATGAAAATGTAGTAGAAAATGCATTACAGTGGCTTGGAAAGATGATTACATTTCAAAAGGAGGCACATAATTAGTAGGAAAACCTTTTGTCATCATTGTGATGTTGCCAGATTGACTTTAGATGCAGTATAACCTTAGCTAGCTAAAATGAGTGGACAGTACCAGATTGTAGCTAGCTAACGTTAGCATTGATACCTGTTTTTTTTAACAAACTTTACAAGCTAATAGCAACATTGCCATCTCTGAAGTAAATTCAACCACATCATAATGGTAGCAAAGTTGTTTCTTAGTACAGTGGGTTATGAAAGTATTCACCCCCCTTGGCATTTTTCCAATTTTGTTGCTTTACAACCTGGAATTAAAATGGATTTTCGGGGGGTTTGTATAATTTGATTTACACAACATACCTACAACTTTTTTTTTATTGTGAAACAAACAAGAAATAAGACAAAATAACTGAAAACTTATACATAACTATTCATCCCCATCCCCCTTAAACCACTCGAGTGTTGCTTCAGCAGTATGCTTAGGGTCATTTTCCTGCTAGAAGGTGAACCTCCATCCCAGTCTCAAATCTCTGGAAGAATGAAACAGGTTTCCATCAAGAATTTCCCTGTATTTAACGCCATCCATCATTCCTTCAATTCGGACCAGTTCCCCAGTTCCAACTGATGAAAAACATCCCCACAGCATGATGCTGCCACCACCATGCTTCACTGTGGGGATGGTAGTCTCGGGGTGATAAGAGGTGTTGAGTTTGCGCCAGACATAGCATTGTCCTTGATGGCCAAAAACCTACATTTTAGTCTCATCTGACCAGAGTACCTTATTCCATATGTTTGGGGAGTCTCCCACATGTATTTTGGCGAACACCAAACGTGTTTGCTTATTTTTTTCTTTAAGCAATGTTTTTTTTCTGGCCACTCTTCCGTAAAGCCCAGCTCAGTGGAGTGTATGGCTTAAAGTGGTCCTATGAACAGATACTCCAATGTCCGCTGTGGAGCTTTGCAGCTCCTTCAGGGTTATCTTTGGTCTCTTTGTTGCCTCTCTGATTAATGCCCTCCTTGCCTGGTCTGTGAGATTTGGTGAGCGGCCCTCTCTTGGCAGGTTTGTTGTTGTGCCATATTCTTTCCATTTTTTATACATGTTCAAAGTTTCGGATATCTGTTTATAACCCAACCCTGATCTGTACTTCTCCACAACTTTGTCCCTGACCTGTTTGGAGAGCTCCTTGGTCTGCATGGTGCCGCTTGCTTGGTGGTGCCCATAGCTTAGTTGTGTAGTAGACTCTGGGGCCTTTCAGAACAGGTGTATATATACTGAGATCATGTGACAGATCATGTGACACTTAGATTGCAACAGGTGCACTTTATTTAACTAATTATGTGACTTCTGAAGGTAATTGGTTGCATCAGATCTTATTTCGGGGCATCATAGTAAAGAGGGTGAATACATCTTCACACTTTTCTGTTTTTTGCTTTGTTTTGTTTTTTTGAAACAATTCATTTCACTTTACCGATTTTGACTATTTTGTGTATGTCCATTACATGAAATCCAAATAAAAATCAATTTAAATTACAGGTTGTAATGCAACAAAATAGGAAAAATGCCTAGGGGGATGAATACTTTTGCAAGGCACTATATTTATTTCCCTACTTTAGCAATGTCATCGTATTCCCAGGGATAGTAGTTTGGAATTTTGGCAATGAAGCCCTTTATCTACTTCTCCAGAGACGTGGATACCAGTTTTATGTCTCCGCGTCCAGTATGAAGGAAGTAAGAGGTAGTTTTGCAAGCCAATACTAACTAGCTTAGCGCAAAGACTGGAAGTCTTTGAGTACAAAACCCGAAGAAAAACCCAGAAGACTTACAGTCTTTGCGCTTAGAAAGCGCTACAGCTAGGTAGCTTTGGCTTGCAAAACTAGCTTTAATTTCTTTCATACTGGACACAGAGACATTAAAATGGTATCCATGAGTTCATCTGATTCTGGGGAAGTAGATAAAGTAGCAATGTGCATGCCCTGCCCACCTGTGGATCTGTCATTCAGCTATCTATTTCCTGTGTTTGAGGGGTGCAAAATCCACTTGTCAGTTAAATCTCATTGGATTGATTGATTTCATTTTACTCCTGTAACTCTTTCATACTCTTGCCTGTGCCCGTTATTTTATCCCATTTCACATCCAAGAAAATGTTTGTAATGATCTGTCAAACACACCCCGGTAATGGCTGAAATGTGCTGGAATACATTGTCTTTCCATTGCATCTACAAAGAATGCTTAAGCTTAGTCTGGGATTTGGCTCATTGTCTCGACTCTTACATCACAAGAAAGAGAAAATAACTTTATTTTAATGGCTGTAATAATTTTGTACATTTGAAAAGTTTTCAAATGAGATGTGCTGAAATTAAAGCATTTTCCAAAAATGAATCAAATCAAATCAAATGTATTTATATAGCCCTTCGTACATCAGCTGATATCTCAAAGTGCTGTACAGAAACCCAGCCTAAAACCCCAAACAGCAAGCAATGCAGGTGTAGAAGCACGGTGGCTAGGAAAAACTCCCTAGAAAGGCCAATACCTAGGAAGAAACCTAGAGAGGAACCAGGCTATGTGGGGTGGCCAGTCCTCTTCTGGCTGTGCCGGGTGGAGATTATAACAGAACATGGCCAAGATGTTCAAATGTTCATAAATGACCAGCATGGTCGAATAATAATAAGGCAGAACAATTGAAACTGGAGCAGCAGCACAGTCAGGTGGAAGTTGAAACTGGAGCAGCAGCATGGCCAGGTGGACTGGGGACAGCAAGGAGTCATCATGTCAGGTAGTCCTGGGGCATGGTCCTAGGGCTCAGGTCAGTTGAAACCGGAACAGCAGCATGGCCAGGTGGACTGGGGACAGCAAGGAGTCATCATGTCAGGTAGTCCTGGGGCATGGTCCTAGGGCTCAGGTCCTCCGAGAGAGAGAAAGAAAGAGAGAAGGAGAGAATTAGAGACCGCACACTTAGATTCACACAGGACACCGAATAGGACAGGAGAAGTACTCCAGATATAACAAACTGACCCCAGCCCCCCGACACATAAACTACTGCAGCATAAATACTGGAGGCTGAGACAGGAGGGGTCAGGAGACACTGTGGCCCCATCCGAGGACACCCCCGGACAGGGCCAAACAGGAAGGATATAACCCCACCCACTTTGCCAAAGCACAGCCCCCACACCACTAGAGGGATATCTTCAACCACCAACTTACCATCCTGAGACAAGGCTGAGTATAGCCCACAAAGATCTCCGCCACGGCACAACCCAAGGGGGGGGGGCGCCAACCCAGACAGGATGACCACAACAGTGAATCAACCCACTCAGGTGACGCACCCCCTCCAGGGACGGCATGAGAGAGCCCCAGCAAGCCAGTGACTCAGCCCCTGTAATAGGGTTAGAGGCAGAGAATCCCAGTGGAAAGAGGGGAACAGGCCAGGCAGAGACAGCAAGGGCGGTTCGTTGCTCCAGAGCCTTTCCTATAATCTGAACACTCAGATTATAGTGATATTATGGCTGATCTTGCAAACAATGTAAAGTATGTATAGATAGGTGTAATCTAGAGCTAAGCGTGTTGATTTTTTTATCCAAGGTATCCTGCTATTGACACGTGGTGAATTATGCAACAGAACATGACAACAGCAGTAATTAATGAGGCAGTCTAGAGAGCTCAGGGGAGTACAGGTAGGCCTAGATAGAGCAAGATTTTGGTAGTTGCAGGCAGCCTTGCTCCACCCCTTTGTTAATTCATTCATATATGCACATACACCTAGTCTATTTCTGCAAATAAGGCACATATAATTGTCTTTATTGACATATGAGTGCATCTAAGAATATAAAGTGACATTTGGCAATAAATTGAATAGCTGAATTCTCACCAAAATCCCTGCACTCCATTCATTATCTGTCTGTGCCAGTAAAATGTTTTATGTGCTATAATTCATTCAACATCTGATGGGTTTTTGTTTATTAAAAAGGTTTGGAGTATCTTCATCAGTTGTCCAACTGTTGCATTTCTTTGTTTTAATAACCACTGCTAGATAAAGGGCTTCTTTGCCAAAATCCCAAACTATCCCTTTAAACGAAACAGTCATTAGCCCCTGTTCAGAATAATTGGGCACCACTTGACTTTCGGGCACAACTAGCTGAGACGTCTTTAGAGCGTTCATAACAATGGCATGATGCGACCAAGTGACGGAGGTGCAACCAATAAATACAATTAATCAGGATATGACAGCTATTTTATCATAGTTTTGATTATCAAAATAATGATATATGTAGCCTCAGCCTTTCTGTTGTTAGTACAATCAATGAAGCTAGAACACAAGCATATGCTGGTTTGGTTTTATACATTTACAGAATTACAGTATATCTATGGAGTATATACTTGATTTATTGATCAGCTCAGTATAAAGGATTGGTTGTTGGACTCAGCATTTGTTTTTGGTTTCATCTTTGTATTTGTATTGTATTTGAACCTGAAGTTTGGAGTAGTCATGTGGGAGAGGCCTCTTACTGACTTCTACAGATACTATTGTGATACACAAAAATGTATGATAGCCAAGTTATATTGATATTTTCTACTGTAATACTATAAGTACTCAGACATTTTCAATAATGGACCACAATGTACCCAAGTCAAAGGACCGTATGTGCAGTGGGTTTAGTCTCTATGGTACACTGTCATAGTATGGAGATGTCACTGCTTCATCTCGCCATGTCACTGCTTCATCTGAATGATCTCAGAACATCTTCCAATAAGGACCACTCTTTATATAGCAACCAATTGTATGATACCAACTTACAGGTATGCACACTAGTGACAATATTTAAATGCCTGTCCAGCTAGTGAGATTTAGCCATGACCCAACGCTTCAAAATCCTTCAGTGTAGAACACATCAGACTAATAGAGATGTGGATCTACTGTAGGACATGTAATACAGGTCCATTTGTATTCAAAACAAAGCATATGTGTTCGCAGGCTGCACATATATATTAAGCTGTGTGGTGTGTGGGAGCATTTTGGAGTCCTGGGAGCTGTGAAACATAATGACTCTGTTGCCATTTGAGTTGGCCAAGAATACCAATGAATACAAATTAAATGATCTCCTCCTCACAAGATGGGAGAAAATCTCCCTAAAATTCTAAAATATTTTCACTTTCTTTCTCCATGTATAGTGTACTGTAGGTACAAATAATTGTGTTTTCCTCTGAACCTGCTGACCACCTCTAATGACATTCTGTCAGTTCTTCTCTAAAATAATTTAAATGACATTATTTGTTATCCTTCAAAGGCAAATGATGAGTCTAATTAACTTATTTGCTTGTTAGTTTATTAATCTTACTATTCCTCTATCACACAGGTTAGGTAAGCTTCAGAGGAAACATTTAAACAGGGATTTACAGTAAAGGTTTCACAATCCCACTTCACAGTCAGAATCCTCTTTGATTTGACATTGCACGATCACTACTGTATATGGGAAAACAACAGAAAAGTGTGTTGTTTGAAATCAAATATACACATTCTGACGATGCCAACCAAAAAGTCTGTGAATACGTGTTCTGATGCTGAGTGAAAACGAGCACTCGTCAAGGGAAAATTAGCCTCCTCCAAAACAGTCAGGTGTGAGGGCGTCTTTGAAGATAGAGCCTCTTCCCCTGACAATTATCAACAGCGACCCCCCCCCCCTCCCCCCAGGTGTCACCAAAAATGATCTGAGTCTATACACACCACCTCTGAATCTTATGGGAGGAATGCAGAGGAAATGCGTGGGCCTGTGATGAAACAGCATCCTGACTAACTGTAACACAAAGACGGGAGATCTAAAATAGAGATGTATATAGGCCTACAATAACACGAAAAGACCTGCATGGTTTGTTAACATACAGTAGCTCTCTTCTAAAGGTTGTCTCCAAAATATAAATTAGGTTCATTCTTATCTGTAATAACTTAAAGAGTTCTGACCCTCATCAGCACCCAGCTGAACCAAGGCTGAAGTGTAAAGAAAATCACATATTTCTTTATTTATTTAACCTTTATTTTAACAGGGAAGACAAATTGAGACCTAGGTCTCTATTCTACAGTGGGGCAAAAAAAGTATTTAGTCAGCCACCAATTGTGTAAGTTCTCCCACTTAAAAAGATGAGAGAGGCCTGTAATTTTCATCATAGGTACACTTCAACTATGACAGACAAAATGAGAAGAAGAAAAATCCAGAAAATCACATCACTTCTTTAAGAGGTTCCTCTGTCCTCCACTCGTTACCTGTATTAATGGCACCTGTTTGAACACAACCTCAAACAGTCACACTCCAAACTCCACTATGGCCAAGACCAAAAAGCTGTCAAATGACACCAGAAACAAATTTGTAGACCTGCACCAGGCTGGGAAGACTGAATCTGCAATAGGTAAGCAGCTTGGTTTGAAGAAATCAACTGTGGGAGCAATTATTAGGAAATGGAAGACATACAAGACCACTGATAATCTCTCTCGATCTGGGGCTCCACGCAAGATCTCACCCCGTGGGGTCAAAATGATCACAAGAACGGTGAGAAAACATCCCAGAACCACACGGGGGGACCTAGTGAATGACCTTCAGAGAGCTGGGACCAAAGTAACAAAGCCTACCATCAGTAACACACTACGCTGCCAGGGACTCAAATCCTGCAGTGCCAGACGTGTCCCCCTGCTTAAGCCAGTACATGTCCAGGCCCGTCTGAAGTTTGCTAGAGAGCATTTGGATGATCCAGAAGAAGATTGGGAGAATGTCATATGGTCAGATGAAACGAAAATATAACTTTTTGGTAAAAACTCAACTCGTCGTGTTTGGAGGACAAAGAATGCTGAGTTGCATCCAAAGAACACCATACCTACTGTGAAGCATGGGGGTGGAAACATCATGCTTTGGGGCTGTTTTTCTGCAAAGGGACCAGGATGACTGATCCGTGTAAAGGAAAGAATGAATGGGGCCATGTATCGTGAGATTTTGAGTGAAAACCTCCTTCCATCAGCAAGGGCATTGACGATGAAACGTGGCTGGGTCTTTCAGCATGACAATGATCCCAAACACACCGCCCGGGCAATGAAGGAGTGGCTTCGTAAGAAGCATTTCAAGATCCTGGAGTGGCCTAGCCAGTCTCCAGATCTCAACCCCATAGAAAATCTTTGGAGGGAGTTGAAAGTCTGTGTTGCCCAGCAACAGCCCCAAAACATCATTGCTCTAGATGAGATCTGCATTGTGCAATGGGCCAAAATACCAGCAACTGTGTGTGAAAGTAAACTGCCTGTTACTCAGGCCCAGACAATAGCATATGCATATAATTGGTAGATTTGGATAGGAAACACTCTAAAGTTTCTAAAACTGTTACGATTATGTCTGTGAGTGTAACAGAACTGATATGGCAGGCAAAACCCTGAGGACAAACCAATGGCTGTCACTTTTATTATAAGGCGAAATCCTCCGCAGTTCCTTTGGCTTCCACTAGATGTCAACCGTCTTTAGAAAGAGTTTCATGCTGGTTTTTGGAAAAATGAGCTAGAAATTGTAGTTTTTCTAGGTGGCTCGCATTTTGTCTGTAGTGTTTCCAAGTGCGTGGAAGAGAATGCGTTCTTTGGTATTTTTCTCCGTTAAAGACAATAACGATTCTCCTTCTTAAATTGTATCATCTATTTACATATTAGGGTACCTAAGGTTTGAATGTAAACATTGTTTGACTTGTTTGGAAAAGTTTATTAGTAACGTTTGGGATTCAACCGAGCGTGTTATTTCTGGTCACAACTTGCAGACTTGTTTGCGTGTTGCTGTGCGCTTTGTTGCCAACCTTACCTTGCTACGTGACAACTTTACGGTTTTTACTTTTTAATTACCGTTTATATTTTTTGTTTTTCCCTCACGTAACTTTTTTTCATTACATTTTTTCACTCCGGACGCTTTATCTGGACATGGTTCGTCAGGACTTCCAACAGCCGAAGCTAAGTAGTAACATTAACATGATGCCTTCTAATTGCAGTCGCTGTACTCATAATATACAGGAAAACGATCTCCTTATGGCGAGGATAGCTGTGCTGCAAGCACAGCTTCAGATGCAATCGATAGGCAAGGACAATTTCAGTGTAGGAAAGGATTAAACAGCGTCTGTGCCAACAGTAAGTACAGATAGTAACGTTAGTACAAATCCCCTTGCACGGTCCCCACAGCCGGACACTTTTCTCATGGCTTCTGGAGGGAAATGCTGTAGGAACGCTCAACCGGTGTTGCTCATTCAGCTGACAGAAACTTTCAACCGGTTTTCCCCATTAAGTAGCGAGTCGGAGTCTGAGTCCGAGCCTTCTCTGGTCTCTACTCCTCCTGTTACGGGGTCTGAGACACCGAAGCTTCCCACCATTAGCTCTGACAAATTGAAAACCCTAGTCATTGGCGACTCCATTACCCGCAGTATTAGATTTAAAACGAATCATCCAGCGATCATATACTGTTTACCAGGGGACAGGGCTACCGACGTTAACTTCTTGATGACAGGGGGCAGTATTTTCACGTCCGGATGAAATGCATACCCAATTCATCCCCAGAAGATAAGATATGCATATTATTAGATTTGGATAGAAAACACTCTGAATGTCACGGCTTTCTTCTGTTGAAGGAGAGGCGGACCAAAACGCAGCGTTGTTATTGTGATACATCTTTAATGAAGATGATAAATGAACAAAATACAAAACAAGAAATGTGAAAAAAACGAAAACAGCCCTATCTGGTGTAACAAACACAAAGACAGGAACAATCACCCACAACACCCAACACCAAACAGGATACCTAAATATGGTTCCCAATCAGAGACAATGACTAACACCTGCCTCTGATTGAGAACCATATCAGGCCAAACACAGAAGTGCCCACTCAGATCACACCCTGACCAAACAAAACATAGAAACATACAAAGCAAACTATGGTCAGGGTGTGACACTGAAGTTTCTAAAACTGTTTGAATCATGTCTGTGAGTATAACAGAACTTATTTAGCAGGCGAAACCCCGAGGACAAACCATTCAGATTTTTTTTGAGGTCACTCTCTTTTCAATGCGTTGTCATTGGGAATCCAGATTTCTAAGGGACCTTCTTGCAGTTCCTACCGCTTCCACTGGATGTCAATAGTCTTTAGAAATTGGTTGAGGTTATTCCTTTGTGTAATGAAGAAGTAGCACTATTCAGAACGAGGGTAACTTGAAGTGTACTGTTAGATAGAGGCGCGTGACCAGAAAGCTAGGTACAGTTTGTTTTCCTCCTGTATTGAACTCAGATCATCCTGTCTTCAATTTTATCAATTATTTACGTTAAAAATACCTAAAGTTGTGTTACAAAAGTAGTTTGAAATGTTTTGGCAAAGTTTACAGCTATCTTCTGAGATATTATGTAGTCACGTTGCGCAAGTTGGAACCGGTGATTTTCTGGATCAAACGCGCCAAATAAATGGACATTTTGGATATATATTGACGGAATTAATTGAACAAAAGGACCATTTGTGATGTGTATCGGACATATTGGAGTGCCAACAAAATAAGCCCGTCAAAGGTAAGGCATGAATTATATTTTTATTTCTGCGTTTTGTGTCGCGCCTGCAGGGTTGAAATATGCTTCTCTCTCTTTGTTTACTGGGGTGCTATCCTCAGATAATAGCATCTTTTGCTTTCGCCGAAAAGCCTTTTTGAAATCTCACATGTTGTCTGGATTCACAACAAGTGTAGCTTTAATTTGCTATCTTGCATGTGTGATTTAATGAAAGTTAGATTTTTATAGTAATTTATTTTAATCTGGCGCTCTGCATTTTCCCTGGCTATCCCAGAGAGGTTAAGGTTAATCTGAAGATGGTGCTGGCTAAAGCTAAAACTGGCGAGTGTAGAGAGTATAGAGATATTGTTATCCACGTCGGCACCAACGATGTTAGGATGAAACAGTCAGAGGTCACCAAGCGCAACATAGCTTCAGCCTGTAAATCAGCTTGAAAGATGTGTCGGCATCGAGTAATTGTCTCTGGCCCCCTCCCAGTTAGGGGGAGTGATGAGCTCTACAGCAGTCTCACAACTCAATCTCTGGTTGAAAACTGTTTTCTGCCCCTCCCAAAAGATAGAATTTGTAGATAATTGGCCCTCTTTCTGGGACTCACCCACAAACAGGACCAAGCCTGGCCTGTTGAGGAGTGACGGACTCGATCCTAGCTGAAGGGGTGCTCTCATCTTATCTACCAACATAGACAGGGCTCTAACTCCTCTAGCTCCACAATGAAATAGGGTGCAGGCCAGGCAACAGGCTGTTAGCCAGCCTGCCAGCTTAGTGGAGTCTGCCACTAGCACAGTCAGTGTAGTCAGCTGAGCTATCCCCATTGAGACCGTGTCTGTGCCTCGACCTAGGTTGGGCAAAACTAAACATGGCGGTGTTCGCCATAGCAATCGCACTAGAATAAAGACCTCCTCCATTCCTGCCATTATTGAAAGAGATCGTGATGCCTCACATCTCAAAATAGGGCTACTTAATGTTAGATCCCTCACTTCAAAGGCAGTTATAGTCAATGAACAATTCACTGATCATAATCTTGATGTGATTAGCATGACTGAAACACGGCTTAAGCCTGATGAATTTACTGTGTTAAATGAGGCCTCACCTCCTGGTTACACTAGTGACCATATCCCCCGTGTATCCCGCAAAGGCGGAGGTGTTGCTAACATTTACCATAGCAAATTTCAATTTACATACATCATCTTTTGAGCTTCTAGTCATGAAATCTATGCAGCCTACTCAATCACTTTTTACTGTTTACAGGCCTCCTGGGCCATATACAGCATTCCTCACTAACTTCCCTGAATTCCTATCGGACCTTGTAGTCATAGCAGATAATATTCAAATTTTTGGTGATTTTAATATTCACTTTGTAAAGTCCACAGACCCACTCCAAAAGGTTTTCGGAGCCATCATTGACTCAGTGGGTTTTGTCCAACATGTCTCTGGACCTACTCACTCTCACAGTCATACTCTGGACCTAGTTTTGTCCCATGGAATAAATTTGTGGATCTGAATGTTTTTCCTCATAATCCTGGACTATCGGACTACCATTTTATTAAGTTTGCAAACGCAACAAATAATCTGCTCAGACCCCAACCAAGGAGCATCAAAAGTCATGCTATAAATTCTCAGACAACCCAAAGATTCCTTGATGCCCTTCCAGACTCCCTCTGCCTACTCAAGGACGTCAGACGACAAAAATCAGTTAACCACCTAACTGAGGAACTCAATTTAACCTTGCGCATTACCCTAGATGCATGTTAACCTTCACTGCTATGCGGATGACACACAGCTGTACATTTCAATGAAACATGGTAAGCCCCAAAATTGCTCTCGCTAGAAGCCACATAAGGAAGTGGTGGCTGCAAACTTTCTACTTTTAAACTCGGACAAAACAGAGATGCTTGTTCTAGGTACCAAGAAACAAAGACATCTTCTTTTGAATCTGACAATTAATCTTGATAGTTGTACAGTCGTCTCAAATAAAACTGTGAAGGACCTCGGCGTTACTCTGGACCCTGATCTCTCTTTTCACGAACATATCAAGACTGTTTCAATGACAGCTTTTTTCCATCTACGTAACATTGAGAAAATCAGAAACTTTCTGTCCAAAAATGCAGAAAAATGTATCCATGCTTTTGTTACTTCTAGGTTAGATTACTGGAATGCTCTACTTTCCGGCAACCAGGATGAAGCACAAAATAAACTTCAGTTAGTGTTAAATACGGCTGCTGGAATCCTGACTAGAACCAAAAAACGGGATAATATTACCCAGTGCTAGCCTCCCTACACTGGCTTCCTGTTAAGGCAAGGGCTGATTTCAAGGTTTTACAGCTAACCTACAAAGCATTACATGGGCTTGCTTCTACCTATCTTTCCGATTTGGTCCTGCCGTACATACCTACCCATACGCTACGGTCACAAGACACAGGCCTCCTAATTGTCCCTAGAATTTCTAAGCAAACAGTTGGAATCAGGGCTTTCTCCTATAGAGCTCCATTTTTATGGAATGGTCTGCCTACCCATGTGAGAGACGCAGACTCGGTCTCAAACGTTAAGTCTTTACTGAAGACTCATCTCTTCAGTAGGTCATATGATTGAGTGTAGTCTGGCCCAGGAGTGTGAAGGTGAACGGAAAGGCTCTGGAGCAACGAACCGCCCTTGCTGTCTCTGCCTGGCCAGTTCCCCTCTCTCCACTGGGATTCTCTGCCTCTAACCCTATTACAGGGGCTGAGTCACTGGCTTACTGGTGCTCTTCCATGCCGTCCCTAGGAGGGGTGCATCACTTGAGTGGGTTGAGTCACTGATGTGATCTTCCTGTCTGGGTTGGTGCCCCCCCTTGGGTTGTGCCGTGGCGGAGATCTTTGTGGGCTATACTCGGCCTTGTCTCAGGATGGTAAGTTGGTGGTTGAAGATATCCCTTAGTAGTGTGGGGGCTGTGCTTTCGCAAAGTGGGTGGGGTTATCTCCTGCCTGTTTGGCCCTGTCTGGGGGTATCATCGGATGGGGCCACAGTGTCTCCTGACCCCATCTCTCAGCCGCCAGTATTTATGCTGCAGTAGTTTATGTGTCGGGCGGCTAGGGTAAGTCTGTTATATCTGGAGTACTTCTCCTGTCTTATCCGGTGTCCTGTGTGAATTTAAGTATGCTCTCTCTAATTCTCTCTTTCTCTCTTTCGTTCTCTCCCTCAGAGGACCTGAGCCCTAGGACCATGCCTCAGGACTACCTGTCATGATGACTCCTTGCTGTCCCCAGTCCACCTGGCCGTGCTGCTGCTCCAGTTTCAACTGTTCTGCCTGCGGCTATGAAACCTGTTCACCGGACGTGCTACCTGTCCCAGACCTGCTGTTTTCAACTCTCTAGAGACAGCAGGAGCGGTGGAGATACTCTTAATGATCAGCTATGAAAAGCCAACTGACATTTATTCCTGAGGTGCTGACTTGTTGCACCCTCGACAACTACTGTGATTATTACACTGCTCCAAAAAAAAAGGGAACACTTAAACAACACAATGTAACTCCAAGTCAATCACACTTCTGCGAAATCAAACTGTCCACTTAGGAAGCAACACTGATTGACAATAAATTTCACATGCTGTTGTGCAAATGGAATTGACAACAGGTGGAAATTATAGGCAATTAGCAAGACACCCCCAATAAAGGAGTGGTTCTGCAGGTGATAACCATAGACCACTTCTCAGTTCCTATGCTTCCTGGCTGATGTTTTGGTCACTTTTGAATGCTGGCGGTGCTTTCACTCTAGTGGTAGCATGAGACGGAGTCTACAACCCACACAAGTGGCTCAGGTAGTGCAGCTCATCCAGGATGGCACATCAATGCGAGCTGTGGCAAGAAGGTTTGCTGTGTCTGTCAGCGTAGTGTCCAGAGCATGGAGGCGCTACCAGGAGACAGGCCAGTACATCAGGAGACGTGGAGGAGGCCGTAGGAGGGCAACAACCCAGCAACAGGACCGCTACCTCCACTTTTGTGCAAGGAGGAGCAGGAGGAGCACTGCCAGAGCCCTACAAAATGACCTCCAGCAGGCCACAAATGTGCATGTGTCTGCTCAAACGGTCAGAAACAGACTTCATGAGGGTGGTATGAGGGTCCGACGTCCACAGGTGGGGGTTGTGCTTACAGCCCAACACTGTGCAGGACGTTTGGCATTTGCCAGAGAACACCAAGATTGGAAAATGTGCCACTTGCGCCCTGTGCTCTTCACAGATGAAAGCAGGTTCACACTGAGCACATGTGACAGACGTGACAGTCTGGAGACGGCGTGGAGAACGTTTTGCTGCCTGCAACATCCTCCAGCATGACCGGTTTGGCGGTGGGTCAGTCATGGTGTGGGGTGGCATTTCTTTGGGGGGCCGCACAGCCCTCCATGTGCTCGCCAGAGGTAGCCTGACTGCCATTAGGTACCGAGATGAGATCCTCAGACCCCTTGTGAGACCATATGCTGGTGCGGTTGGCCCTGGGTTCCTCCTAATGCAAGACAATGCTAGACCTCATGTGGCTGGAGTGTGTCAGCAGTTCCTGCAAGAGGAAGGCATTGATGCTATGGTCTGGCCCGCCCGTTCCCCAGACCTGAATCCAATTGAGCACATCTGGGACATCATGTCCCGCTCCATCCACCAACGTCACGTTGCACCACAGACTGTCCAGGAGTTGGCGGATGCTTTAGTCCAGGTCTGGGAGGAGATCCCTCAGGAGACCATCCGCCACCTCATCAGGAGCATGCCCAGGCATTGTAGGGAGGTCATACAGGCACGTGGAGGCCACACACACTACTGAGCCTCATTTTGACTTGTTTTAAGGACATTACATCAAAGTTGGATCAGCCTGTAGTGTGGTTTTCCACTTTAATTTTGAGTGTGACTGCAAATCCAGACCTCCATGGGTTGATAAATTTGATTTCCATTGATCATTTTTGTGTGATTTTGTATTTAATATTTAATATTTAAATGATTTAATAAGAATATTTCATTCATTCAGATCTAGGATGTGTTATTTTAGTGTTTCCTTTATTTTTTTAAGCAGTGTATTATTTGATCATGCTGGTCATTTATGAACATTTGAACATCTTGGCCATGTTCTGTTATACTCTCCACCCGGCCTAGCCAGAAGAGGACTGGCCACCCCTCATAGCCTGGTTCCTCTCTAGGTTTCTTCCTAGGTTCTGGCCTTTCTAGGGAGTTTTTCCTAGCCACCGTGCTTCTACACCTGCATTGCTTGCTGTTTGGGGTTTTAGGCTGGGTTTCTGTACAGCACTTTGAGATATCAGCTGATGTAAGAAGAAACTGAGTTTTTATGGATATAAAGAAGGACATTATCAAACAAAAGGACCATTTGTGATGTATGCTGGGACCGTTTGGAGTGCCAACAGAAGAAGATCATCAAAGGTAATGCATTTATTATTTTGCTATTTCTGACTTTTGTGGCGCCTGGTTGAAATATGTTTTTTATGCTTTTGTATGCGGGGCGCTGCCTTCAGATAACCGCATGGTGTGCTTTTGCCGTAAAGCCTTTTTGAATTCTGACACAGTGGCTGGATTAACAAGAAGTTAAGCTTTTTTTAATGTATTACACTTGTGATTTTATGAAAGTTAAATATTTATAATTCTGTAGTTTGAATTTCGCACTCTGCAATTTTACTGGATGTTGGCCAGGTAGGACACTACCTTCCCACCTGCCCATAAGAAGATAATCATAAACCATGAATAGGCTTCAGATCTCAGGCCTATCGAGGACAACTTATTAAATAAAATAGCATGATCAACAGTATCAAAGCTCTTGACTGGTCCACTAACAAAGCAGAACATTTCATTTTAGTGTCTAAACCATTGACAAGATCATTAAAAACTAAAGTGGTTGCTGTAATATTGCAATGTCCAGGCCTAAACCCTGATTGGTTTACATTAAAACATCTTAGCTAGACAAGGAAGCCTTGAAATGGGGCGATAATCATTAAGATCACTACTATCCCTGCTCTTATGGAGTGGCAGCACAAGAGCTGATTTCCATACTTTTGGAATATTTTCTGATAACAATGTTAAACAAAAACTGTAGGTTGTTGAAACAACAATGATGGGTGCTGCACACTTAAGCAGACCAGAATCCAATTGGTCAGCCCCTTTGGATTTCTTGTTGTCTATTGCTAACAAAGCATCCAGGACTTATTTTTCTGTAGATAGCCTAAAAGAAAATCTTTGACTATAATTTCTCTGATCATTCAGCAAGTGTCCCCTATCAGCATCCAGTCCAATATCATTGTGAATTGGCTTAGAAGTTATTTCAAAGAGATAGCCTGCTGAAATAAACTGGTGATTAAATAGATCAATGATGGCATTTTTTTCTGTAATGATGGCAGTGAGTAGGAAGTAGTACCCTTCAGGGATTTTACAATTTTCCAGAATTTAGCCGGTTCCCATTACAATCCGAAAGAGCGGTTACATAATAATCAGATTTAGCCTTTCAGATTTTTCTTACACAATGATTCCTCCAGTTTATTAAAAGCTTACCAGTATGGGCCTAAGCCTGTGTTCCTGGCCTTGACCCAAGCATCATCTCTTTTATGACTGACTTCTGATAATTCCTGAGTGTACCAGGCATTCGATCTACCTTTAACCCTTCATTTTTTTGAAGGTCGCATGATAATCCACAATAGTATTGAAGACATCTGCAAAAAGGCTCAAATCTAAATCAGGTTCATGGATAGCTGAAATACAATCAAGGATACTAAAATAAAGATGACGTTTTTAAAGTTCCCCTTTGTGAAGACACAAGGCTTAGATTTTTAGATTTTCACACCTCTAACATAAAAAACTGGGCAGTGGTCACTAATGTCTTGGGGTGAAGACGTCAGTGGAAACACATTTCTCGTCTGTATTTGTTTTAGTAAGATCAATCCGAGTTGACTTTGAAGGATCTTTAGGGTTGGACCGTGTAGGCTTACCATCTGGGTTAGGTTTAGACCATTACACATCTCTTTTATATTGTCTGAAGCCTGCATTTCCCAATCATAATTTAGGTCACCCAGGATAATAACTTCTGATTTATATAGTACAAGAAGACATCAAACTAGACATCAAACTAACTCCTCGAGAGCACGGTAGACGACTATGACAGTTATGGATACATTTTTCCCCAGACAAATGCTTTCAGTTTTTTTTTTAAATGACCAATCCACCATCTCTACCCTGTCTGTCAGCTCTGAACACATTATAACCATCAATACTAATATTAGGGTCCAGAATGTCTCCAGAGATCTAATTTTTAGTCAATACCAGAATGTCCGGATTCATCTACCTTGCCCAGTGTCATGCCTGCTCCCGCTCTTCCTCCCTCTGGCGCTCGAGGGCTCGAGGGCCAGGATCCCCAGCAATACGCACTCAAGCAACCATCAGTACGCATATCTGCCTTCCCCGCGTCACGCGCATCTGCGATCATTGGACTCATGTGGACTCAATTACTTTTATCATTACCTTCCCTTTATCTGTCTGTTCCCAAGCTCTGTTCCCTGCTTCAGGATTGATTGTCATATGTCCGTATTACCCCTGTTCTGACGATGTTCCTGTCTTGTTCTATGTCTGTTCCCTATTAAATGTTTGACTCCCCGTACCTGCTTCTCCTCTCCAGCGTCACTCTTTACACCCAGATCTTGATGTAATCCAGTTTAGGACTTAAACTCCTAATGTTAAGATGCATCAACCCAAGTCCTTTACAATTTTTCAAGTCACAAATTCATACAAGCTATGTTCAATAGGCCGTTGCAGGCCCTGTCTGATGGTTGATATTGATATAGTTGGTATGGCTATAATATTGCATAGAACTGCACCATTTGGTCTATCCCTATTAGTAATTGAGGAATGAGTAGAAATTGGAATTACTTTTCCAAGGTTCGCACCATAGGCTGAGGCTGTAGCCAATGGCAATATGAGGAACTTTTAGAGTAACCAATGATGGAATGTTATAAACTGCATTTCATGGGCTTCGGTTGCTATTGTGCAACAGCCCAAGCATTCTACATGTGAACAAATCAGTGTAACCACAGTTTATATAAGCACATCGGGTCCTCTCAATATTGTGGGTCTGTATTACAGTCAATAAACAGTTTATTGTCCTCTGTACTAACAGGACAATGTAGTCTAAACCTTTTCATCACCTGTCTGGTCAAGAAAGTCCACCTTCGACTTTTTCTTTCTCTATACACACATCCCAGACAGTCTACATGTCAAATATGTATGAATCAGGGTCAGATCACTTGTGGCTGAAATACTTCAATCAGTAAACCACAGCAATGCAATAGCTGGAAAAGTAGTCAGGAAAAGTCTGACAAAACGCATTCAAGGTATGAAAGGCCCTCAGAACAAATTGTATCACCTCATTCTTCAGACAGCTAAAATGCTTTAACTATTTTCAGTAACTTTTATCATACACACATCCAAAGAAGAACCTACAGCTCTGGAAAAATGTATCAGTTTATCTGCAAAATGATCCGTTTATCTGGTTTTACTGTCTATAGGTATGTGTTTGGGTAAAATTAAATGTTTTGATTTATTCTATAAACTACTGACAATATTTCTTCCAAATTCCAAATAAAATATTGTCATTTAGAGCATTTGTTTGCAGAAAATGACAACTGGTCAAAATAACAAAAAATATGCAGTGTTGTCAGACCTCGAATAATGCAAAGAAAATAAATTCATATTAATTTTTTAACAACACAATACTAATGTTTTAACTTAGGAAAAGTTCAGGAATCAATATTTAGGACAAGTATTATAAATTGAATACAGTCATCAAGGCAGGACTCACTAATTTCCTTCATGCTGACAAATAAGAAATTCCCCTGTCAACAGGGCCCTCAGCCTGTTAAACAGCCATCACTAACACAAAGAGGCTGCTGCCTACAAACAGACTTGAAATCATTGGCCACTCTAACAAATGAATCACAAGTCACTTTATTAATGCCACATTAATAATGATGTTTACATATCTTCCATTACTCATCCCATATGTATATACTGTATGTTATACCATCTATTGCATCTAGCCTATGCTGCTCCATCATTGCTCATCCATATATTTATATGTAGATATTCTTATTCCATCCCTTTTCTTAGATTTGTGTATATTAGGTAGATGTTGTGAAATTGTTAGATTACTTGTTAGATATTTCTGCACTGTCGGAACTAGAAGCACAAGCATTTTGCTACACTCGCAATAACATCTGCTAACCATGTGTATGTGGCCAATACAATTGTATTTGATTTAGTTGGAGTAGGATGCAGAACACCCTGCTGCCTTTATCCTTCTCCTTCGAAAGCCAAGTTAATAAACAGATCTAAGCAGATCTAAACAGGACTAAGCACACAACCCTGAGCAGCCCCTGTGTTGATGATTAGTATGGCGGATGTGCAATCCGGTTTCCGAGCTGGTCACGGGTGCACATCAGCCACACTCAAGGTACTAAACGATATCATAACCGCCATCGATAAAAGACAGTACTGTGCAGCCGTCTTCATCGACCTGGCAAAGGCTTTCGACTCTGTCAATCACCGTATTCTTATCGGCATACTCAACAGCCTTGGTTTCTCAAATGACTGCCTTGCCTGGTTCACCAACTACTTCTCAGATAGAGTTCAGTGTGTCAAATCGGAGGGCCTGTTTTCCGGACCTCTGGCAGTCTCTATGGGTGTACCACAGGGTTCAATTCTCGGGCCGACTCTTTTCTCTGTGTATATCAACAATGTTGCTCTTGCTGTGGGTGATTCCCTGATCCTCCTCTACGCAGACGACACCATTCTGTATACATCTGGCCCTTCTTTGGACACTGTGTTAACAAACCTCCAAACGAGCTTCAATGCCATACAACACTCCTTCCGTGGCCTCCAACTGCTCTTAAACGCTAGTAAAACTAAATGCATGCTTTTTAACCGTTCGCTGCTCGCACCTGCCCGCCCGACTAGCATCACTACTCTGGACGGTCCTGACTTAGAATATGTGGACAACTACAAATACCTAGGTGTCTGGCTAGACTGTAAACACTCCTTCCAGACTCATATTAAACAGCTCCAATCCAAAATTAAATCTAGAATCGGTTTTCTATTTCACATCAAAGCCTCCGCCACTCACACCACCAAACATACCTCGTAAAGCTGACCATCCTACCGATCCTCGACTTTGGTGATGTCATTTACAAAATAGCCCCAACACTCTACTCAGCAAACTGTATGCAGTCTATCACAGTGCTATCCGTTTTGTCACCAAAGCCCCATATACCACCCACCACTGCAACCTGTATGCTCTCATCGGCTGGCCCTCGCTACATATTCGTCACCAGACCCCTGGCTCCAGGTCATCTATAAGTCTTTGCTAGGTAAAGCTCCGCCTTATCTCAGCTCACTGGTCACCATAACAACACCCACCCGTAGCACGCGCTCCAGCAGGTATATCTCACTGGTCATCCCCAAAGCCAAGCTCTTTGGCCGCCTTTCCTTCCAGTTCTCTGCTGCCAATGACTGGAACAAATTGCAAAAATCGCTGAAGTTGGAGACTTATATTTCCCTCACTAACTTTAAACATCAGCTATCTGAGCCGTTAGCTGTAGCTGTACATAGCCCATCTGTAAATAGCCCATCCAATCTACCTACCTCATCCCCATATTGTTCTTATTTACTTTTCTAATCTTTTGCACACCAGTATTTCTACTTGCACATCATCATCTGCAAATCTATCACTCCAGTGTTAATTTGCAAAATTATAATTACTTCGCCAATATGGCCTATTTATTGCCTTACCTCCTCACGCCATTTGCACACACTGTATATGGACTTTTTTTCTATTGTGTTATTGACTACGCTTGTTCATTCCATGTGTAACTCTGTGTTGTTGTTTGTGTCGCACTGCTTTGCTTTATCTTGCCAGGTCGCAGTTGTAAATGAGAACTTGTTCTCAACTGGCCTACCTGGTTAAATAAAAGTTTAAATAAATAAATAAATGAAAAATGAAAAAAACACTGCCAGATCTCTGACCTCCTCCCTATAGGCTGATTAATCCTGTACACTGATTAGTCGTCAGCAAACTTGATGATGGTGTTGGAGTTCAGCGCATCCATGCAGTCGTGGGTGAACAGGGAGTTCAGGAGGGGACTAAGCACACAACCCTGAGCAGCCCCTGTGTTGCTGCCTACACTTACCGTCTGGGGGTGGCCCGACAGAAAATCCAGGAAACAGTTGCAGAGGGAGGTGTTCAGTCCCAGGGTCCTGAGCTTGGTAATGAGCTTGGAGGGGATTATGGTGTTGAATGCTGAGCTGAATTCAATGAACAGGTATTCTTTTTGTCCTGGTATTATTTCAGTCTTTGGGAGCTAGCTATTATGTTCCTCTTTATCACACACACACAAGTTTTCACGAGAGGCTATGTTTACATCTTAGATAGAAGCAGGCCATTGGCTGCCTGATTGGTTCCAAGTTTAGCAGTTCGGCAAATATGCCTGAGCAGACAGTGTTAAAATTGTATTTTTATGAAAAAATGTGCAAGAATTGAAGGTGCCAACAAATGTTATAGTCATCATATTCAATATTTTACTGTCATATAGAAAATGTCAGCTCTTCCCTTGACGGGGCTTGATCAACTTCATGTTTTTCTGCTCCGGCCCACTACCTCACCCCTTGATGATTCAATTTTGCTAGCAAACAATTATTGACTTAACATAGTGAAAATACTTCAGATTATGCTGATTTGTCTACTTTTTAGCAAAGTAATTATCTTTGTAGAGATGCCATGCTGGCGCAATAATGAATTCTCCTGCAGCTTCATCTGATTTGAGAGGCAAGCCAATTAGGCAATCACAGTGACAGGTTGGAACAGTATTTCTGCAGTCTTGCACATCGCCTTTGCTGTGTCTGATACAGTTAGAGCTGCTCTACTATACTGAATCCGTAAACACTATGAGGACACCAACTAGGCATTGGGATATATCTCCTAAGCTATCAACTTGCATTGCATTATGATGTCTAATAGTAGTGTACTCTTTCATAAAAATAAAAATACATCTTTGTTGCAGCTCAAGAACATGTAAAGTGTGCTAAAGTCGTGCCAAAGACTTAAAACTGCAATATATAACTTTTTGGGTGACCTGATCAAATTCGCATAGAAATGAAAGTTATAGATCTGTCATTCTCATTGAAAGCAAGTCTAAGAAGTAGTAGATCTGGTCTATGTGCACTATTTATATTCTTCCCATGCTTAAGTTTAGTTTTTGCGTCTTTTAGTTTTAGTTTTGTACACCAGCTCCAAACTGTTGAAAATACAATAGTTTTGATTATGGAAAATCTGTTTCACAGCGGTTTAGATCATACAATAATTCTACACACTATTCATTCTTGTTTTGTCACATAAACTGAAATTAGGCGAACTATTAGAATTTGAGCAACAAGGAAATGGAGGAGCGATTTCTGCATTAAGTTTCTTTCAATTATAGTTTTTTAGTCCTGTCCCTACTGGTAACTGTCTAATATCACCCTCATGTCACACTGATGAAGAAATCAACCATGTTCAACAAGTCCACTTTTGTTCAACAAACATTAAGTACTTTGTTTCACTTATCATTGTCTTTGCATTAAAGTAAAGGTATGCACTCATCTATGTTTACTGAACCAACAGTAGGACATTTACATTTGTTTATTGGGCTCCTTTGTGGCGCAGTGGTCTCAGTGCTAGAGGCGTCACTACAGACCCTGGTTCAATTCCAGGCTGTATCACAACCGGCTGTGATTGGGAGTCCAATAGGGCAGCGCACAGTTGGCTCCGCGTTGTCCGGATTAGGGTTTGGCCGGGGTAGGCCATCATTGTAAATAAGAATTTGTTCTTAACTGACTTGCCAAATTAAATAAAGGTTAAATAAAAAATATATTTATTGCATAAATTAAACTGTAGGTTTCACGTGACAACATTTAGCCTGTAATTTAACATTTAGTCCAGGGTTTGTCCCTCTGAGAGACCTCAAAAGCCTTTTAAGCAGTGTTAAAAGTATAAATTTTGAAGTGAGCTAATGGGGCATTCTATGTAATTGGCCTCTGCTCTCCTTAGGCAAGTCACTAAGTCACAAAGAACACTGAAATGCTAAGGGAGGTGGGAAGGTACCTGCTTACAGGCCCACTTAAGATTATGGAAATAATGACTTCACACATCTTATATTCCCGATGACATTACGGTCATTAAATTCATGCATTTAATAGTGAGATATTTCAGAGAGTTACTAGAGCAAAACTGCAATTATTCAGGTGAAATAATCTCCCTATAATCAGACCTGATTAATGGGATTGTCATGCTGAGAAATCTGACAAACAACTCAAAGGCAAGCAGACAGGATCCACGCCTACACCATCTCAAAATAAAAATGTAAGTAATGAAAATCCTATACATTTGTCTAAGCCGGAGAGAAGGTTAGAACTATTACTATGAGTTGTCACATGGTCACTCTGCCTTTAGAAAATATCGGTTAGAGACATTGGCCAGCAATTGAAGCGGCAAAACCTTAATATCCCCAGAGCTTCTCTAACCAAGTGGTCATGTGATCCTCTGGTCATTGAGCAGTAATTATAAGCTGACTGCACTGTCTGTAATCACTAGCGATGATGGTCAGATAATGATCACATGGATTAGAAGATGAAGACTTAGCATAGTGTTGTCAGCACTTCTAAAAGTCCCCAACTGGTAAAATCGGTCACCAAGCATGTTCTTACCATTGACAGCATTGTGAGGAAGAGACAAAGATGTCAATGAAGTGTACATCCCTACATCATATGTGCACACTTTTGAGTACCTATCCATTTCGGGGATGAGACCTGAAGGGGATGAAGTAGTGATATCGCCTGGACCCTTAAAAAAGTCAAGATAAATAAAAGACAACATAAAAAAACCATATTGATAAAGAAGTACAGCATGGATCAACGCATGGCATAGCTTCGACACACATTGATTGAACTCTTTACAACAAGGGTAGGCAACCAGATTCAACCATTGGCCAATTTCTGTCAGAGTGGATGGTCGCGGGCCAGAACATAAATATTGTCACTTGTACACTGCAAATTATCACAATTAAGCCCAAAAAGAGATTGTATTGGAAAATAGCGATAATTTCATTACTTGATTACATTGAGACACGATCACATACAATATGTCTCTTTTTTTTTGAGTAAAGAATTCGATCCTGTGCCTCCACAAGAGGAGAAACTCCCACACCGTTGCTCTACAGGCTGAGCCACCTGTGACGTGAAAATTTGAGAACAATGTTTACAATATTCAGCTATTCATTGGTACTTAAATCTGTTTACAGCACACATATTGACCACGGACTGTATAATATTGGTCATATTAGCGTAAAGGGGCAATCTGCAGTTGCTACGTAAATTTTTCAACTTATAAATGAATGATACGTACCCATTGATTCTTGAAGAATATCAATTATTAATACCTCATGAGATTAGTTCAACTGTCATACGACATCAGAAGCCTAAAAATAAGCCTTTTTTATTCCAATGCTTGTAAACACATAAATGTAAAGAAACACTATGTAGCCTGAAAACATGGTTTAAACTATAGTTTGACATCATGGATGGTCAGTCCTTGCATCCATAGCTTTTTATATGAATTTGAGAGTGGTTATATTTCTCCAGCCTTTTTGGCAAAACGGGCAGGGAAAACAATTTGTTATTGCTTCAACTGCGAATTGCCTCTTTAAGTAACCATATGTATAAAATTGTAGTAAAATAGAAACATAATAGAACACTCCAATCAATAGTTCCTGTGTTGTTGAAAGGGAATATATGTGGTAAACTCACAAACACCATGTACAGTATATCATTAATTCATGGAAAATGTAATTGATTAAATGACCTTGAGAGAGAGAGAGAGAGAGAGAGAGAGAGAGAGAGAGAGAGAGAGAGAGAGAGAGAGAGAGAGAGAGAGAGAGAGAGAGAGAGAGAGAGAGAGAGAGAGAGAATTCTCACAGGCCAGACAGGGAGAGAGCTATACACAATAGCCTGAGAGGCAGAGGTGGTCACCATGGAAACAGCACTGAGAGTTTCAACAGCGAAGGTTGCAATATCAAAACTAATGGCACTGCAAATAATGGCACTGCAGCAGTTCGTTAAGGCCATTGCTGAATATCTCATAATTGGGAAGTTAACCATTACAGTAGATAATAGAGACAATGTCAACAAAGTAAAATAAAAAAGTGCAGAATTCTCAGTAGATAAGGAGATATGGAGCATAAGTGTGAATATCAGCATGTGATTTTGATGTATAGGCAGGGCTCCAGACTGCGACCATTTAGTTGCATTTTATGACCCTTGACTTGGCTGTGTAAGTTATATTTTTTATTGATCGCATCATACAAGGTCACCTCACTCAAAACGTCCTATTTTTTAGGAGGCTAAAACATGATTTGGTCAAACAGTGAAGTGTATTATCCTCATGATTCCTGTAATGAAAGTGTTTGCCCAGACGGTGTGCCTGTTTCATTGGTGCCTGCTGCTGTGAAGAGAAAGCCACTCTCAATGCCTCTCTCACTGCACTCCGAGATAAAAAAAAAATCCTGATTGTATAATATTTCAATATCGAATTGCGGGAAAAACACAGCTATCCTGTGTAATACTTGTTGTTATAGTTGAAAAGAGTAGGTTCTCAGCTTTCTGTAGATATACTTTTTATTTCTCTACTCTAAATGTTTTGTTCTAAAGCAACTATTTTACAACCAAGATATTTGATATGGCTTTGAGATACGTATCGAGCAAAATGCGTATTGTCCATTGCGAGTGCATGGGCCTCATTGGGTAGTAGGCTACGACTGCAAAGTTTTTTAGGACATAAAATGTACTGTTAGATTAGTACATGACTACTACCAGTGATTATTATATTTAGAATTAGCGATCTAGCCAATGAGTTTTGTGTTTCCACTTTGTCAGGTGATGAATTAGCACCAAATAAATTAGCCCATGACATTAGTGCACATAAAGATGTAGGCAAATTCATCTCTATTGATTCTTGTTTTGTTGAAAATTCCTATTTTAACAGTAAAATATAACAACAATAGCCTAAATGTCAACCCAAAATGATTGACAATCACTGGGTTTGATTGCACCTCAAAATAACTTGGATTCCTGCTTAATCATGTTCGATGAAACAACGTATTTCTTGAATAACATATCAGTAGTCTATCATTTTTTAAAAATAAAGCACTGTGAATTACAATTATAGGATAATTAAAATCATGGACTGGTGACACCAACTGAAGAAGCTCCAGTGTCACCAGGGTAAAAATGTTAGGCTGGAGTTAGTCTGTGTATAGGCTACAGTACAATACATTTCTGACTCATTACACTAATAAGTTAGTCTATTACTTTTCTCAAGGTTGTCAGGTTCCTATATTGCTTATCAGTTGCACAGATCATTATACTTCTAGCTTGTAGGTAACATCTGGCCACAGGTTCCCAAATGGAGGTTTGTTGACCACTGGTGATACATGAGATGCCCCTCAAGAGGCTTTGAATTTACTGTAATGAAAATTGTATTAGCCTACAACACAAAATCAATTTTTTTTAATGATCTACAGTGATAACATTATCACAAAGGCTGTCATAAAAGTACCAAGGTAGTGAGACAACTGAAAGCTGCGTCATATCAAATAAAGGGAATTGGGGAATGAGGATTTTAATAAAACGGCACAACAGGTGTTCCCCAACATATCTGTTTTCAAACAACAATATTTATAATGCCGGGATCACTTTTAGATTTGGGTATGTCATTTTAGGTGAAAATTGAAAAAAGAGGGCAGATCCTTAAGGGAGGAAATTGGCCTTTGCCAAATGGGAATGGTTCATACACCACTGGTTCCTGGGTCTCCTGCCAGTTCCCAAGGTCCCCGTCTGTTTCTAATCAAAAACCTCTCAAACAACACAATCACTTGTATCCTTTACAAGCCTATCAACGCTCACTGTATTTTTTTTAAGTTGTCGTGCTCACAGACACATTTACTATCTAGGCCACATCATGTCTAACTCCTCATGAATCTGTCACAATGTTACTGAATGTCCAGATCTTTTAGCTGTTTCAGTTAAAGAAGTGAGATATGTATTGCAGGGTTAGTTCATGAAGCATGTGTGACATTAAATGTGTAACTGTTCTGATATCGATGAAAACAAACCGATTGAAAGAGTTAAAGAGAGTTCCCTTTCTCCTGGATTGTGTTAAGCTACAGTCTTTTCTACTCTCTTTGACACATGCTGAGTGCTTTGAGCTGCAAAGCCAATATGATTACACCCACTGTGCTCTGTAGAAAAAGCAATTGTACGCTAGTAAAGTATTTGCTTAATGAAAGAGGAGGCATACAAACCAAGAGCCTGTCTATTTAAAATAAAAAGTGGCTGTCTCCTGAGCTTCGGAAGTGGGACCTATAGGATTTTAGTATGCATAGGGGAGCACAGCCGATCCTCACACATCTTGTTTGATAGTGTGTGTTCCAGACACAAGGTGTCAGCTCATGTTAAAGCGAGAAGGACACCAAGCGCACGGGAGAGCCGCCTCTCTATCTCTCTGTCCACCTTACGCTTACCTCTAAAAACATCACTTGGGGTTACTGAGTGACACTACATCTCCTCTTTTGTGACAAACATAATTCTTTGGTAAAACGGTCTCCTTTTTATCTGTAATTCAGTTGTCTGTCAAAGTAATGTGATGCCTGCCGGTTTCTGTATAAGCACATTGTGACATCTGCTGATGTAAAAAGGGGTTTATAAATCTATTTGATTTGATTTAATTTGACCTTGTCAAGGGTAGCCCCAGGTAGCCGCTGGTGTCTGATTAAGGTCTGAATTATACAAACAAATCAAGTATTCCTCTGACACTAAGGTAGTAAACTGTTAATAATTAGATTTTATTGGAAGTACACCCTGATGCAACAGAATGCAAAGAGTAAGATCAAAGTTGCAGGTCTTTATTTCAGTATTATGCGAGGTTCTGTCACGCCCTGACCATAGAGAGCCCTTGGGGTTCTCTATGGTGCAATAGGTCAGAGCGTGACTAGGGGATGTTCTAGTCTTGTATTGCTATGTTGGTGTGAGTATGGTTCCCGATTGGAGGCAGCTGATGATCGTTGCCTCTAATTGGGGATCACAATTAATGTGATCCCCTGCGTTTGTGGGATATTGTTTCATTTTGGTTTAGTGCTATGTGTGCTATGAACTTCACGTTCATTTATTCTTTGTTGTTTTTTGAAAGTTCACTTTAATAAATATGTGGAACTCTACTCATGCTGAGCCTTGGTCCGCTCATTATGTATACGACGAACGTGACAGGTTTTGAATGTGCAGTCCCTAACACTCCCAATGCTTAAAAACATAGATACTTTTGCGGAGACTTTTCAATGATTATTATATGACTTACGAGTCATTGGAAGTCTTTTGGAGTGTACGGCAAGATCCAAAATAATACCACAGTTATTCCTGTGAGTGAAACATGTAATATCTACAAAATGTAGCCTATTACTATTTAAAATTGAGGAGTTTTCTGTAATCAGAGCCAGCCATCCGTGTGTGCCCACGAGCAAAAAAAGTTGAGATTGTCCCATCTTTCAAGAATCCATGAGCTTCTAAACAGCAACACTTTCTTTCGGCCTATTGGCAGAATGTGTAAAGTGGCATGGGCATCATATCATCTAAATGAGACCTTCTGGTCTGTGGCGTCCATGTTTCTGTCAGAGTGCCAGCACACTGCCCACGTATTGTCTCTTTGTCAATAAGCCTGTGTCCCCCGTGATAGCACACTGATTGAATTGTTTCCTGAACTCGGCATGTGTCAGACATTCAGTGTTTAGAGAACACACAGGTTCTTGCACCAAAGTTGACACTGCTGATCAAGCAGGGTTGCCTTTATCGTGGGATAACTATGACGATTAGAACAGATAGATGCTGGCTAAGATTTCTAGTTCTTTGTGTGAGGGCAAACTGGGCAAACAAAGAGTATGCTTACACCTTACAGCTGATAATTCAAACACAGATGTTGCCAATACAGCGTATGGTATGCAGTAATAGTTAAACAGGAGAAATGACAGATATTACATAAATAACTGGGATGTGTATTTTCAAAAAAGGCATATTCGATTCAATCAATGCTCAGAAACACTAAAAACACAGATACATACGATATACACAGAGTATACAAAACATTAAGAACACCTGCTCTTTCCATGACATAGACTGACCAGCTATGATCCCTTATTGTTTGTTAAATCCACTTCAATCAGTGTAGACTAAAGGGAGGAGACAGGTTCAAGAAAAAAATGTAAGCTTTGAAACAATTGAGACATGCATGTGTGCCATTCAGAGGGTGAATGGTAGGCCATCATTGTAAGGTAGGCCGTCATTGTTAATAAGAATTTGTTCTTAAATGACTTTCCTAGATAAATAAAGGTTAAATAAAAATAAAATAAATGAATAAATGTACAAGGCAAAAGATTTAAGTGCCTTTGAACAGTGTGTGGTAGCAGGTGCCAGGTGCCAGGTGCCAGGTGCCAGGTGCCAGGTGCCAGGTGCCAGGTGCAAGGTGCAAGGTGCCAGGTGCCAGGCACACCAGTTTGAGTGTGTCAAGAACTGCTATGCCGCTAGGTGTTTCACGCTCAACAGTTTCCAGTGTGTATCAAGATGCCCCTTTCACCCTCAGAACAGCCTCAATTCGTCAGGGTATGGACTCTAAAAGGTATTGAAAGCGCACAGGGATGCTGGCCCATGCTTCCCACAGTTGTGTCAATTTGGCTGGATGTCCTTTGGGTGGTGGACCATTCTTGATACACACGGGAAACTGTTGAGTGTGAAAAACCCAACAGCAATAAGGGACCATAGCTTTCACCTGGTCAGTCCATGTCATGGAAAGAGCAAGTGTTCCTAATGTTTTGTACACTCAGTGTACAGCGTCATTCATTGTGTATTTAATTCCTCTTGTGTTACTATTTTTATTTTATTTTAACTGTGCATCATTGGGAAGGGCTCGTAAGTAAGCATTTGAAGGTAAAGTCTACACCTGTTGTATTCGGCACATGTGACAAATACAATTTGATTTGATATGATCTGGCTGGGAGCTGCAAGAGTACAGTCAGAGAAACAGCCACCAGGAATGTTCATGTTGTGGATGTGATTATTTTTATTTGGTGCAAATGAAATTCCTCATCTAATAAAGAGGCTCAAAGCAGATGAGCACGGTTTAGCATAATTACCGTAGCAATCGTTAAGCAAGATAACTCTCAGTTTCCTGGTCAGATGGCAGTGGCAAATGGGGAGTCCATTATTTGCCAACGTATCCCTGACCTCCCAACCTTTTGAAATGCACCATTTGTCTTACATGCATTTTAAACTGTACTTTTACAAATAATTTGCATTCCAATATATTTTGACTTCTGCCATGTTACAGTTTGGAGAATCAATCAAGGTAACTCCACCAGGTGAGATGAGTGGAGTTCTCTCATCCCTGGTTAATCTATACAGACACGGTGAGCCCTGCCTGCCTCTCTCTCTCTGCCCAGCTTACATAGCCTGCCAATAAATAAATAAGATCGAATGAAACACAGGGGAATAGGAAGCTGTGATGAAGTTTTTGAAGCTGCACAACAGGGATGATACATTTTTGTAGCTCACGTCTTTAATTAGTTTTATGGTATAAAGCACTGGGAATTGTTACCCCAGCAGAAAATCAAGTTTTCCACTCCGCTGCTTAGCCCTGTAACAGTGGCAAACAAACCTGCGGCGTCAGCAGTGTTTCAACTTGTACATGAAGACATGGAGGGATCAGCTTTGGATGATTTCTCCTCTGAAATAGTATGCAAGAGGTGGGCCCACACACAAAATACTACATTGCCGAAGTGAAGTGAGTCTCTGTTAAGGGAAAGACTAGAAGAACACAGGAAACATTCACTGACATGGACGATACGTATGCCTCTTGGTAATACTCAGAACAAAATGCAAAGGTAATACGACACATCCTTTTTTATTTGGAAGTTGTTTGGTGATACAGTATGCATGTATAGGGATATCAACAGAGTTGGTTGAGCGCTGGTATGGCTACTAAGCAATCCAAAAGTCAAATGAAGTCTGAGTTTCCATTCAGAGAAAAATACCCTTTGAAGACAAATTGACATGTCATTGTCCAGACAGATCTGATTCTGTTCAACCACAGCTGGACTAAAGTGACTTAGTATGACTTTGTGGAGGAGAAAACATTTTGGCTTCTCAATATTTCCTCAAAATATTTTTGTTTTTCTCTTGCCCTGTGCTTTAAATAATCACTGTGTGTAACCCTGCTGGAGAAATGTGAAATCAATCTAGTGAATCTTTAATCCATTTATATGTAGGCTACTGTGAATGTCAGCATGTTTGTCAACAGTAGGCAGATTGATGGGAACAGCAGGACCAGAATGTGTTATGGGAAATAATCCACAGAAAAACACAGATCTTTGAAACCCAGTTGATTCTGGCAACCAAGCACTCTGGACCCTTTGCGTCCAGAAACCTACACTGTTAGGAAATAATGTTCTATGTAGAACCAAAAATGTTATATCTCTCGCTTCATATATGGAACCCCTAAAAGTTATATTATAGAACCCATTGGTTCTTTGGTTAGAACTCTAAGGGTTGTTCTTCACTGAACCAAAATGGGTTCCATATACATGTAGATCCCTGTATGGTGCCATTTATGAATTATGGCTACAACTGATAAATATTTTTATTTTTAGCTAAGAATATAATATAATAAACATTTAAATAATGGTCAAAATAATACAAGCATCATTTTTTTATTGTCACTATATACAAGCATAGTTTGGAAATATGCACTGCTGGCAAGAGAGGCTTCTCTCCACAATCTTGCTGACTTCTTTAAAGAATAGTACAGTATGGGTTGTTGCCTGCCTGGTTCCTGAGAAGAAGAAAAAAGGAACAAATTCATGAGCTATACAGACATATAATTATTATGATATAGAAGAACAACTTACAGTGCCTTCAGAAAGTATTCACACCCCTTGATTTGTTTCACATTTTGTTGTGTTACAGCCTGAATATTAAATATTACCTTATCAGCTAGGGGATTCAATCTAAATCAAATCAAATATATTTATATAGCCCTTTGTACATCAGCTGATATCTCAAAGTGCTGTACAGAAGCCCAGCCTAAAACCCCAAACAGCAAGCAATGCAGGTGTAGAAGCACGGTGGCTAGGAAAAACTCCCTAGAAAGGCCAAAACCTAGGAAGAAACCTAGAGAGGAACCAGGCTATGTGGGGTGGCCAGTCCTCTTCTGGCTGTGCCGGGTGGAGATTATAACAGAACATGGCCAAGATGTTCAAATGTTCATAAATGACCAGCATGGTCGTATAATAATAAGGCAGAACAGTTGAAACTGGAGCAGCAGCACGGTCAGGTGGACTGGGGACAGCAAGGAGTCATCATGTCAGGTAGTCCTGGGGCATGGTCCTAGGGCTCAGGTCCTCCGATAGAGAGAGAGAGAGAGAATTAGAGAACGCACACTTAGATTCACACAGGACACCGAATAGGACAGGAGAGGTACTCCAGATGTAACAAACTGACCCTAGCCCCCCGACACATAAACTACTGCAGCATAAATACTGGAGGCTGAGACAGGAGGGGTCAGGAGACACTGTGGCCCCATCCAAGGACACCCCCGGACAGGGCCAAACAGGAAGGATATAACCCCACCCACTCTGCCAAAGCACAGCCCCCACACCACTAGAGGGATATCTTCAATCACCAACTTACCATCCTGAGACAAGGCAGAGGATAGCCCACAAAGATCTCCGCCATGGCACAACCCAAGGGGGGGCGCCAACCCAGACAGGATGACCACAACAGTGAATCAACCCACTCAGGTGACGCACCCCTTCCAGGGACGGCATGAGAGAGCCCCAGTAAGCCAGTGACTCAGCCCCTGTAATAGGGTTAGAGGCAGAGAATCCCAGTGGAAAGAGGGGAACCGGCCAGGCAGAGACAGCAAGGGCGGTTCGTTGCTCCAGAGCCTTTCCGTTCACCTTCCCACTCCTGGCCAGACTACACTCAATCATATGACCCACTGAAGAGATAAGTCTTCAGTAAAGACTTAAAGGTTGAGACCAAGTTTGCGTCTCTGACATGGGTAGGCAGACCGTTCCATAAAAATGGAGCTCTATAGGAGAAAGCCCTGCCTCCAGCTGTTTGCTTAGAAATTCTAGGGACAATTAGGAGGCCTGCGTTTTGTGACCGTAGCGTACGTGTAGGTATGTACTACAGGACCAAATCGGAGAGATAGGTAGGAGCAAGCCCATGTAATGCTTTGTAGGTTAGCAGTAAAACCTTGAAATCAGCCCTTGCTTTGACAGGAAGCCAGTGTAGAGAGGCTAGCACTGGAGTAATATGATCAAATATTTTGGTTCTAGTCAGGATTCTAGCAGCCGTATTTAGCACCAACTGAAGTTTATTTAGTGCTTTATCCGGGTAGCCAGAAAGTAGAGCATTGCAGTAGTCTAACCTAGAAGTGACAAAAGCATGGATT
This sequence comes from Oncorhynchus kisutch, assembly GCF_002021735.2. Classification (NCBI taxonomy): domain Eukaryota; kingdom Metazoa; phylum Chordata; class Actinopteri; order Salmoniformes; family Salmonidae; genus Oncorhynchus; species Oncorhynchus kisutch. The sequence goes on from NC_034179.2 coordinate 27,814,465, forward strand.
AATTTTTCTGCATCATTTTTGGACAGAAAGTTTCTGATTTTTGCAATGTTACGTAGATGGAAAAAAGCTGTCCTTGAAATGGTCTTGATATGTTCTTCAAAAGAGAGATCAGGGTCCAGAGTAACGCCGAGGTCCTTCACAGTTTTATTTAATCTAGTAACCTTTCGTTTCCTATTCCAACACTCTAACCACTAGGCTACCTGCCGCTCCACATTTCTGCATGGTGTGTCATGCCCTGATCAGTTTCACCTGTCCTTGTGCTTGTCTCCACCCCCTCCAGGTGTCACCCATCTTCCCCACTTATCCTCTGGGTATGTATACCTGCTTTTTCTGTCTGTCTGTGCCAGTTTGTCTTGTTTGTTCAAGGCTACCAGCGGTTTGTGTCTCAGCTCCTGCTTTTTTTTCCTTCTCTTTTCTCGCAGCCTCTTCACTGTTGACATTAAGACTGGTGTTTTGCGGGTACTATTTAATGAAGCTGCCAGTTGAGGACTTGTGAGGCGTCTGTTTCTCAAACTGAACACTCTAATGTACTTGTCCTCTTGCTTAGTTGTGCACCGGGGCCTCCCACTCCTCTTTCTATACTGATTAGAGCCAGTTTGCGCTTTTCTGTGAAGGGAGTAGTACAAGAGCTTCAGTTTCTTGGCAATTTCTCGCATGGAATAGCCTTCATTTATCAGAACAAGAATAGACTGACGAGTTTCAGAATAAAGTTAGTTGTTTCTGGCCATTTTGAGCCTGTAATTGAACCCACAAATGCTGATGCTCCAGATACTCAACTAGTCTAAAGAAAGCAAGTTTTATTGCTTCTTTAATCAGAACAACAGTTTTCAGCTATGCTAACATAATTGAAAAAGGGTTTTCTAATGATCAATTCATCTTTTAAAATTATAAACTTGGATTAGCTAACACAACATGCCATTGGAACATAGGAGTGATGGTTGCTCATAATGGGCCTCTACGCCTATGTAGATATTCCATAAAAAAATCTGCCGTTTCCATCTAAAAGTAGTCATTTACAACATTAACAATGTCTACACTGTATTTCTTATCAATTTGATGTTATTTTAATGGACAACAAAATTGCATTTCTTTCAAAAACAAGGACATTTGTAAGTGACCCCAAACTTTTGAACGGTAGTGTATATAACCTTTTTTAAATAAAGGGTTGTTTAATCTCGTTCAAAGAACCAAGAGGTTCTATATAGAATTCCAAATAACCCTTTTTCTAAGAGTGTGCAGTAGGTAGAGAGAACATCTCTGCCTATTTTATCTAACATTTGGTTATAGACAAGATGCTTTTAAATGTACATCTGGCATGAGTAAAGAATACAGTTCTAAACACCTCATCAATTATGTAGTGAGAGTGAGATATTCAACTATTCCCCGAATCCCCTATCAACCAGAGAAACCCACCAAAGTGAGATTTATTTTCATGTTCAGCCAGTGTGGCAAAAGTATATCACAGAATAACAAGAGCATTAATAGCTAAACCTAATATTTAGGCCACTGTCACTGCTGTTGATAAATTAATTAGCAATGAAAATGTAGCCTATGTTCAAATAAATGTAACGATAAGTGAAGGGTTTGATTGATTCCAAAATGCAATAAACGCCAATTTTTTTACATTCAAATTTTTTCATCTGAAAACAATACTCATGTGTCTCTTTCTATGTGTATGAACACTTTTTAAACATTTACTTTAAATGTGCTTTAGAAAGTGTTTTTTGTTGTTGCAAAAGGAGATATCTAACCCGCTTGTTTCATACAAACACACAATATATCCAGAGCCATGTGTTTAAGGAGTTGGGACACTGAGGTTTCTGCATTATGGTGCATTTACATGACACTTCACAATTCTATGGCAGCCATGTTAGCACCCCAATAACCAGGGCCGGCTCCAGGCATAAGAGTCAAAAGCGATCATTAAGGGTCCCCGGCCTCTAGGGGGCTGCGAAACCACATTAAAATCATGTTTTTGTTTTTTTTGGGGGGGGGGGTTCATTCGGGGAGTTAAAAGTTAAAAACTTGGTTGTGCTTCAGCAGCTTTTTCCTTGTTTTGTCAGTCACTGACAGTCACTAAATTTAGCTGTGTCAGCTAACATTTTTTTCGATTGATAAATTAGTCTAGCCAGTAATCTAAACTTGTAGTAAGCGTAGCTGAATGCCGACCAGGCACACAGGGCGAGGGTCCAGGGGCCCTGATGGTCGAATTGCTGCAAAGAAATCACTACTAAAGGACACCAATAAGAAGAATAGACTTGCTTGGGACAAGAAACACAAGCCATCGACATCAGACCGGTGGAAATCTGTCCTTTGGTCTGATCAGTCCAAATTGGCGATTTTTGGTTCCAACTGTCGTGTCTTTCTGAGACGCAGAGTAGGTGAACAGATGATATCTGCATGTGTGGTTCCCACCGTGAAGCATGGAGGAGGAGGTGTGATGGTATGGGAGTGCTTTGCTGGTGACGCTGTCAGTGATTTATTTAGAATTCAAGGCACACTTAACCAGCATGGCTACCACAGCATTCTGCAGCTCTACGCCATCCCATCTGGTTTGCACATAGTGGGACTATCATTTGTTTTTCAAGAGGACAATGATCCAACACACCTCCAGGCTGTGTAAGGGCTATTTGACCAAGAAGGAGAGTGATGGAGTGCTGCATCAGATGACCTGTCCTGCACATCACCCAACCTCATCCCAGGCGGAGGGTAGCCTAGTGGTTAGAGCATTGTGTTAAATGCGGAAGACACATTTCAGTTGAATGCATTCAGTTGTACAACTGACTTTCTCAATTGAGATGGTTTAGAATGAGTTGGACCACAGAGTGAAGGAAAAGCAGCCAACAAGTGCTCAGCATATATGGGAGCTCCTTCAAGACAGCTGGAAAAGCATTCCATGTGAAGCTGGTTGAGAAAATGCCAAGAGTCTGCAAAGCTGTCATCAAAGCAAAGGGTGGCTACTTAGAAGAACCTAAAATAGATTTTACTTTGTTTAACACTTTTTTGGTTACTACATGAGTGTGCAAAGCTGTCATCAAGGCAACGGGTGGCTGCTTTGAAGAACCTAAAATCTATTTTGATTTGTTTAACGCTTTTTTGGTCACTACATGATTCCATATGTGTTATTTCATAGTTTTGATGTCTTCACTATTATTATACAATGTAGAAAATAGTACAAATAAAGAAAAACCCTTGAATGAGTTGGTGTCCAAACTTTTGACTTGTACTGTATTTTCCCACACTTTTTTTCCAAACCTAATAAGCATTATCTTAATCATTTCGGCTATCCTCTGGTTTATAAGCCCAGATAAGCTGTCACTTCCAGCTGTTCACGCACTGGCTACTGTGTTACGCTAGCTTTGAGCTCTTGAGTGTGGCGGACCTTTTGGTTATGGATTCCTTCGACAGCCTGTGATATCTGTTTCTGTTGGCCGAAAGAGTAAACTTTCTAAACAAGCTCATGAAAAGAAGAGACACAAAATCCAGTGACAGGAACCAATAATAGGCTACTGACTGCAAACATATGGAGGTTGTAAACAGCAGGCTGCGTCACACTGACAAAAAGAATCAATCCATACTTGATTGGAAAATAATGAAATGCGACAGACTTTCAATGTCCTTATTATTACTTAAATCCTTCCCTACAGTATGTATGATCAAACTAAAAAAGCTTCCCTTGATTTATCCTAATGGAATTAAAACCTGCAAAAACCCCATGACATTGTTTCAAAAGTTGCTTGAATATCAAAAAATAAACCCCAAAATGAACTACAGTGGGGCAAAAAAGTATTTAGTCAGCCACCAATTGTGCAAGTTCTCCCACTTAAAAAGATGAGAGAGGCCTGTAATTTTCATCATAGGTACACTTCAACTATGACAGACAAAATTATGAAAAAAAATCCAGAAAATCACATTGTAGGATTTTTTATGAATTTATTTGCAAATTATGGTGGAAAATAAGTATTTGGTCAATAACAAAAGTTTATCTCAAAACTCTGTTATATACCCTGGCAATGATAGAGGTCAAACGTTTTCTGTAAGTCTTCACACAGTTTTCACACACTGTTGCTGGTATTTTGGCCCATTCCTCCATGCAGATCAGTGATGTTTTGGGGCTGTTGCTGGGCAACACGGACTTTCAACTCCCTCCAAAGATTTTCTATGGGGTTGAGATCTGGAGATTGGCTAGGCCACTCCAGGACCTTGAAATGCTTCTTACAAAGCCACTCCTTCGTTGCCCGAGTGGTGTGTTTGGTATCATTGTTATGCTGAAAGACCCAGCCACGTTTAATCTTCAATGCCCTTGCTGATGGAAGGAGGTCTTCACTCAAAATCTCACGATATATGGCCCCATTCATTCTTTCCTTTACACGGATCAGTCGTCCTGGTCCCTTTGCAGAAAAACAGCCCCAAAGCATGATGTTTCCACCCCCATGCTTCACAGTAGGTATGGTGTTCTTTGGATACAACTCAGCATTCTTTGTCCTCCAAACACGACGAGTTGAGTTTTTACCAAAAAGTTATATTTTGGTTTCATCTGACCATATGACATTCTCCCAATCTTCTTCTGGATCATCCAAATGCTCTCTAGCAAACTTCAGACGGGCCTGGACATGTACTGTCTTAATAAGGGGGACACGTCTGGCACTGCAGGATTTGAGTTCCTGGTGGCGTAGTGTGTTACTGATGGTAGGCTTTGTTACTTTGGTCCCAGCTCTCTGAAGGTCATTCACTAGGTCCCCCCGTGTGGTTCTGGGATTTTTGCTCACCGTTCTTGTGATAATTTTGACCCCATGGGGTGAGATCTTGCGAGGAGCCCCAGATCGAGGAAGATTGTAAGTGGTCTTGTATGTCTTCCATTTCCTAATAATTGCTCCCACAGTTGATTTCGTCAAACCAAGCTGCTTACCTATTGCAAATTCAGTCTTCCCCGCCTGGTGCAGGTCTACAATTTTGTTTCTGGTGTCCTTTGACAGCTCTTTGGTCTTGGCCATAGTGGAGTTTGGAGTGGGACTGTTTGAGGTTGTGGACAGGTGTCTTTTATACTGATAACATGTTCAAACAGGTGCCATTAATACAGGTAATGAGTGGAGGACAGAGGAGCCTCTTAAAGAAGAAGTTACAGGTCAGTGAGAGTCAGAAATCTTGCTTGTTTGTAGGTGACCAAATACTTATTTTCCACCATAATTTGCAAATAAATTCATAACAGATCCTACAATGTGATTTTCTGGATTTTTTTCCCTAATTTTGTCTGTCATAGTTATAGTGTACCTATGATGCAAATTACAGGCCTCTCTCATCTTTTTAAGTGGGAGAACTTGCACAATTGGTGGCTGACTAAATACTTTTTGCCCCACTGTATAACTTCCTTTATACTGTATGCAGAGACATAAAAATGGTATCCACAAGTTCATCTGACTCTGGGGAAGTAGATAAAGGGCTTCATTGCAAAAATCATGAAATATATCTTAACCATTTGTAATTAATGCCTAAAATCTATGTTTTAACCATATCCAAAACCTTAACCCTTAACTTGGAGAAACATTGATAAACATCTTCAATGCCAAACTCCCGAAGTATCCCCTTAAGGCTTAAGGTTTGGGATAGGGTTTCAAATAAAATAAAAACAAGTGTCTACCACTGGGATTGAACACTTCCGACTTGGAATTCCGAGTTCGATGACGGTTTAAAATTATTTTCCCAGTCGGAGGTAGTTTTATCCGAGTTCCCAGTTGTCTTGAATGTGGTAGAAGTTATGTTTGATTGACAGCATTGACAATGTATTCAAACCTTTCTGGCACATGGCGTTTCCCCCTTTTTTTGTGATATCCAATTGGTAGTTACGCTCTTGTCTTATCGCTGCAACTCCCCTACGGAAGGTCGAGAGCCAAGCCACACTGCTTCTTGACACACTGCTCACTTAACCCGGAAATGCTGTTGAACTGACGACCGAAGTCAGCTTGCAGACGACTGGCCTGCCACAAAGAGTCACTAGAACATGATGACAACCCGGCCGGCCAAACCCTCCCCTAACCCAGACGATGTTTGGCCAATTGTGCACTACCTAATGGGCCGGCTGGCTGTGACACAGACTGGGATCAAACCGGGGCTACTCATTGTTGAATTTGCAATATCCAACTTGTTGTGTAATGTTTATGTCCAATTTCCGATTGGCAAGGTTTGAAAACAATTTGTCAGTAGATTGCCGACTTGATGCATGATGATGACTGCTTGTCTATCTTGCTAGCTAAGATTTTGAAAGTATGATGTTGACATGATCAGCCTAATCAAAGCTACGGTAGATATAACATGATTTGACATCATTTTATCTGTGGCCAATGACCTTGAGCCTTCTTGGATGGGCACTTCTAATGTAAGTCTACCCGTATATCCCCATGAGTGACAGAACACTGAGCCAATCATGGCTCATCCAGAGAACATTACCAACGCCTACGCTCTGTATTTTCTTCTGGCTGCCCCACTCCACAGAAAGCACTGAGCTAGGCTGAAACACCTGCATTTTGGAGCTGCTTTACTCAAGAAAGTGAAAAAGAGACCATGTTGTATGCAGTTGTATTAATTCAACATGTATATTTTGTTGCTGTTAGCGAATGATGGGTCGCCACTGTCTCCGTCCATGTTCACCCACATCCTTCCCATTAATGTAAGTAAATGGCTGTGTAGTTTCTCAAGTTTGTATTTGCCAAGGCAACAGCTACTCTTCCTGGGGTCCAGACACATTAAGGCACTTACATTACATATGTAACAAAATATTAAACAGCACATCTGTAACGGTTCTCTTGTGGTGAAGGAGAGTCGGACCAAAATGCAGCGTGTAGATTGCGATCCATGTTTAATGAACAAACGTAAAACACGAATCAATTATAAACACTACAAAACAAAGAACGTAACGAAAACCGAAACAGCCTATACTAGTGTAAACTAACACAGAGACAGGAACAAGGACACTAAGGACAATCACCCACGAAACACTCAAAGAATATGGCTGCCTAAATATGGTTCCCAATCAGAGACAACGATAAACACCTGCCTCTGATTGAGAACCACTTCAGACAGCCATAGACTTAACTAGAACACCCCACTAAGCTACAATCCCAATACATACACACCACATACAAAAACCCATGCCACACCCTGGCCTGACCAAATAAATGAAGATAAACACAAAATACTTCGACCAGGGCGTGACAACATCAAATAACATTATTACACCACTACATATCATATATCTACAATACAAAATGTATACCACCATAAAACAATATTACAATGTTTGTGTATGTACTAGCGCTTGTGTGTGTATGCGTATGTCTTGTGTGTGTCTCTTCACAGTCCCCGCTGTTCCATAAGGTGTATTTTTACCTGTTTTTTAAATCTGATTCTACTGCTTGCATCAGTTACCTGAGTTCCATTTAGTCATGGCTCTATGTAGTACTGTGGCTCTATGTAGTACTCCCATAGTCTGTTCTGAACTTGGGTATTGTGAAGAGACTGTTGGTATGTCTTGTGGGGTATGCATGTGCGTCCGAGCTGTGTGCTACTAGTTTAAGCAGACAGCTTGGTACATTCAGCTTGTCAACACCTCTTACAAGAACAAGTAGCGATGAAATCAATCTCTCCTCCACTTTGAGCCATGAGAGATTAATGCTAGCTCCCCGTGCTGCCTTGTTCTGAGCCAAGTGTAAAAAAAGTCCCTTTTTATGGACACTACTGAACAGAAGTCCAGGTCCGATAAAACTAGGGCCTGTAGGACCTGCCTTGTTGATAGTGTTGCTAAGTCGGCAGAGCAGCGCTTTATTATGGACAGACTTCTCCCCATATTAGCTACTGTTGTATCAATATATTTTGATCATGACAGTTTACAATCCAGTGTTACCAAGCAGTTTAGTCACCACAACTTGCTCAATTTCCACATGAATCATTCCAAGATTTAGTTGATGTTTAGGTCCTATGTACTTTGATTTTAGTTTTTGAAATATTTATGACTGACTTATTCCTTGCCACCCATTCTGAAACTTGAGTCATCCGCATACATAGACACGCTGGCTTTACTCAAAGCCAGTGACATGTTGTTAGTGAAGCTTGAACAAAGTAAGGGCCCTAAACAGCTGCCCTGGGGAATTCCTGATTCTACCTGGATTATGTTGGAGAGGGTTCACATATCTTTTTTCAGCAGCAGACTATGATCGATAATGTCAAAAGTCGCACTGAAGTATAACAAAACAGCCCCCACAATCTTTTTATTACCAAATTCTCTCAGCCAATCATTAGTCAAGTGGTGTGCTTGTTGAATGTCCTTCCCTATAAGCATGCTGAAAGTCTGTTGTAAATTTGTTTACTGTAAAATAGCATTGTGGGCCCCTTGAGTGGCACAGCGGTCTAAGACACTGCATCGCAGTGTTGAGCCATCACTACAGCCTGGGGTTCGATCCCAGAATGTGTCACAATCGGCCGTGACCAGGAGTTCCATAGGGTGGCTAACAATTGGCCCAGCGTCATCCAGGTTAGTGGAGGGTTTGGCTGGGGGGGCTTTACTTTACACATCGCGCTCTAGTGACTCCTTGTGGCGGGCCAGGCGCCTGCAGGCTGACTTCAGTCATTATTTGAACGATGTTTCCTCCGACACATTGGTGTAGCTGGCTTCTGGGTAAAGCAAGCGGTTGTAAAGAAGCGTGGCTTGAGGGGTCGTGTTTCTGAGGACGCATGACTCGACCTTCACCTCTCCCTAGCCCTTTGGGGAGTTGCAGGGGTGAGACTAGATCGTAATCACGAAATTGGGGGGAAAAGGGGAGGGATGGAAATAAAACCTTTTTTTCCCCAAAAATTTACTAAGGGTTGGTTACAGGCTGATTGGATGGCTATTTGAGCCAGTAAAAGCCTATTCCCCCTCAGGAAACTAAAAAGATTGGGTCCTCAGATCCTCAAAAGGTTCTACAGCTGCAACATCTGATGCAACCAGACTGACTGGTTGCATCACTGCCTGGTACGGCAATTGCTCAGCCTCCGACCTCAAGGCACTACAGAGGGTAGTGCGTACGGCCCAGTACATCACCGGGGCTAAGCTGCCTGCCATCCAGGACCCCTACACCAGGAGGTGTCAGAAGAAGGCCCTAAAAATGAGAAGGCCCTAAAATACCCCAGCTACCCCAGTCATAGACTATTCTCTCTACTACCACATGGCAAGTCTAGGACAAAAAGGCTTCTCAACTGTTTTTACCCCAAGCCATAAGACTCCTGAACAGGTAATCAAATGGTTACCCAGACTATTTGCATTGTGCCTCCCCCAGCCCCTCTTTTACGCTACTGCTACTCTCTGTTCATCATATATGCATAGTCACCTTAACTATATCTACATGTACATACTACCTCAATCAGCCTGACTAACCGGTGCCTGTATGCAGCCTCGCTACTGTTATAGACTCGCTACTGTATATAGCCTCGCTACTGTTATTTTTCACTGCCTTTTTACTGTTGTTTTTATTTCTTTACTACCTATTGTTCACATAATACCTGTTTTGCACTGTTGGTTAGAGCCTGTAAGTAAGCATTTCACTGTAAGGTCTACACCTGTTGTATTCGGCGCATGTGACAAATAAACTTTGATTTGATTTGATTTGTATTGTGGAGTAACTACAACGTTGTTGATCCATCCTCAGTTTTCTCCTATCACAACCATTAAACTCTGTAACTATTTTAAAGTCACCATTGGCCTCATGGTGAAATCCCTGAGCAGTTTCCTTACTCTGAGTTAGAAGGGATGCCTGTATATTTGTGGTGACGGTATGTATTGATACACCATCCAAAGTGTAATTAATATCTTCACAATGCTCAAAGGGATATTACTTTGATATAAAAGCTATATATTTTACAATTTTCTTTACCCATCTACCAATACGTGCCCTTCTTTGCGAGGCATTGGAAAAGCTCCCTAGTCTTCGTGGTTTAATCTGTGTTCAAAATTCACTGCTCGACTGAGGGACCTTACAGATAATTGTATGTGTGCGGTACTAAGATAAGGTAGTCATTCAAAAATCATGTTAAACACTATTAGGATGTTGATTTAAGGCAGTCACCCGCACCTCTCTGATTCAGTTGTACAACTGACTAGGTATCCCACTTTCCCTTTCTCTATTATTGCACACAGAGTGAGTCCATGCTACTTATTATGTGATTTGTTAAGCACATTTTTAATCCTGAATATATTTAGGTTTGCCATAACAAAGAGGTTGAATGTTTTTTTAACTCAAGACATTTCAGTTAATTTTTTTAAATATATTTGTCCATATTTCTAAAAACATCATTCTACTTTGACATTATGGGGTATTGTGTGTAAGCCAGTGTCAAAAATCTCCATTTCATCTATTTTAAATTCAGGCTGTAACACAACAAAAATGTGGAAAAAGTCAAGGGGTGTGAATCCTTTCTGAAGGCACTGTAAATCACATAAAATCTGAACTCTACCCCGCCAACCCAACCAACCCCAGATTGAGAGATAGTAAAGGGGAATTTCAACCTTTGACATTTATCACTTACCTTGATTGAAGTTCCCACAAACTGTTTTTGGTGTCTTGTGAAATTACTCAGTGTTCTAACAAAGTAGTACAGCAATCAGTGATTAATTGAATTACAGGGACTATAGCAGCCACTCTAATCCAGGTGGGTGGAATTCAACATCTGTTTTTATTCTAGTCTTCTAGACTCGAATATATAACATGAAACATGTAATAGGGCCATGCATGCACTTTGTATTCCAAGGACTAGGATTAATACAGGAGTAATAAACCTAGTGTTACACAGAAACTACTACAAAATACATTTATTTACATTTGCATCGGGCCACTTCTATGGGGATTCTGGTAAAATGCCGGCAAATTCGGCTGAATTCCGGTAGATGGAAACAGCCTGATGTACTTGGGCCGAATCTGGGCAGTCATTCATTTTCATTCCGGGCGAGTCCGACAAATGATTCCATGCCGATTCAATCAGTTTCGCCCCCTCGGAAGAGGGCCGCTTCTGGGCCGATTCCTCATTGCTAGCTGGGGTGTTCGTGCTCTTTGACATCGCACAGACACATTGTGTTGGGTGGTAAATCTGTATGTCAGAGAGAATGCAAAAGTGTTACATTCAATTCAACAATATCTAGAAAAATCTACTTTACTAGCTAATTGCCTGCAGAAATGTATGTCTTACTAGGTGTGTATGTATGGCGTATCAGGGTTTGAACTGGGTTTGTTAGCTAACTAGTTAGCTAGTTTATTACTAAAGGTGGTTTGCAAAACCACTAAATATACACCCATGCATTGTTTGTGCAACAGCAGTTTGTATAACAGTACAATCAAATTATAGAAGAGGCATGTGTATTAAATGTAACAAAAAGCCATGAACAGCTAGCCAACAACAACATAAGCTAGAAGTAGCTAGCTAGTAGGGAGAAATGGTACACTAGCTAGCGTAAGTGACAAGGGACAAACGGTTGTAGTATCAGCAAGGCAATCTGATATCCATACACATGCTACAATATTTAGTGCAGAGCAGAATATTGCATAATTGTACACCTTTACACAAAATCAAGTCCTAAAGCAAGACCATGAAGCACAAAAGCAAGACCTAGAGGAACATATTTGTGTTCACGAGGTATTGCTTTAAACAGATAAAGCAATACCTCACGGCACCACACCTCTCCCCTATTTGACCTAGATAGTTTGTGCTACGTGTGCCTTTTAAAAAATGTATGTAGTTCTGTCCTTGAGCTGTTCTTGTCTAATGATGTTCTGTATTATGTCATTCTGTATGGGGCGGCAGGGTAGCCTAGTGGTTAGAGTGTTGGACTAGTAACCGAAAGGTTGCAAGTTCAAAATCCCCGGAGCTGACAAGGTACAAATCTGTCGTTCTGCTCCTGAATAGGCAGTTAACCCACTGCTCCTAGGCCGTCATTGAAAATAAGAATTTGTTCTTAACTGACTTGCCTAGTTAAATATAGGTAAAATAAATAAAAAATTGTGTTTCATGTTTTGTGTGAACCCCAGGAAAGGGTAGCTGCTGCTGCTTTTGCAACAGCCTTAAGCATGGCTTTGACTACCACCACTGATTTCTATTTGCTAGTGATGCTAAGCAGTTTATACGAATGAGAGATCTTCTTATAAACCTAAAAAGGGTCAACTTCTACATGTTTTGCAGCAAAAACAGCTAATTATATCCAAATCGAACTTGAGTAAACACATTGTGGACCTGTTACAATACATAAAACATGACAGATTTTTCAAATATCCACTTTGTTAGATCAGATTTGCTTAATATGCGCCAATCTGGTCAATGGTCTTGCGTTTCATTAACTCCTTTACCTCAACCATTTGTTCACACACAGTGGGTCTGATCTATCTGTCACGACTTCCACCGAAGTCGGTTCCTCTCCTTGTTCGGGCGGCGGTCGGTGTCACCAATCTTCTAGCCATCGTCGATCCACTTTTCATTTTCCATTTGTTTTGTCTTGTTTTCCTACACACCTGGTTTTCATTTCCCGCATTAATTGTTGTGTATTTAACCCTCTGTTCCCCCCATTGTTTGTTGTAAGTGCTTGTGTACATGTTTACTGGTGCGCGTTGGGTTTTGTACCCATGTTGGTTATTTCTTTATGCCGTTGGTTTTGCAATTAAACTGCTCCGGCTATTAACTAGTTCTGCTCTCCTGCGTCTGGCTTCCCTGCCACCAGTTACGCACCCCTTACAGAATTCCACACCACCATATGGAGTCAGCAAGAGCAGGTGCCCCTGGTATAGGGGTCGAGGCGCGCGTCCAGGAGCAAGCGGCGATGATCCACCAGCCCGGTGCCGCCATGGACCGCGTCGTCCAGACCATGGACTGCTGGTTAGAGACACGGAGTTCCTCCAGCGCCTCCACCAGCACAACCAGGGCCTCCACTACTCGCCTCCTCTTCACCCGGTCCCAGTGGGATTCGTCTCGCCCTTCCGCGGGAGTACGACGGGACGGCTGCATGCTGCCAGGGTTTCCTATTGCAGCTAGATCTCTACCTGGCAACCGTCCATCCGGCTCCTTCGGGCTGTGAGTGGGTGTCCGCTCTCGTCTCATGCCTCTCAGGGAAAGCCCTGGAGTGGATCAACACTGTGTGGGGAGAAGGAGATGCGGAGCTGGACCATTTCGAGGATTTCACCCACCATTTCCGGGCAGTCTTCGAACACCCGCCCGAGGGTAGAGTCTCTACCATCTGAGGCAGGGGACGAGGAGAGTCCAGGGGTTCGCCATGGACTTTCGAACCCTGACCGCCGGCGCGGGATGGAGCGACAGGGCCCTGATCGACCACTATCGCTGCAGTTTGCGCGAGGACTTTACTGAAGTCCTCTATCGCTGCAGTCGACCACTATCGCTGCAGTCTTTCGGGAGTTAGCCTGCAGGGCAACACCACCACTCACCTTCGACCAGCTGGTGGACTTGTCCATTCGGTTGGATTACATGCTGGCTTCCCGTGGATGTCCAGAGCGGGGTCTGTCGGTTCCATCCCCCAGCACCACCGCTCCGATGCCCATGGAGCTGGGAGGTGCTGTGCGCAGGTTCCGTCTCGTGCACCATCTGTGGCCGCAGAGGTCACACTGCCGGTCGGTGCCGGGTTCCTCTGGGGATCGAGGCAGCAGGCAGGGCATTCTGGTGTCACCCCAGGTCAGCCGGCACCATTCTCACCCAGAGCCCTCTGTTGTATGTCACTTTTCCTGATATTTTCCCCACATTCCCAGTATAAGGCGCTCATCGATTCAGGTGCAGCTGGGAATTTTATAGACAGACCATAGTTTATGGATCCCCATTGTTCCCGTGGCTGTGCCCTTCCCTGTTCACGCCTTAGACAGTCGACCATTAGGGTCAGGGTTGATTAGGGAGGCCACCGCTCCCCTGGGCATGGTGATGCAGGGGGAACACAACAGAGAATCAGTCTCTTTCTTATTGACTCTCCTGCGTTTACTGTGGTGCTAGGCCTACCATGGTTAGCCTGTCATGACCCCACTGTTTCGTGGCAAAGGGCTCTCACGGGGTGGTCGGGAGAGTGCTCGGGTAGATGTTTAGGGGTTTCCGTTGGTGCTACTACGGTCGAAGATCCAGACCAGGTTTCCACCGTGTGCATCCCCCCTGATTATGCCGTTTTGGCTCTCACCTTCTCCATAAAGAAGGCGACTCAATTACCACCCCATCATAGGGGGGATTGTGCAATAAATCTCCTGGTAGACGCTGCACTTCCCAGGAGTCACGTGTATCCCCTGTCACAGGCGGAGACGGCGGCTATGGAAACATACGTCAGGGGTACATTCGGTCCTCCACTTCACCTGCCTCCTCGAGTTTCTTTTTTGTGAAGAAGAGGACGGAGGTCTGCCCCCATGTATTGACTATCAAGGTCTAAACCAGATCACTGTGAGGTACAGTTACCCTCTATCTCTCAAAGCCACAGCGATTGAGTCAATGCACGGGGTGTGCTTCATCACCAAACTAGATCTCAGGAGCGCTTACAACCTGTTGCGTATCCGGGAGGGAGACGAGTGGAAGACGGCTTTTAGTACTACCTCAGTGCATTATGAGTACCTCGTCATGCCGTACGGTTGATGAATGCTCCATCAGTCTTCCAAGCCTTTGTAGATGAGATTTTCAGTGAAATGCACTCGTTGGGTGTGGTGGTGTATATTGATGACATTCTGATATACTCCACTACATGCGCCGAGCATGTGTCCATGGTGCGCAGGGTGCTTGGTCATCTGTTGGAGCATGACCTGTACGTCAAGGCTGAGAAATGCCTGTTCTTCCAAAAGTCTGTCTCTTTCCTAAGGTACCGCACTTCCACCTCAGGGGTGGAGATGGAGAGTGACAGCATTTCAGCTGTGCGTAATTTGCCGACTCTCACCACGGTAAAGGAGGTGCAGCGGTTTCTAGGGTATGCCCATTGTTACGAATCCCTTTTGGCCCGACAGTCTAGGGGGGATGGTAATGAGACCCGTAACATAACTCATGCAAATTATTATTGTGACAAAGTAAAAGTGTGAACGAAATAACCACGACAACAGAAATCTACCGTCAAACTCCAGGTTTATTTATAAACACACGGTAATGGGGGGGAGCAGGAAAAGGGGCTGAGCTGGACCCAAGGAAAGAAACAATAAATATACAAAAACACCCCTAAGCTAGACTAGCCTACTTTAACAACAACTAACTAACTAACCAAAAATACAGTGTGTGGTCCGCCCAGTTCTAACTAGTGTATTTAACAAAGTTCACCTACGGGTAGTGTATGCCCATGGGCGACTTGTCTTGGTTTCCCCCTTTTCCCACCAGCAACAAACAAACACCATAACCAAAAACAATACTCACAGGTGATGACAAAGTGCTATGGAGGTGCTCAAACAAAAGAGAGGTTAAGACACAAAGCGAGAGTGAAACACATAGACCTACAGACATGGCATTTACAGAGAGATTGAGCTCCAGAGCAAACAAATGATGGGGTTTTTAAACCAAGGGAAAGGAACTGTGATAGGGTAGGAAACAGGAGGAGGTGTGTCTTCTGATTGATGATTGACTGATTGGGGAGTGGTGATTTTCACCTGTGAGGGGAGAAGGAGAGAAAAGAAACACACACACAGGATACACACACACACAGGATAACTGTATCCGTAACACCCATTAACAGGGCTTTTGGTCACCTGAGGGCTCTGCTTACCTCGGCTCCCGTGCTGGCCCATCCAGATCCCCCTTTGGCGTTCATAGTGGAGGTGGATGCGTCCGAGGCTGGGATAGGAGCCGCACTCTCTCAGTGCTCGGGTACGCCACCAAAGCTCCGCTCCTGTGCCTTCTTCTCGAGGAAGCTCAGCCCAGTGGAGCGAAACAATGACGTGGGAGACCCGGGAGCTGTTGGCTGTCATCAAGGATTTGAAGGCATGGGGACATTGGTTTGAGGGGGCTATACACCATTTTCTCATCTGGACTGATGACCGCAATCTGGAGTACATCCGGGCTGCGAGGAGACTGATCCCTCGCCAGGCAAGGTGGGCCATGTTATTCACCCGTTTTGTTTTCACCCTTTCTTACAGACCAGGTTCCCAGAATGCTAATGCAGACGCACTGTCCCGGCTGTATGACACAGAGGAGCGGTCCATTGATCCCACCCCCATACTCCCGGCCTCCTGCCTGGTGGTGCCGGTAGTGTGGGAGCTGGACATTGAGCAGGCGCTACGTGCAGAGCGCACTCCACTCCAGTTTCCCGCTGTCCGTGACTGGCTGATCTATTGGGCCCCCACGTCACCCTCCTCTGGTCATCCAGGCATCGGTTGGATGATGCACTGTCTGAGTGGGAAGTACTGGCAGCCCACTTTGGCTAAGGACGTGAGGGTTTATGTTTCCTCCTGCTTGGTGTGCGCCCAGTGTAAGGCTCCTAGGCACCTGCCTAGAGGTAAGCTACACCCCTTATCCGTTCCACAACGGACGTGGTCGCACCTGTCGGTGGATTTCCTTACTGATCTTCCTCCCTCACAGGGTACCACCACAATCCTGGTCGTTGTGGACCATTTTCCTGTGTCCTGCCATCTCCTCCCTCTGCCCGGTCTCCCTACAGCCCTACAGACTGCGGAGGCCTTGTTTACACACGTCTTCCGGCACTACGTGGTGCCTGAGGACATAGTGTCTGATCGGGGTCCCCAGTTCACTTTGAGGGTCTGGAGGGCGTTCATGGAACGTCTGGATGTCTCGATCAGCCTTTCCTCGGGTTTTCAACCCGAGAGTAATGGGCAGGTGGAGAGAGTTAACCAGGATGTGGGTAGGTTTCTGAGGTCTTATTGCCAGGACCGGACGGGGGAGTGTGCGGCGTTTGTGCCCTGGGCAGAGATGGCCCAGAACTCGCTCCGCCACTCCTCCACTAACCTCTCCCCCTTCCAGTGCATACTGGGGTATCAGCCGGTTCTGGCTCCTTGTCATCAGAGTCAGACCGAGGCTCCTGCGGTGGAAGACTGGTTCCGGCATGCGGAGGAGACATGGGACGCCTCTCATGTTCACCTTCAACGCGCCATGCTGCGCCAGAAAGCCAGCGCAGACCATCACCGCAGTGAGGCCCTGGTGTTCGCACCGGGGGACTGGGTCTGGCTCTCTACCCGAAACCTGCCCCTGAACGAGGTGAGTTACAAGTTACAGCTTCCCCCGATTACCGTATTAACCCCTCGTTCCATGTGTCTCTCCTCAGGCCGGTGGTGGCTGGCCCACTCCAGGAGTCTGTGGTGCTGAAGGTTCCTCCGCCCCCTCCGGACATCGAGGGGGCCCCGGCGTACTCCATTCAATCCATACAGTATGGTATTCGAGACGTCGGGCGAGGGGCCTTCACTACCTCGTGGACTGGGAGGGGTACGGTCCGGAGCAGAGATGCTGGGTTCCCGGGGGAGGATGTGTTGGACCCTTCAATGCAGCGGGAGTTCCACCGTCTCCGTCCGGATCGCCCTGCACCTCGCCCTCCCGGTCGTCCCCGAGGCCGGTGACGGTGCGCTGCTGGAGCCGCGCGTCCAGAGGGGGTACTGTCACGACTTCCCCCTTAAGTCGGTTCCTCTCCTTGTTCAGGCGGCGTTCGGCGGTCGGTGTCACCAATCTTCTAGCCATCGTCGATCCACTTTTCATTTTCCATTTGTTTTGTCTTGTTTTCCTACACACCTGGTTTTCATTTCCCTCATTAATTGTTGTGTATTTAACCTTCTGTTCCCCACATTGTTTCTTGTAAGTGCTTGTGCACATGTTTACTGGTGCGCGTCGGGTTTTGTACCCATGTTGGTTATTTCTTTATGCCGTTGGTTTTGCAATTAAACTGCTCTGGCTATTAACTAGTTCTGCTCTCCTGTGTCTGACTTCCCTGCCACCAGTTACGCACCCCTTACACTATCGACATTTGTAGAAATACTTACATTTGTTCTTATGGAAACCTCCTAGGCTTACACAAAACCCACTTGAGATTTGTGCATGTGAGCGCACATGCCTGCATTTGTGTGTGTGTATGTGGAGTGGCTAACTTGTCACTTTTTTTCTCCTGGAATTGCATCATATGTGAATAAGCGGAGCAGCCATCCTTTCACACTGTCTGTCAGTTACCTTTCATTAAATGTGACTCTGGACTCATTGAATGTTGACAACCTGTCTGTCTGACTGGGCTTGTCACTTTCATCTGATCTATATATAGTGAAAGGCTCTGACAATTTTAAACCTGTAAGAAACCCCTTCTGTAGGTCAATTTGTCTTAGCAATGATGCTAATAGCATCAGAAATCTCTTCAGCCTCTGTGCAGGTGGATTGGTGTTCCACTCAGTCAGGGATAACATACGGTCAACCGTTTTACACACACACACACACACACACACACACACACACACACACACACACACACACACACACACACACACACACACACACACACACACACACACACACACACACACACACACACACACACACACACACACATAGGGGCATCATGCACCTATTTTAGAGGTGGCATAAAGTACATGAGGGTGGGAGGGGGCGGGCCTCTGAGAACTTTGCATTTTTTTTAAACATCTGAAACAGCTTTTTCCTGCAATCTAGTCATAGTCATTATGCCTAATTCTATGTAAAAAAAAAGGTACATTTATCTACATAGGTTATCTAAGCATACTGATTTACCTGTTCAATTATTATTTTAATTAATTGTGCACATTGATTCTTTAAGAACTTTTATGCCCTAGGAGTTTAGTCAACTGCCACACTGGTATTTCATCATAACTCTAAAGTTTCCAAAGTCTAGCAACCTTGCCAGCAGACATGCCAGCTAAGATAGTTAGACAAGCTACTCTGACTTGATTGATACCCTGAAATGTCTTTAAAGCTAGGTTGGGAAATTGGAACCTATCTAGCTAGCTGGCTAGCTAAAGCCAACTTCAAAATTGCTAGGTGGCTAGTATTACAGAGAAACAATAAAACATTTTAATTTGATTTATTAATCAAGAAGGAATAGACTACATGGCTTGATTAAATTAATTTACAAACATACCTCCAACATACAAACAGTCCTGCCATCACCGGCAGCTAAAATCAAATCAAATGCTGCGTGTCCATTGACCATTTCTTTCCTCCTCCACTGATGATACTATCTGCACACACTAGAGTATCTAAAGTCCTGTCTAGCATATCTTTGCTCCATGGTGCACCTCGGAAGGAACCACTTACTGACAGATCTTTAAATAAATAATCATGATAAAATGTGGGCTTAAAAAATAAGTTTAGTAATTGATTTAACATCTGAAAAATATAAAACAGGTAAAATCTGTGGGGGCACAAACTCAGACACACGCGCACGCGCGCACACACACACACACACACACACACACACACACACACACACACACACACACACACACACACACACACACACACACACACACACACACACACACACACACACACACACACACACACACACACACACACACACACACAGATGGTAAATGATAATGATGAATAAACGTCCCTCTAATCTCCTTTGGATTGAAGATTTGGAGTGGTGAGCAGGGCACTCCTGGAAGTCTTCCAGCACTTCTTTTGGAGTCCACAACCTGCTAGTTAATAAGCCCACACCATTCCCAGCTCTGCCTTAGAGAGAGATATGTGCCATAACAAACCAACAACATAAATGCCCTTGGATTCCAGCATTGGGGATAATCTCAAGGAAATTATAAGGCGTGACTGTTTCTGTTAAGGCCACGGTGTCCGAGGCGGCCATGGTTTCAGCCCATGCTGCCACTGATGAATGAGGGACCATGGGGACCGTCTCAAAGAAAATAGCTTCCCTGTGCAGGAGCAGGTGCACATCACACGTGGAGATCTAAGCCCTGTTCTCCTCAGCTTTAAAGCTTTGTGATAGGTGGGTTTGGTGACCCTCGTTGATAAGGAGACGGCACAGTCCTTTGGTGCACATCTTCTGTCTCAGAGGACAGTGTGACTGTTGTTTGCATCGAAGTGATTGGTTTGGTTGGAGAGTCTTTGTTAATCTGAGTCATGTGCATCCAGCTCGGTAAATTAACATGTTTTGTTGAGAAAGAAATGCCAAATCAAAGAGTATCCTGATATATTTCAGTTGCTAATTTGGGATTAGAAATTCAATTATTATTACATTGATGATTTTGTCGAGCAGTGTTAAATGGATATAACTAATTTGAGAACTTAAATGGGTTTTTCATAAAATAGGAATAAGTTAACTTTCTGCAAATACCTGGATGATGACAGGGAATAAAATCAGTCATGCATAACATTATGCATGCATATTATTATTATTATGCATGCAACATGCATGTTGTGTTTCCACTTGACATTTTAGAGATACGTGTTCAATGTTCATGTATTTCTGTTGGTTGGTTGAATGTACCTACATTATCAATAAGGCGGAATGCCATTGGTTACGCTTGCAGATAGGGGGATGTCGCAAACGTAAATTCTTCCCAGTCTGATATTGACATGCAAGCGATTGGTCACATTTCTAAATTACTGTATTCTATTTTCATATATACAATATGTACGAGTTCACTATGTACAGTACCAGTCAAAAGTTTGGACACACCTACTCATTAAATGGGTTTTCTTTATTTTTACTACATTGTAAAATAATAGTGAAGACACCAAAACTATTAAATAACACATATGGAATCATGTAGTAACCAAAAAAGTGTTAAACAAATCAACATTTATTTTTTATTTTAGATTCTTCAAAGTTGTCTCCCTTTGCCTTGATGACAGCTTTGCACACTCTTGGCATTCTCTCAACCAACTTCATGAGGTATTCATCTGGAATGCATTTCAATTAACAGGTGTGCCTTGTTAAAGGTTAATTTGTGTAATTTCTTTCCTTCTTAATGCGTTTGAGGCAATCATTTGTGTTGTGACAAATTAGAGGTGGTATACAGAAGATTTGGTAAAATACCAATTCCATATTATGGCATGAACAGCTCAAATAAGCTAAAATAAACTACAGTCCATCATTACTTTCAGACATGAAGGATAGTCAATCTGGAACATTTCAAGAACTTTGAAAGTTTCTTCAAGTGCAGTCACAAAAACCTTCAAGCTCTATGATAAAACTGTCTCTCATGAGGACCACCACGGGAAAGGAAGTCCCAGAGTTACCTCTGCTGCAAAGTATAAGGTCATTAGAGTTACCAACCTCAGAATTTGCAGCCAAAATAAATGCTTAACCTCTCAGAGTTCAAGTAACAGACACATCTCAACATCAACTGTTCAGAGGAGACTGTGTGAATCAGGCCTTCATGGTCGAATTGCTGCAAAGAAACCACTACTAAAGGACTTGCTTGGGCCAAGAAATACAAGAAATTGACATTAGACCGGTGGAAATCTGTCCTTTCGTCTGTAGAATCGAAACTGGAGATTTTTGGTTCCAACCGCCATGTCTTTGTGAGACGCAGAGTAAGTGAACACATGATCTCTGCATGTGTAGTTCCCACTGTGATGCATGGAGGAGGAGGTGCTATGGTGTGGGGGTGCTTTGCTGGTGACACACACCAATCAACTGGGATTGCTGGCGTGCAAGTCACACTTTCAAGTTTAAAAAAATACACTTTCACACATTCACGTGTTCACACGTTCAACGGTTCATTTGTGGTATTTATCACCCGTTATACACACACATACATACACACAAACACACACACACAAACACACACATACAAACATTCAAGACAACACACACTTCTCTGAAAATGTAATTTCACTCTTTATTTAACTATGGTTTCTATTGGTTTTCCACCAAAAAGGAGCTCATAAAGCTCAATACTCCAAAAATAACTGTGTCCATATATGTGAAGACACCAAGAAGGAGAAAGATTCAAACATGTTTTAACTCACAAGTCTGATTGAATGTTGCTATATGTTCCCACTTTAAAAAATATATATTTTTTTTATTTCACCTTCATTTAACCAGGTAGGCCAACTGAGAACAAGTTCTCATTTACAACTGCGACCTGACCAAGATAAAGCAAGCAGTGCGACAAAAAACAACAACACACATGTTACACATGGAATAAACAAGGTTACAGTCAATAACACAATAGAAAAAAAAATCTATATACAGTGTGTGCAAATGAGGTAAGATTAGGGAGGTAAGGCAATAAATAGGCTGTAGTAGCGAAGTAATTACAATTTAGCAATTAAACACTGGAGTAATAGATGCGCAGAAGATGAATGTGCAAGTAGAGATACTGGGGTGCAAAGGAGAAGGAAAAAATAACAATATGAGGACGAGGTAGGTGGATGGGCTATTTGTAGATGGGCTATGTACTGGTGAAATGATCTGTGAGCTGCTCTGACAGCTGATGTTTAAAGTTAGTGAGGGAGATATGAGTTTCCAGCTTCAGTGATTTTTGCAATTCGTTACAGTCACTGGCAGCAGAGAACTGGAAGGAAAGGTGGCCAAAGGAGGAATAGGCTTTGGGGGTGACCAGTGAAATATCCCTGCTGGAGCGAGTGATACAGGTGGGTGCTGCTATGGTGACCAGTGAGCTGAGATAAGGCGGGGCTTTCGTTGGCTGGCTCTCGTGGGCCAGCCAATGAGAGCATATAGGTCGCAGTGGTGGGAAGTATATGGGGCTTTGGTGACAAAACAGATGGCACTGTGATAGACTGCATCCAATTTGCTGAGTAGAGTGTTGGATGCTATTTTGTAAATGACATCGCCGAAGTCAAGGATCGGTAGGATGGTCAGTTTTAGGAGGGTATGTTTGGCAGCATGAGTGAAGGAGGCTTTGTTGCGAAATCGGAAGCCGATTCTAGATTTAATTTTGGATTGGAGATGCTTAATGTGAGTCTGGATGGAGAGTTTACAGTATAACCGGACACCTAGGTATTTGCAATTGTCCACATATTCTAAGTCAGAACCGTCCAGAGTAGTGATGCTGGATGGGCAGGCAGGTGTGGGCAGCGATCAGTTGAAGAGCACGCATTTAGTTTTACTTGCGTTTAAGAGCAGTTGGAGGCCACAGAAGGAGAGTTGTATGGCATTGAAGCTCGTTTGGAGGTTAGTTAACAGTGTCCAAAGAAGGTCCAGACGTATACATAATGGTGCATAGAGGTGGATCAGAGAATCACCTGCAGCAAGAGTGACATCATTGATGTATACAGAGAAAAGAGTCGGCCCAAGAATTGAACCCTGTGGCATCCCCATAGAGACTGCCAGAGGTCCGGACAACGATTTGACACACTGAACTCTGTCTGGGAAGTAGTTGGTGAACCAGGCGAGGCAGTCATTTGAGAAGCTGTTGAGTCCGCCGATAAGAATGCGGGGATTGACGTCGAAAGCCTTGGCCAGGTCGATGAATATGGCTGCACAGTATTGTCTTTTATCGATGGCGGTTATGATATCATTTAGGACCTTGAGCGTGGTTGAGGTGCACCTATGATCAGCTTGGAAATCAGATTGTATAGCGGAGAAGGTACGGTGGGATTCAAAATGGTCGGTGATCTGTTTGTTAACTTGGCTTTCGAAGACCTTAACAGTTTGGGTCTAGAGTGTCTCCCCCTTTGAAGAGGGGGATGACCGCGGCAGCTTTCCAATCTTTGGAGATCTCGGACAATACGAACGAGAGGTTGAACAGGCTAGTAATAGGGGTTGCCACAATTGTGGTGGATAATTTTAGAAAGAGAGGGTCCAGATTGTCTAGCCCAGCTGATTTGTAGGGTCCAGATTTTGCAACTCTTTCAGAACACCAGCTACCTGGATTTGGGTGAAGGAGAAATGGAGGAGGTTTGGGCAAGTTGCTGTGGGGGGTACAGGGCCGTTGACCGGGGTAGGGGTAGCCAGGTGGTAAGCATGGCCAGCCGCAGAATGTTTTAAATTGAAATTCTCAATTATTGTGGATTTATCGGTAGTGACAGTGTTTCCTAGCCTTAGTGCAGTGGGCAGCTGAGAGTAGGTGCTCTTATTCTCCATGGACTTTACAGTGTCCCAGAACTTTTTGGAGTTTGTGCTACAGGATGCAAATTTCTGTTTGAAAAAGCTAGCCTTCGCTTTCCTAACTGCCTGTGTATATTGGTTCCTAACTTCCCTGAAAAGTTGCATATCTTAGGTGCTATTTGATGCTAATGCAGTATGCCACAGGATGTTTTGTGCTGGTCAAGGGCAGCCAGGTCTGGAGTGAACCAAGAGCTTTATTGTTGCATTATTGTATTAGGAGGTAGGTGAAGGAGTCAAGCGCAGGAGAGCAGAGATGTCCAAGTAGGATCTTTTAATAGGCAAGTCCACAACAATAGGGTCAGGTACAATACCAAATAAACGCCCACGACAAAAGAGAACACATTTACTCACAGAAGGAAGAAAAAACAACGCTCCTTAAACGCTCCAGTTTAGGTCACCTAACAGTACGAGCTCTGAAGATAGATGGGGGGAAATCTATTCACATATGGTGTCCAGGGCAGAGCTGGGGGCAGAAAGTGGTCTATAATAAGCGGCAATGGTGAGAGACTTGTTTCTGGAAATGGATTCTTAGAAGTAGAAGCTCAAATTGTTTGGGCACAGACCTGGATAGTATGACAGAACTCTGCAGGCTATCTCTGCAGGAGATTGCAACTCCGCCCACTTTGGCAGTTCTATCTTGTCGGAAAATGTTATAGTTAAGGATGGAAATTTCAGGATTTTTGGTGGCCTTCCTAAACCAGGATTCAGGCATCCGGATTGGCAGAATGCTAAAGCAACAACTTAGGGAGGAGGCTTCTAATGGTAACATGTATGAAACAAAGGCTTTTACAGTTACAGAAGTCAACAAATGAGAGCGCCTCGGGAATAGGAATGGAGCTAGGCACTGCAGGGCCTGGATTAACCTCTACATCACCAGAGAAACAGAGGATGAGTAGGATACGGGTACGGCTAAAGGCTATAATAACTGGCCATCTGATGTGTTCGGAACAGAGAGTAAAAAGAGCAGGTTTCTGGGCGTAATGTACAGACAAGGGTATGGTAGGATGTGAATACAGTGGAGGTAAACCTAGGCACTGAGTTAGACCAGGTGAGGTCACCGCATGTGTGGGAGGTGAAACAAAAGGGCTAGCTAATGCATATTGAGCAGGGCTGGAGGCTCTACAGTGAAATAAGACAATAATCACTAACCAAAACAGCAATGGACAAGACATAGTGACATTAGGGAGAGGCATGCGTAACCGAGTGATCATTGGGACCAGTGGGAAGCTAGGCGAGATGGAGACACAGCGATTCAGACAGCACCCATGCAGATGTTCACATGTTCAACGGTTCATTTATGGCATTTATCACCCCTCGTACACACACACACACACACACACACACACACACACACACACACACACTTTATAGCTTATGTAATAGCCTAACATGAAATAACTGACAGGTCAATGATTTTTTTTACATTTAACCTAATTAATGTAGACCCAATGAACAATGTTATAATTTGGTTGAAGTGTTGTGTTTATACTGTATACAGTACAGGCATTATAGCCCCACCTTGACAGATGATAAACAGTGCTGGGGTCCTGATAGTACAGTGGCTATTACATTTTGGAGTGAATTCCATTAAAGCAACTGTTTGGAACTGAATTAATCAAACTTTTACGCTTTGAATTGTTATAAATAAACTTGGTTGAATGGTAAAATTAAAGTATATATATATATAAAAACACACATTCACACATACAATTCACACCTTCAACAAAAAAATGTTATAATAACAATAATACCAAAGAATTAAATAAAAAACACAGGTTCACACATTCACACATGCAGATGTTCACATGTTCAACGGTTAATTTATGGCATTTATCACCCCTCGTACACACACACACACACACACACACACACACACACACACACACACACACACACACACACACACACACACCCTCACACACACACACACACACACACACACACACACACACACACACACACACACACACACACACACACACCCTCACACACACACACACACACACACACACACACACACACACACACACACACACACACACACACACACACACACACACACACACACACACACACACACACACACACACACACATGTGCACTTTGTACTTATACTCACGTTTCTCTGAAAATGTCATTCCCCTCTTTAATTAACTATGGTTTTTTATTGGTCTGCCACCAAAAAGGAGCTCATAAAACTCATTCCTCCAAAAATAACTACCGGTAAGTCAGAGTTCTGAGACCAAGCCCAGGGCTTTCCGTTCTATATCTCTGTATTACTGACCTTATAGCAAGGTGCTAAAATATTATGAGCTGCCATGAGGAAAAGATTCTTGCAGTCATCTAGTTCACACACACACACACACACACACGCACACACGCACACACACACACAAGCACACACACACACACACACACACACACACACACACACACACACACACACACACACACACACACACACACACACACACACACACACACACACACACACACACACACACACACACACACACACACAGACACACACACACACACACACCCACACACACACACAGAGAGAGAGAAAGAGACAACACACACTCATGTGTGCATTGTACTTATACTCACGTTTCTCTGAAAATGTCATTCCACTCTTTAATTAACTATGGTTTATATTGGTCTGTCATCAAAAAAGAGCACATAAAACTAATTCCTCCAAAGATACCTACCGGTAGCATTTGTGTGAGTGGGTGAGTGTGTGTGTGTGTGTGTGTGTGTGTGCGTGTGTGTGTGTGTGTGTGTGTGTGTGTGTGTGTGTGTGTGTGTGTGTGTGTGTGTGTGTGTGTGTGTGTGTGTGTGTGTGTGTGTGTGTGTGTGTGTGTGTGTGTGTGTGTGTGTGTGTGTGTGTGCATAAAGACATCTTTGCCATTGCACTATGCCTATTCAAGTGAGAAATTATCACTTTAAGAGTCCTCTGAATCCTGAATGACATTTTTACTGCTGTCCCATCACCATTGGAATTAGATTCCTTTGCAAAAGCAAAGTGCACCTTGTAATTATCCAATTCAGATGTCTCCATTTTAGTTTGAAGCGTGACCAGACATCTCCTCTACTGCAGCTAAAGGAGTCAAACTGAAGGTCAGAACTATTGTTATGCAGAAAATGACCATGAGACAATAACAGGCAGGGATATTGTGGGTTATGTGATTCTTTACCACTGGAACGCTCTTATAAAATACTGATTCATTATCAGATGGTGTTTACCCTAGAAAAGAAAAGTATGTGGTAACATTTTTTTGTGGAAAAATCCTCATGTGAGCAGACTTCTTTCAACGCTTCTTGATGGATAACCTCATTACAACAGTGAAATATTGGGCAGACAAATTCCCCAAAACAATACTGTTTTATTAATGTAACAGCAGGTATTCTTACATTTGCCTTGTTATAAATTATTCCATGGAAAATCCTCATTTGAAACAACTGAATACCTGCTGTTGCCTCTAGAGAGGGCTATACCGTCATGGCCAAGTGTCACTGTCATGTTTAGTCCTGTGTTGTTGAGGTATTTGTTTCTGGTTTTGCCAAAAACAGCTACAGTAGATGGCATTGGGAGTACTACATACTTAGATTTTGTCATTTCTGACGGTTAGCCAATTCCATTGAGTGATGCTGTCTTTCATAAACCTCCTGCTTTCTTCTTATTAAATATCACATTTATTTTATGACCAATATATTCCTAGTATACGTTGCTGCGTTTGTGCTTACAAGATCCAAAGCATGCTTTTGATGTTGGATTTTAAATGCCTGGATCGATGAGAGTAAAAGCTGTATACTGAGCCGATACTGAGTAAGTAGCTGTACAAATGGTTCTCACAAGGAAGGGAGAAAAAAGGAAGACATTGTTCTGATAAATACTTGATGCATTTTCTCGAATATATATATATGTGGATGAGTAAGAAATAGCCAATGTTTTCTGGGTAGCCAAAGCTGTGGATCTGCTTCAGGGAACCCTAATGGGAAGACTTTGAGAACAATGAGTTTAGAGAAGGGGAGAGAAGAGGGGAAGAGAACACATAGACAGAGAGAGAGAGAGAGAGAGAGAGAGAGAGAGAGAGAAAGAGAGGGTGGCAGAAAGATGGAGGCAAAGAGAGAGGGAGGCAGAGAACAGATCTGTATTTCCTCTCTCTAAGGACCCTGGCACATATTGAGAAGCCCCAGTGCAACATCCTAAAAAAGGAAACATACTGTATTATCAAAATGCAAATTGGAGACAAGAGAGCAGTGCTTCATTGTTCCACACTGAGAAGATTAAAAAAGATTGATTGGGATAAATCCTAGCAGATATTCTCTACAAACAAATGTATTGATACTTGTCTGAGGGTTACCGTACCATTATGTCAAAATAGTAACACAAAGTGTCATGGGCTTACCTTTAACAAGATAAAACCTACAGTACAAACATCAAATTAATGTATGTTTTCAGTGGTTGATATATGCCATTTCTACCTCGTGCTACATCAGATATGCAAAGGGGTCTTTTGTTCCTCCACAAAATTCAGTTTCAAGCTATTTTCCATTCTAATGCATTTTTATCATCTGCCTGAAAGTAGTGCAAGCAATGCCACCCCCGTCCATCATCCAACATGCCAGTCAACTAGGATCAAACACCGTGGCTGCATATTTTGTTGTGCGCAATCAACTGCCTGATGCTTGTTGGCAGTGAGTCCATGCACAATACTGTACAATGTAATCGACAAACCAATATACCAAGTCCCAATGCAGTCAAAACATTATTGTCCTGTATGCAGTGAGCTCAAAAAGTATTGGGACAGTGACAAATGTTTTTGTTTTGGCTCTGTACTCCAGCACTTTGTATTTGAAATTATACAATGGTTGGTCCCCTAAAATGGGAGGATAATGTACAAAACTGGCTGTAATTTCTAAACAGTTTACCAGATATGGATGTAAATACCCTCAAATTAAAGCAGACAGTCTGCCCTTTAACCTCATAGTCATTGAATCATTTCAAATTCAAAGTGCTGGAGTACAGAGCCAAAGCAACAAAAACATGTGTCACTGTCCTAATACTTTTGGATCTTACTGTATATTTCCACGCTATGTGGTTGGAATAATACTGTGAAATTGTGAACATTTTGATAATGCCCTTTTAGTGTAAGAGCTGTTTGAAATGACCGCCTGAAATTGCATCCTGTTTTGGTGGGATGGAGTTTTGGCCTGCCTAGTGACATCACCAGGCGGAAAAAAAGTTAATAGACCAATAAGAAAGAGAGTTCCAAACCTCTCTGCCAACAACAGCTAGTTTTCAGTTTTCCTCTCCTCACTCAGACCAGTTGCAGACAGTCCAATTAAAATTATTGCTTGAGAAATTGCTCTTTGCTAAGAAGCTATTTTTGATTATTTTTGTCCATTGTAGTTGAAAACGATCACAAGGTACTAACTACATTGTTACATTTCAAGTTTTAAGGTCATGCACACAAGAACAGAGAAATGCTTTTATTGCAAGCTCCAAACCCAACAACGACATATGTTACCCAGAAATTATATGATATTGAGATAAAAAACGGCTGCATCTGACCTTTAAAGTCTTAATTTACAATTGTTTCACACACAGTCAAGGCTTTGAGTCCATGGTCCACCTGCTACAAGCCTGCTTGATCAAACAACAAACAAGCTAGTGTCAGACCTTTCCCCTCTCCCTGGTATCAACATGCACGTCTACAAGTCAATTGCCATATTGCTCACAGTTCAAAACTAATTACCACAGAATATGTCAGTGGAAGCCCATCATTGGTTATATATCAAGATCTGTCCTTCATCCAGCAGATAACTGCTGTATGCTGAAATGAACACAACGTAACCATCTCATTTGGATTCAGGTCCTGCGGCAGTGGTGACCTCTCTAGGCGAACTTACTTGGCTTGGAAATCTTGGTGTATTTGGAAAGCAAATGATCTGTGCTCAGTGTTCAACAAGTCTATTTCCCTTTCTATCTCTGAGAATTATACTATTTGTTTAATCCATTCGAGAAGAAAGTGGATTTTTGCTGTTGTTGGAAAAGGGTAGCCTTTAAAATGTTTGACATTTTGTGGCTGAAGTGAACAATGTCACTCCATTAATGCACATTAGCATGAAATTCACCAGTTGGGGTAACTGTTGGTGTTTCTCAGCATGGGCATTTCCATATACAATTAAAGGATCCATGAGCACCAACATGTGAAGTCACAGAAGCATCTCAAATTGGGTGTCAAATGAAAGCTATATTTTTGAGACATTAAGGCATATAGTATATATTTTCAACCATTATCCATCCTCAAAATAAGGAATAAGCAAAGGCTTTGATTACTGGCCAAACAGATGGAAAAGGGTTCTTAGACACCATCTACCAGAAAAGTTTTAAAAGGTACTAGAAATACATCAAAACACAATTATGTTGATGTAAAGACCATTGCCAACTACATTGAACAAAAGTATATACAAAAATATATACAAAAATGCAACGATTTCAAAGATTTTACTGAGTTACTGTTCATAAAAGGAAATCAGTTAATTGAAATAAATTAATAAGGCCCTAATCTATGGATTTCACATGGCTGGGACATGTGGATCAGAAAACCAGTCAGTATCTGGTGTGACCACCATTTGCCTCATGCAGTGTGACACATCTCCTTCGCATTGACTTGATCAGGCTGTTGATTGTGACCTGTTGATTGTTGTCCCACTCCTCTTCAATGGCTGTGCGAAGTTACTGGATATTGGTGAGAACTGGAACACGTTGTTGCACATGTCGGTCCACAGCATCCCAAACATGATCAATGGGTGACATGTCTGGTGAAAATGCCGGCCAAGGAAGAACTGGGATATTTAGAGCTTGCAGGAATTGTGTACAGATCCTTCGATATGGGGCCATGCATTATCATGCTGAAACATGAGGTGATGGCGGCAGATGAATGGTACGACAATGGGCCTCTGCATTGAAATTGTCATTGATTAAATGCAATTGTGCTCATTGTCCGTAGCTTATGCCTGCCCATACCATAACCCCACCGCCACCATGGGGCACTCAGTTCACAATGTTGAAATCAGCAAAACGTTTGCGATGCCATACACTCTGTCTGCCATCTGCCCGGTACAGTTGTAACCGGGATTCATCCTGAAGAGCCCACTTCTCCAGCGTGCTAGTGGCCATCGAAGGTGAGCATTTTCCCACTGAAGTCGGTTACGACGCCAAACTGGAGTCAGGTCAAGACCCTGGTGAGGACGATGAGCACACCGTTGAGCTTCCTTGAGAAAGTTTCTGACCATTTGTGTAAAAATGATTCAGTTGTGCAAACCCACGGTTTCATCAGCTGACCGGGTGGCTGGTCTCAGACAATCCCGCAGGTGAAGAAACAAGATGTGGTCTGCTGTTGTGAGGCCGGTTGGACATACTGCCAAATTATCTAAAACGATGTTGGAGGTGGCTTATGATAGAGAAATGAACAATAAATTATCTGACAACAGCTCTGGTGGACATTCCTGCAGTCAGCATTCCAATTGCATGCTCCCTCAAAACTTGAGACATCTTGTGACAAAACTGCACATTTTAGAGTTGCCTTCTACTGTCCCCAGCACAAGGGGAACCAGTGTAATGATCATGCTGTTTAATCAGCTTCTTGATATGCCACACCTGTCAGGTAATGGTTTATCTTGGCAAAGGAGAAATGCTCACTAATGTAAACAAATGTGTGCACATTTTAGAGAAATAAGCTTTTGTGAGTATGGAAAATGTCGGGGATCTTATATTTCAGCTCATGACACATGGGACCAACACTTTACCTGTTGAGTTTATATTTTTGTTCAGTGTAATATCAACACATATTTAGTTTTAGATACATTATTTGCCTTTTGTAAGTTTAAGAAACAGCCCTGTGCCTTGTAGTTCCATTAACAAAAAGCCACATCTTTACGATATTTTCTAATTTCTCTACATCATGAGAAGGGAGGATAATGAAAGTAACCACAGAAGTAACAAGTAAAGGTAGACCTATCAATTAGTTATTGTGTTTTTACTGATATCAGTTTTGTTTATTAATTATTAAGTAATTAAGCTCGTAATTCTGTTACCAAATTACTAATGGAATTACTTCAAATGAATTGGCTACAATGGGAAATCATCGTAGTCACAAACCACAGATGGGGCACCTGCTACTTTCCTCACTGGCATACATGTTCAGTCATAACTGTTTTATTTCTCTTTCTGTCATCTGGTGGTCAAAACAAGAATGTGAAAAAAGTCTGGTCTCTCTCTCCCTCTCCATCTCCAGTTAATTTCACCTTTTTCACCTTCTTACTGACACCTACCATGACACCTACCCTCTTTCCATTTACTGTAACCAGGATATACACCCACTGAGCACCAACTGACATTGGATGTCCATGGCGTTAACAAGTAGTTGACATTTTTAGGTCCGGTCCCGCCATAATTTCAACGTCCACAGACTTGGCTAAAACATAGAAGTCCATGATTGGTTCTGAACCTTTCATACAGTAGATATAAATAATATAAAATGAAACATTCCCTTTGTCAGGCCCCTGTCTTTCGAAGGTAATTCGTAAAAATCCAAATAACTTCACAGATCTTCATTATAAAGGATTTAAACACTGTTTCGCATGATTGTTCAATGAACCATAAACAATTAAGGAACATGCACCTGTGGAAAGGTCGTTAAGACACTAACAGCTTACAGACGGTTGCCAATTAAGGTCACAGTTATGAAATCTTAGGACACTAAAGAGGCCTTTCTACTGACTCAGAAAAACACCAAAAGAAAGATGCCCAGAGTCCCTACTCATCTGTGTGAACATGCCTTAGGCATGCTGCAAGGAGGCATAAGGCCTGCAGATGTGGCCAGGGCAATAAATTGCAATGTCCTTACTGTGAGACGCCTAAGACAGCGCTACAGGGAGACAGGATGGACAGATGATCATCCTCGCAGTGGCAGACCACGTGTAAAAATACCTGCACAGGATCGATACATCCGAACATCACACCTGCGGGACAGGTACAGGAATGGCAACAACAACTGCCTGAGTTACACCAGGAATGCACAATCCCTCCATCAGTGCTCAGACTGTCTGCAATAGGCTGAGAGAGTTTGGACTGAAGGCTTGTAGGCCTGTTGTATTGTAGGTCCTCACCAGATATCACCGGCAACAATGTCACATATGGGCGGAAACCCACAAACTCAACCCTGGACCAGACCGGACTGGCAAAAGGTGCTCTTCACTGACGAGTCGCGGTTTTGTCTCACCAGGGGTGATGGTCGAATTTGCGTTTATCATCGAAGGACTGAGCGTTACACCGAGGCCTGTACTCTGGAGCGGGGTCGATTTGGAGGTGGAGGGTCCGTCATGGTCTGGGGTGGTGTGCCAGAGCATCATTGGACTGAGCTTGTTGTCATTGCAGGCAGTCTCAACGCTGTGTGTTACAGGGAAGACATCCTCCTCCCTCATATGGTACCTTTCCTGCAGGCTCTTCCTGACATGACCCTCCAGCATGACAATGGTACCAGCCATACTGCTTGTTCTGTGTGTGATTTCCTGAAAGACAGGAATGTCAGTGTTCTGCCATGGCCAGCGAAGACCCGGGATCTCAATCCCATTGAGCACTTCTGGGACCTGTTGGATCGGATGGGTGAGGGCTAGGGCCATTCCACCCAGAAATGTCAGAGAACTTGCAGGTGCCTTGGTGGAAGAGTGAGGTAACATCTCACAGCAAGAACTGGCAAATCTGGTGCAGTCCATGAGGAGGAGATGCACTGCAGTACTTAATGCAGCTGGTGGCCACACCAGACACTGACTGTAACTTTTGATTTTGACCCATTATTCCTTCACATGTCTGAGGAACTTGTTCAGTTTATGTCTCGGTTGTTGAATCTTGTTATGTTCATACAAATATTTACACATGTTAAGTTTGCTGAAAATAAACGCAGTTGACAGGGAGAGGACATTTCTTTTTTTGCTGAGTTTATGTTTCAAAAGTTTGGATGGCACAGTTCTGTACAGTACAGTAGAGGACAGTAGAGAACAGTATAGTAAAGTACAGTAAAGTAAAGTAAAGTAAATAAAAAAGTATTCCGCAGTACAGAACAGCAGAGTGCAGTACAATACACTACAGTAGAGCACACTAGAGTAAAGTATGATGTTCTACTGTATTGTACTGTACTCTACTGTATTGTTCTGTACTGAACATATCTACTATACTGTACTGTACTGAACTCTACTCTATTGTGATGTGCTGAGCTGTGCTGTGCTGTGCTGTGCTGTGCTATGCTATGCGGTACTGTACTGTGCTCTACTGAGCTGTACTGTAATGTCCAAACTTGTGAAACATACACGCCCATGATTGGTTCAGATTTGGTCTTGCCCTGACCAACCAAATGTGGTCTTGTTTGGGGGTGGAGGTCATAAGAATAATAGTATATAGAATAATAGCCAAATATTGCATATTTCTACCTTTGTGTACCTATTCAGGATACATCACCATAAACAGAATGATATTCATATCCATAATTATGCATGGTTGTATAGTTCAGATCAGTGGCCCATGATGTAATTCTCTTACCGTAATTTTATTTCCAGATGTAAATCCACTTCTCTTAATGTAGCTTGATAAGTCAAGGTGTCATGTCATAGCTGACAACCCATTATTTCTGCAGACATCTTTGAATCTTAATTCACAGCAGACATTTTGGAAAACAAGGTCACTAAACCTGTTAGATTTGACAGAAATTCTGTTACAAACTTTGCATCTGCACAGTTCTTCCAGTAAATTAGTTTTTGTAAAATGTTCAGTAGAAATTTGTGCATAGAGTTTGTGCATAAACTTTGAAATGAATGCTTTCTATTGGGTAACATTTTGAAGTGAAAAACTGGAGTCTTTGTGTAATTCCGTTACTGTAGAGTTGCCCGCTTACAATTTTGGAATTAGGCTATTGTAATGTAAATTAACAAACACCAGGAAGTAAAATGTAAATCTAGGGAAAGTAATGACATCACTGTTAATTCAACTGAAATTAATAGGTACAGAATGCCATGGTGCACAGAGGAATAAATCAGCATGCTATCTTATTTGGCAACACAAAAGAATGGCAAGACATTATTTCAAAACAAGAAAACTTGCTAATTAGAAAAAGGAGATTCAAATCATTCTCCACGAAGGTCACCTCCCTGTAATTGAAACTTATTTTCACATTTCACATTACATCCTGCGGTGTAATGTTTTTGCAAAGAACAAATAAATCAATTCCAGGAATGCTACTGTGAAAAATCTACTTAACACACAAATCAAGAGAATAATGACTACATTAGACATGCTGCTCAATCAAAATGAAGGATGAGCATGTTGTGTTATGGCATCAAATGTATGGTATCGTAATATGAGGGAAATGTTTTGTTGTGATCAACATTTATGAGGAATTCTAAAGCTACAGTTGAATCAAGCCAGCCAACAAAGTTCTATTCTTTCATATGCACCAGATTAAGTGTAAAATGCACACATTTCATATAATTCAATTTACTTGATGCCACTTTTGTGGGATGTTTCTTTCATCTCAAGCTTGGCAGACAATTATTGTGATACCCCAACCCCCCCACACACATCTATATTCCAAGTCGATAGGTCTCTCCTCATGAGTTTGGTTGCCTCAAGGTACTTCTATAGCCAACCAGTGTCGTTGGATTTTCTGCCTCTGGGTTTTTGTCTGGTTGCTGTCCAAGGTCCTGAAACAGCAGTGAGAGGTTTACAGGTTCACATACTGAACAAGCACATCTTTTCTCACTTCTGTTAAAAAATCTGTATAAATATACAAACTTGCATAACTTTTTTATTCTAACATTTACATTTTAGTCATTTAGCAGATGCTCTTATCCAGAGTGACTTACAATTAGAGCGTTCATCTTAAAATAGCTCGGTGAGACAACCACATATCTCAGTCCTAGTAAGTATATTTTCCCTCAATAAAGTAGCTATCAGCAAAGTAAGTGCTAGTAGGAAAAGACAAGTGCAGGTAATTTGAGTTATTTATATATATTTTTACATAATGTATTTTCCATGCTCAATAATGCCCTCACATTCTTTTCTCTCTTTCTCTGTGTGAGTTAGGATGAAGTCAAATACAATCCACACTATGCCTGCAAGATCAGGCCCAGACAACTATTTCTATAGGATAAACAACCAGCGAACAGCCCATGCTTACAATCTTCTGAGAAGATTGAAACTCTAAAGTATGTATTTGTGAAAGGGGCGACTGAAGAACATAAGGACATTATATTTGCTCGAGGGACTGAACATAGAAACCTCAGCTCCCACTGAACACAAATAACTTTGAAGTTACATTATGGACCATAACCATGTCTGATATAAGGAGATGAAAAGAGCAGGCTATTAAAACAGAATCTTACGTAATGCAATTTCATTCACAGGCAATGGAAAAGTTACCCAGTAATTTCATGAAGATATTATTACATTTTTGTAGCTATGTGTTAGCCAGATGGGTTTAAAAGTATTCTCTTTCCCTACAAAGTTCCATTTTAAAACCTAATTATTTGACACACCATTTGAATTTAGTCCATTTCACTGATAAGCATGACAACTGAAGTGGATTCAATAGTTATTTTTCCATTTTGTTTACCAAAGGAAAACAATGAGTAATCGCTCTTTTATGTTTTAACGGACATGCAAGCTCTTACAGACGGACTGAAATGGTCGCTCTGACTGACCAGAGCAAGTAGTTTGCACCGTTGTGTCACACCATTGTGTTCATTATTAGGGTAAACAAACCAAAAAGACTAAATCTTGTGCCAGGGGAACATAGCTCTTTAAAGTAACACAGCAGTCAATTACAGGCTTCATCATAGTAGCCTACTGTGTTTTGATATTTTTGGAAAGCATGTGTGTGGATTTGTATTCTGCCTATGCCATCTGATTGAATCTCAGCTACTTAAAACTGTTGAAGCAATTTAAAAGGTACATCCACAATCAACAGAGTCAACATTCTGTGCTAATCAGTGAATCAGGTAGTGTATACCTTCACTTGTCTGACAGACATGGTGTTTAGCTGTAATTTGGAGAGTGTACTGTAGCTAGCTGTGATGTATTCTGTGGGCATGCTCTACTGTGTCAGTCTGAGCAGATGAGACGCTTATCTGTGGAGGCTTTTCTACTCTAATTGAATCTCAGCGCTTCAAGTACAATAAACTAACTATATTCCCAGGCTTTCTCTGCATAAATCTCTAGTATGGTGCATGAGTAAATGAGCTCGGAATTCCAAATCATCTTTGTTTCAACAAAGCTTATTGTTTAATTGTATTGTTATAATGTACTCTGTTGAGTCTAATATGTTGTTACTGTCATGGTGAGATATATTGTTTAGTTTGAATTTTTCTTAATTTTTTTCATTTAGACATGGTGCAGGTAACATACTGTACCCCATCCTTCCTCACCAAGCCCACGGCTGGAATAGGAAAAATATAATAAGATGTTTAATTGGATCGGGCAATTTGTAAATAAACCCCTCTCCTTTATTCTTATAAATATTCAATTTGATCTGTTGTCTCAGTATGAGGTCTCAGTGCATCCAGAACTACACAGAGAACTACCTTCAATCACTGGTATCTCAATCATGCAGTATATTACTTCACAAGGTAATGAAAATATCTAAAAAGATTATTGTAGAGTTATGGCAGGCCTCACTATTTTACCATAGATTTTTACTGCTCACTGATTAGGTTTGGTATGCCTGCTAAACTGCGCATAAATAACGCATGTAAATAGTTTAATTGTCTTCTAGCCTCAGTATTCCAATTCCAACAGCTCCTGGTAGCCTGGTGTCCTAGAGGGATTTGCTGCACGTAGGCGTACATGTTTTGGTGGAGATGTCCCCGATTCCCTGAAGGCGTAGTTTCAGAGGAATGGTGGCATTGGAGGATGGCCCAGGATCGTTTTTCCACTTCATTTCCACCATGTCTCTCCTCTCAGGCTGCATCCTGCTCTACTCTGCTCTGAGGCTGAGCAGAATGTTAGTGCAGGGATCAGAGACAGTATTGGAGTGGCCCTGCTCGGTAACCACATGGAACGCCCCTCTCTCTCTCCTCCCCCTCAAACAAACACAAAAAACCTGAGCATAAATAAAAGATGCAGTCCTAGAATACGACAGACCAGAAACAGATGTAAAAGCAGGGATATGCCCCCAGCCTAGGGACATTGTTGAAGTATCTCACGTTCATGCTGCTGTGTTTATTCTAATGTTCACAATGAGCTGTGTGAGTGAACAGCGAAATAATCCTAACACATTCTGATCTCATTCTTCAGAAAATAGTCATCCAAATGATATTATACCGGTGCTTATTGTTGCCTGCATGGTTAATATTAGCAGCAAGAGGCCAGCACATTCATTAGTTGCTGAAAGAGCACTTTCCCCATGATACTATAGAGGAGAAAGTAGTGTATTTAGAGGACAGGATATTCGTTAGATATATTGTATGCTCATGGTGTGTTTTACCTAAAGTGTCAGTGCTGCCATTTTATACAACATCAGCAGCAGTGCTGCTGGCCTACTGAGCATCCTTGTGAAAGTAGCTTCCTTTCAACCCTTTGTCTCAGCCACAGTATTGTTTTCACTCTACATGCTAATGTACTGGAGCTGATGTTATTGATCACTTTAAAAGCTTTAAAAAAAAAAACGAATTTTCCTCAACTTTACTTAATTTGTGTTAACGGACCATTTGTGGAAGCATTGAGCAGTACAGACTCATTCTTTTTATAATATAGACATTATATACCGTAGCTCCAAACCCCTTGCAAGAAATGTGCCTTTTCCTAGCATGCCACATACAGTAAAGCTGTATCAGTGGACCTTCCACAACACACTGGCATCACATGACTCTATAATCCATACCCAAATCACCACTACCCACATTAACCTCACGAAGCACAGCAACCCTCTACAATTCAATCAACTGTTATCATACTTAAAATAACTATGATGGACCATGATTCTGAGCTGACTGACCACGACCATTATGCAAACTATGAACTCTTGCCCTGCACTTTATCTATCTATATTTCTTTCCATTATCTTTATACTAAAGTAAGAGTTTAGCTGGGCACATCGCCCTCATAGCCCTTGAGTTTTAACCGAGTGAATATCATGCTCAAGTGCACAGGCAAGGGGGGTGCAGTAAGTGGAGGTAGATTTACCCCCTTCACGGCTTGTTCCCTCCAGAAAGGTTTGTTTCCCTAATGCCCAGCCATCCACCTAATGGCCTCTCTGTTTAATACAATTAATAGCCATTAGTGTTTTTCCAGTTTTGTTTTCACTTGAGAAACTTTGTACAAATAAAACTGCTCAGGGGTAACTAACAGCCTTCAGTGGATTTTTTTTTTTTTTACCAGCGGTGGGAATAGTATCTCAGCACACAATTATATACATGCAATAGCACCCAAATTAATTACCTGTTTTATGATCTGGCACATTGTTATTTTCTGAAGAGAAAAAGAAGACCTCATATGTTACATCGAAACATGACCACACAACAAAGCCTATTAGCATATGATTTCTGGTTGAGATACTGTATGCGGTGTGGATTTCAGATTCGTGGCACGCACAGCTATTTATTTTACGCGACTGGGGGTGTGCTGTATAATTATGCAACAATAAAGTATGATATCTCCAGTTATATGGCCTTATGAAAACAGTACAATAGTTATGATACACATGAAAGAAACAGCCTTAAGTATGGGTGCCCCAGCGAACAATGGAAACAGAAGGGGAATAAATAATGTATGTGTTTTTCCACAAATGCCCCATAATAGATTGCCCTGACCATGGTTATTTTTACATAATAGATTTATGTGAGAGAGAGAGAGAGAGAGAGAGAGAGAGAGAGAGAGAGAGAGAGAGAGAGAGAGAGAGAGAGAGAGAGAGAGAGAGAGAGAGAAAGAGAGGAGAGAGAGAGAGAGAGAGAGAGAGAGAGAGAGAGAGAGAGAGAGAGAGAGAGAGAAAGAGAGAGAGAGAGAGAGAATTAATAGTCCTTGAATGGTTTTGTACATACACCTATACCGCTTATCCTATAATGTTAAGTTCACAAATAATACAAGATGTACTAAGTGCATATTTTTGCTTGGACGTGTCTTGTATCTAATATTTCTTTATTAGAATTGATCTCAAGGAGTCGTGAACAAAAGCTTTGGAAAACATGAGTGATGATCAAACAAGTAAATAAAGATTGATGTTTAAATTGAAAATAGATATGAGTGCTATACACCCCAAAATATGCTGTGTTAAAAACCACCCAATTTGAGTTATTTGGTAATCCAGCGCTGGATAATTAATGGACAAAACAAACACTGAGTTATTTTGACC
This sequence comes from Oncorhynchus kisutch, assembly GCF_002021735.2. NCBI lineage: Eukaryota > Metazoa > Chordata > Actinopteri > Salmoniformes > Salmonidae > Oncorhynchus > Oncorhynchus kisutch. The sequence continues at coordinate 27,854,899 of NC_034179.2, forward strand.
CAGCCAGTTAGGTTGTATAAATAACCCAATATGTTACCCAAACATGGGTTAATTTAACCATCAGTTGGGTTTTTATTCACTTTCATGCTGGGTTGACCCAGCAGCTGGGTCTTTGTAAATGTAATCCATAGGTTATTTTCAGGAGTTGTGGCCTATTTGGGGTGTGGCTTTCATTTATTAATTTTTGGCCACCTACGAGAGTAAATGTCATTCCTGTTCATCATGTTAAGTTTGATTTTCCTGGAATATTTATAATATTAATACAATTATATTTACATTATTATAACAAAGTGTTAACTATCCCAACATCGGGATGTGCATAGGCTCTTGAGGAACTCATACAAGGCTCATAAAAGCTACAAAAGTGTCAGTCTTTGACCCTTAAAGTAATAAAAAATACAACAGAACAGATGAATCTGCATGACTTTTACACTCACTGGTGGCCAAAAATAACTATCTGAAACCCACATGCCCCTACTAAGCCACACCTCCAGTATTTTGATCTGACCCACTGGGTCATACTGTATCTCAATAACCCAGCATCAACAACCCAACCTTGCTCTTTATAAAGAAAACAACCCAACTAAGTGACACAATGCATGCAACCTAGCAGCTGGATCATCCAAACAACCTAGCATTGTGTACATCACCCTTTCTGAAAATGCATATATAAATGCAATGTGAAACATGAGTATGATATTATTTTTAAGTGGTGACATTACAAACCAGCCCTTATGGCAAAAAAGGTCAAATACAAGTTTGGCATCGATGATGCCAGTGTTGAAACGTTTAGGAATGCACGTAATGTGCTTCCCCGATGCTGCTGTTAGAGAAAATTGAAATTGTAAAAGCTATGTGTCCCCCAGCATGTACACAATGCCTCTCTCCCTACCAGTGTTTACTACCGTGGCACAGATTCATTGTTCTCATCAAACATTGTTGTGTGCAATCTTGACTACGTGCTCAAATCTATAATGTTTTCTACCCATCTTCAAGAAAGCAGGAGTCGCCACACTCAATTTAATGCAAGGTGCAAAAGACTGAGGCCAGGGAAGACAACGCGATGTGAGAAAAGGCTCTTGTTTTCCATCCAGCTGCATTTCCATACCCTCGGGGAGAGAGAGAAGCATGTATTTAAGCATGATCCAACCCCATGCCTGAGGAAAACGCATGGCGTTACAGTGGGAGACAGGGACAGACAAGTTAATGTGACACAGACCGCAGCACATACAATTGAGACAATGACCACTCTGAAGCAGTGCAAGACTAGCACCAGTAGTAGCTATGCTATCACTCTGAGGCAGCATAAGACTTGTCTAGTAGGCTTACCACTACTGATGCTATATGAAAGCTATCACTCTGAGACAGTGTACCACTAGTACCACTAGTGATACTATGAATACAGAACTATCAAATGTATTTACTGTGAGGAGGCATGTGGTTCGCTTGTGTCTTTTTGTGGTAAGCTGTCATGCCATCAAAGATGCCAAGTAGTCCTCATCTGTAATTTCTTCATCTAGTTGACAGACAGTCATAATGCTATACTGTATTCTCTAAGTCTGATGTATAGACTGCATTCAAATAAGACCAATGTCCATAAGAGGCCATTATTAACGTTTTTCTAACTTAACTCATAAATCTTGCCTTGATCTTACAGGAGCTGAAAAGTGACCTTAATTTTCAATCAAGATATATTCTTTTTTTTCCCTTAGGAGAACAAAATGTCCCAGTAGAAAAGTACTGGAAAATGTATTGGTGCTATACCTCATATTTATAGCTTTGCATAAAGGGATAATGGTAATTATGTGCATGCAGACAGCTGTTGGTTGGAGCATGGTGATATCATGCTCTTTGGTCTCACATGGATCAGAGCATGTCATAAGGATGACATACTGTAGATTCCCTGTAACACAGTTCATCATAACAACTTTATTTAGCATAAAGTATTTCATCAGATCACCAGGGATGATGATGCCTGCCTCTTGTAACAGAGGTGATCGTATTGCAGCCACGCACTGTATATTACCCCACCGGCTCCAGACAGTATTTTTGGCTTGATTTACAACGGGTGTGGACTGTTAATTACCGGGTGACATTGAAAAGCACAGAGGATTTATGATATTCAGCGACCTCCCTTGTGGCAGCTACAGGAGATGAGCATCACAATGGTGAACGTCAATGTGTGAGGGGGACAAAACAACATTTCCCTGTTTCTCACAGCAAGGCTTTAAAAGCCACAGGCCTAAACATATTTAGCCTTGTTCCAGGCAGCAAAGAGGCAAAGACCATTTCCCCCTCATATACTTAATAGCCCCACAGTTTGTCACTCTTAACCACAGTTTTACCCTTGTACAGTACACTACACTGAGTATCCACAGATACTTTAGACACTATAAATCACACATTTCCATCGATGCGGTATTAATGCATTTTGTCATTTGGGGGCTGGCTAGTGGTTTCTCATCACAATCCTGTCATGGGAAGAAGCCAGGATGTAATCTGCTTGCTATTGGGGATGTATTTCTACATTATTATGTTTCCGTGGTCATGAACTTGCATCTGAAAGACATATGAACGTTAAGTATGCTGAAGTTTCGTTTAACCATGAGTTGCCATGGTGAAAATGTTACTTAATAATGTCGTCAGCTGGTTCGTAGTTTTCTCTGTGACTCCTCTCATATTCACAATGACTGCCAGTTCTTTTGGCAAGGTGGGTCTGTATTTTCCTTCTCCAGATGTCAGGCTTTCACAATGATACTAATATGCCGGAAGCTGTAAAGCATGCTTTTAGCTCTATTGCCTCTCATTATAACATATAAGAACAAGATGTCCAGACTGCCTAATTGCTTTAGAGCATATTCATTATTCACTTATCCATTCAAATGAGTGTTTCTGCAGGGTACTATGACATCCTCTTTGACAATACTTAAATGCTACAGCACGGGTGGATGATATAGAACCAGATCACATTATTCAGACATGCTATGACTAGATCAATGTAAAGAAAAGGAACCCAACAGTATTTAAGCATCCCAAAGCGTCTATGAGAGGTGCTGCAGAGATCTGTCCCAGAAATAGCTGCTTAACTGTGAAAAAGGATTAGATCTGTGTGGATAGGAATAAAAATGTGTGAGATAGAGCACTGGTTTCAATAATGATATGTTTATATTTGCCGTTCAACAAAACAATTGTTTATGGAAGCATAAAACCTAAAAAATACCCATAGCATAAAAGTCTGGAAGAATTTTAACACAAATTGGTCATAACTGTGTCATAACTCAAGTATTTGGTACTATACTGAAAGGGTTAATCAGGTCCAAAGTTCAGTAACCTCACATTGTCTGTTCCTATTGATAGGGAAGGATGGAGTCCATGGACAGCCATCAGAGATGAGATTTCCCAGTCAGGCACAGATGGAGTGGTTGGCATTAAGTAGTGATTTAAAATCAGGTACCTTCTGTAATTTGTACCATATATCTGCTCACTGTTTACAGACCTCCAACAACAATGTCAATTTTGCTCCATTCTTTTCAAATTCAATGAGATGTGGTTTCATGAAAGGAGCTGGGCTGCAAAAAGGAGAACAGGAAGAGAAAGCGGGGAGAGTAAACAATGATGAGCCATGAAGGGGTCAGGGTTGGGATGCCTACACAGCCTAGATGACATTTAAGACTTTTTCTCTGGTTTTTGCATGGGTAAAAAAGGGACAGGGACGTGGAGTATAAACCTTTTCATCTGAAGTTTGATCTTTTCCCGAATACAGTCATCTTACAAGTAGAAAGGCTGGCCAAAAGGTTTTCTTGATAGCTGAGAAAGTCCGATTCTACAGATAAGGAAGTGGATTATACTTCCGAACATAAAGGAAAAGAGGCAAAAAAAAACACCGGTATTTTCTACCAAGCTGTTATAGGCTTTCATCAGAGAATGAACCCTCTTTTGAAGCACAAAGACATTCTTACAAAGCTCTCTCTATTAGATAGAGCGGCAGGCAGCCTAGTGGTTAGAGCGTTGGGCCAGTAAACGAATGGTTGTTCGATTGAATCCCCGAGCTGACAAGGTATAAATCTGTTGTTCTACCCCTGAACAAGGCAGTTAACCCACTGTTCTGAGGCTGTTGTTGTAAATAAGAATTTGTTCTTAACTGACTTGCCTGGTTAAAAATACACAAGATAGCTGCTTTAATCTAAACCAACAAATGTTCAACGTGCCCTAGTAGTTCCTTTGTAGATCGATACTTATCGTGCCATAGGAAATGTACTGACCAAAGCCAGACTAAAAACTACAAAAGTACTCAGGCACACCAAGGGATGAGACAAATAAACCACCCCTGCACTACAGATGTAGAATAAAGCAGTATAACTGCTATCTTTACATGTGGTTTGGGTCGTTTGGCGGATGTTGTAGGCTGTAGTAAAGAGAGTATATGGCCCCACAATGTCATAAGAAAATTCATTTTTTTCTACTGTCCTTATCTCGTTTTGAATTAATCTATGCTTAGAAAGCCTTACTACATAATTGATAAGGCTCCCTGTGTTAAAGATGACAGAAAGATAAGAGAATCCGATTAAGAAGACAGAGGTCACTTTCCAAGGACACCGATACTAATGCAGAGGCCAGTTGAATGTACTGGGAACTCACTGTGACAGTTATTAAAGACAAATGCAGAACAGAATCAAGAGATACGTTGTAAAAATAATCTTGCCAACTTTCAGAACAGTTGTAATTGTATTAAAGGTATTTTAGACACAGGAACAGTAAAGCAATTCAAAACAAACACCAGGAACCAACCATTAACCCACTGTCCTTTGGCACTCATAGCTGGCGGGAACATGCTGATTTTTAAATGTGGCCCTCTGTAAGTTCTATTGTATAATTTGTGCATTTTATTAGTAAATTGTGCTATAAATTGATGGTCCAAGATTTTTGAGTACTTCTATGTGACAATATTGTTCAGCACCCGTTTGCTAGTAGGACCTATATGCTCATTAAGTAACTCAGACTCTCCCTGTCATAAACTTTAATTTTAATCATAGGCTTCAATGATTTAGAAAATGTCACCCTCCCTTTACCCTAGCAATTGAGCAAGGTATCATTTGTGCCTTAACAAGGGAGCAAGTAATGATCTATACTATGCCGGATTAACTCCATTTCAACTCCATTCCTTTTCCTGTTCTACCAATGAAAATAGCATGTACTGTAGAGTAGGTTACAATACATGCTAGAACAGCATCCCAACAAGGGGACTTTCAAAAAATGAAGCAGTGTTGAATGATCAGATATGTAAGTAAAACTAATTGTACTTTTTATTTGTATTTTTTTAAAATATAATTGTGAAGTTTATTTGAGATCACGGAATCAATGAATAAGGAATATTGATGATGTTGAAATATTCTGTCATTGATGCTTCAATTCTGAGAGTGCACAATGGAAAAGCAGGGCACTTGAAAATCTTGGAAGTTGAGACTTAGAAGAGCTAAGAGCTATCCTAGCAGAGCTATCAAGAGTTATCAACCTATTGAGCAAAAGTGAGCACTCTGTCAAATTACATATTGCAGTGGTCAAAGAAATAGCACTTTTAAGGCTGTGAAGAGTGCCCTAAACATGTGAAGATATGCTGGAGAGACACAGGTTTGAGACGTTTGAAGATTGCGTAACATGACTGCGCTCCGTTCATGTCTGCATCGAATGATAAAGGCCACACGGTGTTTAGGTGTGCCTCATCTATGATTCCCTAAATAACATCTTACCCAGAACCCACTGTGATCTCCTCGGCCTGAGGAAAGGTGAGGAATAGACATTACAGAGTGATATCATTACAGAACAAACAAAGTACTAACAGAGGATCTGTACTTTTATTTAGGGACAGTTTGAAATTTGCTGGAGGGGGGGGGGCAACTCAACGGGCCATAAAACAATATTTTCACATGACCCTCCCCTTGTACTATCAAAATAATTGCACACCGTCCCCCCTCAAAATAATGCTTACAAACAACAATAACTGTAGCGAGCCTGTGTATATAAACGTGGATATTGACTTTGCCACTTAAGCATGCTTACTACAGCCTGCAGGGCTACAGGCCAGAAGGTTGAGGGTTTGCCGACCACCATAGACGAGCTCACTCTCCCTGCCTGTTTCATTAGGCCTACACTATGATCAGAGCAGGTTGCAGACAATGATCAGCTAGGGGGAAATCATATGTTCAACATATTTATAATTATATAAATATTGTATATGCAAAGGAAATCCACCAATAGGTTTCTGTACCAATGAACCACACAACCAATAAATAAAGCATACCAACTTTGGGCACTTCAATATCATGGTTTTGTGTTTCCGCACCACAATAAATAGACAGAAAATACATCCCTCCCTACCTTGTAGGCAGTATCGAAGGCTTGGCCTGATAATCTCTGAATATCATTTAACTTTTTCATGTTTTGTAGCAGATGTCTCTTACCATTCATCAAATGGCCACTGCACAGTTTGGATTGATTTATTCATTTTATTTGTCAGTAAATATATATATACAGTATATACTGTATTAACACACAGTACAAATATTTGTAAAAGTGACCAGGATTGCACAATAAATTCGGGGACCTATTTCCATTGTGGTTCATATTCTTTTACAAAAATACTTATACAATTACATAGACACAGGCAAATTACAGAGATACAGGCAAATTACAGAGATACAGGCAAATTACAGAGACACAGGCAAATTACAGAGATACAGGCAAATTACAGAGATACAGGCAAATTACAGAGACACAGGCAAATTACAGAGTACAGGCAAATTACAGAGATACAGGCAAATTACAGAGATACAGGCAAATTACAGAGATACAGGCAAATGACAGAGATACAGGCAAATTACAGAGATACAGACAAAAAAAAGGTTATGCTGTTCACACATTAGCAGGCTTTTGACATTCTTTTTGGTATGACTTTGAGTTGCTGTGGTAGTTTGTTCCACTAAACAGCGCTGGTATACACAAATGTGTTCTTCCCAGATAGACTCTTATATTTAAAACAGTCAATATTAGAATCTCTGGCTCTGGTATTATGCTGGTGGACATCTCTGATGTTTCCATCCAATTGATTTTTGTGGTTAAATTCCCATGTACCTAATAAAGAATAAAAGTGAAATGGGTTTCCATCACATTTTCAACTACTGATTCTACTGATGGTTTTGTCCCAAAAATGTTGCGTAGGTATAACGAATGTGTTTACTCTAGTATTGGCACGTGCGCTCTAATCAACAGCTCACAGATACAGTGTGGGTATAGCCTGCATGAGGAGATTATTATGCATGATGAGATTATTATGGACAAAACTGTGAGATCATTTTTATTTGTCAAACGGCAGCCAAGCATCGATCATCATGTCACCAGAATAAGACCCACCAGAATAAGGAGCATCAAGCTCGTCACTGTGCACTTTCACCACCCGGTGAAGTTCATTATTTCATATGTAGCCTAATAAACTGCATGCTTTCCCATGATGTCTTGACATTTTATATCCAACATGTACTTTACTCGCATAAAAAGGTTGGATGGAAACTTGGTTAATGTCAAGCCATTTTGAGAATGCTGGAATTATGTTGGACGAATATGCGCAAGCCTACAGGAGACTTTTGTAGAATCCTAATCAGATTAAAACATTATTACTGGTTATGTTAATGCCACATATAAAAGGTAATGCATTTTAAAAGTTAAATGACAAATATTTAGGCTGTAGTGAAGCATTAGGTTCAAGGTGCGCTAAGATTAGCTTCTGGGATTGGAGAGGAGCGGAGCGTGTGTTAAACTTTCCTGAATAACTGGGCATGTGTGGCCACATTATTATAGGACGACTTGGGAGAATGATGATCCACAACAGACAGCGCATCTCAGTATCCAAAGTAAAAATACAGCCAGACTAGCCTGCTACTGTGCCTTTCTAATAGACCCACAACTGATCCAAATCAAATAAACATTCAAATCACACGGCTTTTGTGCCGTTATTCAAATTGCATTTTCACTGCAAAAAATTACTCACTTGTAAACAATAATGTAATTATTGCAATTATGCAGTGTGGTGTTGTAGGCTAGTCTAGGTAGGATAATTGTATTGTCCCTCAACAAGATCGATAGGGGAGCTTTTTGAGCTGCGTGTCTCATGTCTTCAATGTTCTTTCATGCGCAATGATGCACCTGGCCTCTCCACTGCCTATCAGCTATTGCTATTTGTTCTTGTGGATTCATATTGAAAAGTGATGCAGCTTTAAATGCTTTTATGTGTGGTATGATTGCTAATAGCCTATTGCAGACCTGAACAGACGATCCATCTCACTACCACTATTGTCACTATGAATGGTGGATAGAGGGCAGGATAGACAGTTAGACTGGTAGACTATATTGACCTGTGGTATAGTAAAAGTTAGCATAGTGCTTAAGGGAAGTAGCAAAACACATCGGTATAGGTGAGGCACATGCAGGCAGATGAGGAAATGTGGCTATGATGGAAGAAATTATATTGTAAAACCTGCAAAATAGTCCATGCAAACCAGGGAAAAACACACTACCCTTCCCAGTGCCCAATAAAAAAACACACAGCCCTCCCCAAAGCAAAAAAAAAGTTAGACAACCCTCCCATATTTAAGACCCACCCCCAGTAAATTTCAAACTGTCCCTCTGTTCAACAATATATTGATTTGCATGTAGTCTCTCTGACAGAAATAAATCAAGCTACCTAGCATACGATTTGGTTATGGCATTTGATATGTTTGATATGAGGGAACCTTATGTGAGGGGGGTTGTCTGGGAAACATGCATGGTTACAGTACTTTGCCCTTAAACTATGCACTTTAACTATGCCACTTTGTTTACATACTCATCTCAATACTGCACTCAATACCATCAACTGTATCTTGCCTATGCCGCTCTGTACCATCACTCATTCATATATCTTTATGTACATATTCTTTATCCCCCATATTCTTTATCCCCTTACACTTGTGTCTATAAGGTAGTAGTTTTGGAATTGTTAGCTAGATTACTTGTTGGTTATTACTGCATTGTCGGAACTAGAAGCACAAGCATTTCGCTACACTCGCATTAACATCTGCTAACCATGTGTATGTGACAAATAAAATTGGATTTGATTTGATTTGAGCGAAGCATTGTGTGATCACCTCAGTACTAGCAAGACTGTCCCAAACCGACCAGTACAAGATGTGGGCGGTTGTGATTTTGAACTATAAGCATATTGTAGGACTATCATTTGGCCGTGTTTCTATCTTCTAGAGGAGTAAGCTAAAGGCTGTCTGAGCACCATCAAATCAAACTGACATTGTCCAGTCTGATCCAGTGTAATGTAATTACTTTCTGTAATGTAGTCACACCGCCCTATGATAGCTGTACTGTAGCTCTTTAAATGAAGAGATCTTTGTGTATTCCACATGTAATGCTAGTGTTATAAGATGGACATTATCAATATATTTTTGATTTGACATCAGTCTTTAATTTTGGCATGGAGACATGGGCTGTAGTTAAAAAGTCATCTAGTGCTGTCAGAGTGACCCAGCACTACGTTTGTAGAATGATAGATAGGCTGATCCATTCCTCTGTGAGGTGAATGAACAGGCTGCTATGCATCGGGATTAGTAGTCCTTCCACAGACTCCCAGATCAAAGACTGCATAAACTCACTCTCTTGGCTGGAACTGCAACAAAAGTGTTGAAACCTGTCTGAGTAAAAGAGATGCAGCAAATAAATTACGTCTCCCTTGTCTTAAGTAAGTATGTAAAGATTTCAGTCTCAGTGGCTGAGTGCTGGTTTCTTTTTAAGCTACCAAGCCACTGTGTGTCGGATGCAATTGTGATATGTCCTCTGACACAAGGACAAATAAAATGTCATCTTAAAGTACTTCTTTGTCTGTGTGTTCCATACAAAGGCCTTGGCATTTATAACCACAGAGTAGGCCTACTCCCCACTGGGCAAAGACGTCAGATCAGCATCCAATTTTGATGGGATTGTCAAGAAACATGAATTCAGTTTGGGATTAACCAAACCCTGGAAACACTGTTGTCGATGTTTGTTTGAAGATTTGGTTCAGTTAAGATGAAAACTATGTACATTGATGTATTTTTGTTCATTCTTAAAAGAAGAAAACATTTATCCACTGAAACCATATGGTATAGTGAATGTGAATTGATTGATGCGTTGATGGCTACTTCAATGAGCCATCGGTCAATCTTCCTGGCTAGACCAATTCAGTCCCATTTATTTTCCTATTTTCCATTAGTCTATATTTGTGTTGAAGCATTAACCGTGAGTGTCTAGTATACACAAAATTATATTTCCCATCAAAACCGTGTTAAAAATGCTCTCACCGTGAGATTATTTATCATGTTCCCCGGGGATGGTTGTATGAAAGCTGTAATTTATTTTTCTCACTCTGATGTTCTAGATGTTGCCTGTTACCCTGCAAGATGATAACAAGACAAGATCAGACAAACAAACAAAAATATAAAAGATTATCATTACATGGGACCCTCACAATGTGAAATCTTTGAACAATAGTTTATGTTAAGAAAGGTTTTGTTTTCATTTATATTTCACAGATGTTTTAATAGGTTTAATAAGTCAGGATCCTCACAGACGAAATCCTTGAATGATTCTGAAACCTACTGTGTCTGTAGCACTGTACAGCTCATTAGGCTGCAGTAGATTAATCAGAATAGTCACTCACTGCAAGTTCAGCCTGCTACATGACGTTATCTCACCCCTCTACCAAAACCTAGTAAAAGTAAGCTATCGTTTATCGTTATACTGTGGCAAGACTGGCCAATCACCTCTACCTTAAATGTAGGACCTCATAATAGCATCTAGTCATTTCCAGGGGCTAATGGCAAACTATGGTGTTAGGGAACTGTTCAGGGATTTTACAGTAACTATACATTATATACAGTATCATTAGGCTTAAACAGCATGCAACCTGAAGATGCCACATGCGCTCAGTTGTAATGGAAGTAATTCTATGCTCATGTGCCTTGTCTGTATGTTTGCTTTAGTCTATATTTATTGCTTTAATGGCATAACACAGGAACTATTTTCTTGCACCATTGAAATTAGTCCTTGATAAAGCTCAATGGTGCGGTGAGGCTGTATGTATTTAAATCTGCTGTATTGATTAATCTTGTTGCCTTGGTGCACAGCAGAGGCAGGGCTGTGGCCTCCCAGAGTTTATAAGACTCAGTCCTTGGTTCCCTCTGGCAGGACCCTTGCGCAAACAGATTGCAATTCAAATTAGCCATGATAAGCTAGCAGCCTTGAATACTAACGGCAGAAAGCAGCCAGTTCACAGGCAGGGATTGCGTTCAACTCACCTCCCTATTTGGATCTGTCTACATCCATTATTGGATGTAGACAGATCGTTGATGGTTGTCTACTGTAACAATCTGTTGAAAAAAGTGGCTTGACAATAGCCTACTTATAACAACAACAAATACATTAATAATAATAATGATAATAATGCCATGATCATCATCATTATCATTTTAATCATTATTAGGATAATTTTGCAACATTCAAAAGCGTATTTTTGTGTAATAATACACAATAATACCATTATAAGGTAGTGAGAACTACCTTTACACTGTTCAGCAATATCTCTTCACCCTGATACTGTCTAAATCCAATTTAACCCGCTTTAAATCTCGGCAGGCATTTACTGAATGTGTTGGATGTTGAAATTATTGGTCACCGGTGCCACACCCCCTTCCTCTCTGTAGCATATGGTATATTCCAGTGATGCTGAGTTGGTGATTGTGTCCAACAGGGAAGATTTGGTTGAAGATGAGCAGTTGAAAGATAACCCTTAGAAAAAAAGCTAGTAACTTTTAATACACGCGTTCCGGCATTACATTTCAAACACTGTTTTGCAATTCTCTTCGAGACATTCACCGGAGCATCATAGCCTATTCAGCTGAAGCGAGTGGAGTTCAACCATCACCATTGCGTTATTTTCTAAGGATACACGAGGATACAACATATACAAATATCAACAGTCGTATTATTTATCTGAAGTGAAGCTATGACATGGGAATAAGCCTCCGGAATGGTCACATCACGCAAAGGTGAGCCATTTGTGTAGTAGGCTAGCTACTGCTTTCAGATTGTGTGTATCGCAGAATTTCTACGTGGCGCGCAATAGTCTTATCGCTTGTGAATCGTGGTAGCCTCAGGTGCACAAACATTGTGTATCGAGAAACGGGAATGAAGAGTGTAGTGATAGCCGCGTATCAACACACAAGGTGCCGGCCAGGCTATTCTCATTCCGTGGGCCCGTGATGCTAATGTACATTACCTTTATGTTCCTAGCTGGTGATACCAACTCTGAGGAAAGAGACATTCTGTGGTAACCTACCTAAACATGACGATGTTGCTAAAGGCTATACACCAGACACGTAAACTTTACAGACTGATGGGTCATTGAGTTGACATGTCGGTCACTCACTGGGCACATATGTTATCTGAACGCCTAGTTTCGATTTACATTTGGTTGTGAATTAAACATGACATCAACAAAACATGTAATTGGATTTAGATTAAAAATTGGGTGAAAAAATACGAAATTCCCTAACGTTGATGACGTGGTGTCAGTTTAACACGTTGATTCAACGTCATTCAATTGAATTGTTTTGTTGAAATGAGTGGAAACAACGTTGATTCAACCAGTTTTTCCCAGTGGGCAGTGAGCCAGTGCATTAAAATATATTTGGCTACTTGTATACAGTAAGGTTAGGTTATAATGTAGCTCTATTTCTAAATGTAGGCTATCATGGTAAACTTGTGTATCATATGTATTATCAATGGTAGGTAGTAGTATTAGACATTCAGTAGCCTATGTAATGTCTGAGAACGTATCCTTGAGAACCCGCTATCAGTTGATCAGCTCCTCAGGTAAAGATGCAAACAAGTGCATGTAGGCTATGTCAAATGTAATGCCAATGCTCTTGGCTTGATGGCATGACCAGAAACAGAATATACAGTATGTTCCAACTGTCAAGGATGAAACAAAATTATTTTATAATAATATCTCAATTCTGTCTATGGCAGGTTGTATAGTTGCTGCAATCTGTTGACAACCTTGTGCAATGTGCAAGACAGACCCATCTTAAACTGGCAACTCAAATATGTGTTACTCAGAGGTGTCCAGTAATAGCTTACTGACATGGAACCTATGTTTCGTTGAAAACAACTATTACATATTATTACATATTTGTTACCTGCAATTATGATATTAGATATGATATCATAAGGCCACTGCGTATGATCAACACACGGCTTTCATTTACTCTCAGGCACAACCTGAAACACACAGGCTAAAATAGTCAGAACAGAGGCAATGTTGAGCTTCCATTACTGCATTTTTGGAAGATGTTAATTATATTAATCTGCATTGAGTAGGCTAGATGAAACTTCTGCAGACTCCAGATGTGTAATGTAAAAGTAATATTCCGTTATGTAGGCCTACCTCATGTACTGTAATGGATATATGATGATATTCTTATCAATTGCTATGAACCTCTCCGATAGATCAATACGAATATATAATCCGAATAAAACACCACTCATAAATCTGAAAACCAGTATTGGACTGAGAAACAGTGTGACAACAGTTACTTTTCTAGATAAAAGGACACAGTCATTTTTGAGAGCCATTGATTAACACATCTGTACAAGTAGGTCTGAGGGTTATATTTTGGGCTGTCACTAAGGAAGTGCAAGTGTCAAACGCACGTTAGTTTGCAATTTTGTCATGTTAAAACTGGCGCATTGGCATTTTCCAGCCCTAAAGCCAGGTTTGGAAATGTACCTGTCTAACATCAGCTCGCTTGCACTGAGGTGAGAGGGATGGCAATATTTGTAGTGTCTCCTTAAATACAAGCACAAAAGTGAGGTTCATGCAGTGCTAATGGGAAGTTTGGAGACCCACAAAAAGCCGGTCTTAACGGTAACACCGCTGATTATGGAAGGGATTTTGAGAGTGGAAGCTCAGCCTATCCAGCCATGACGCGCAGTGCCCTTGGAAGAGAGATTCCTTGTGCCGGTCAATTTCGTATTTAAAAACATTTTTTTAAACTATTGGTTTCCCCCCATTTCATTTAATTTGAGCAAAAACCAAGCATAACCTACCATCAAGGCTGTTTTAACAGCATTGCATAGGTGCATATTTTTATCCTGGCCATTAGCCAAGTAGCCTATGAATGAAGGGTTTTAAAAATATTTTGTGCTTTGAAATATTTTGGAGGTTTTTGCCCTCATGCCTTTTAATTATTCACAATTCACTGCATACTTAATTTCGCTTGATCAAGTAGGCTATCCATCCTCATTTTCAAAGAGTGCCCCTCATCCACTTACCAAACACACACTCCTCCAAACTATTCAGTACTCCTAGAATGCCATATCAACTGCATTTAAAAAAAAATCTGCCTTGCACAACAATACAATTGATAGGGGCTAGTATTTTGTGTAGATGTGCAAATGTGATGCATAAAGGCCTACATGTGCATACAGTGAGTGCCATGGAACGAGAGAAGCGATTTATGATATAATGCTTCTGACCCCATCCTATTTAGAAATATTGTTGTTGTTTTAAAAAACTGATTGCTTGTTTTCCGTTTCATATCAAGCCCTGTATTTGTATTTACTAGGGAGCAGCTCCTCTTCCTGGGGTCTATACACATTAAGGCACTTACATTACACATAAAACAAAAGATAAAACAGTGAATCAAATACCATTGTTACACCACTACATATCTACAACACAAAATGTATAATACCACCATACAACAATATTACAATGTACGTGTGTAGAGAGCGTGTGCTAGTGTGTGTATGCACGTGTCTGTACTTTTGTGTGTCTCTTCACAGAAAGAACCCCACTGCTCCATAAGGTGTATTTTTATCTGTTTAAAAAAAAATCTGATTCTACTGCTTGCATCAGCTACCTGATGTGGAGTAGAGTTCCTGTAGTCATGGCTCTATGTAGTACTGTGCACCTCCCATAGTCTGTTCTGGATTGTGGATTGTGAAGAGACCTCTGGTGGCATGTTGTGTGAGGTATTCATGGGTGTCTGAGCTGTGCGCTAGTGATGGGAGAAAAAATCCATACAGTTACATATCGGGATATTATTTTTGACAATATATCGTATTGCATCGTTTTGACAAAATTGCAATATTGTTTATGCGCTAGTTGGCTGTACCTGTACTAAAACCCTAGTATTTTCCCTTCATAGCTTGTTCTCCATCTTCTTTTTAAATTATTTGATTGGAGTTGATGACAATGCAAAGATCATCAATAACCTACAGAACTTGAGACCAACACATGCCGTATTAAACCATGGAACGCGTTGATTGGCAACCCACATAAAAAAATATTATATTATACTATGGTATAAATACTATAGTATTCAATGTAGTGTTTTTGCAGATTTTACTGTAGTATTCACTGTAGTATTTACTAGAGGTTGACCGATTATGATTTTTCAACGCTGATACCGATACCGATTATTGGAGGACCAAAAAAGCCAATAGCGATTAAAAAAATAAAAAATAATACATGTATTTGTAATAATGACAATTACAACAATACTGAATTAACACTTATTTTAACTTAATATAATACATCAATAAAATCAATTTAGCCTCAAGTAGATAATGAAACATGTTCAATTTGGTTTAAATAATGCAAAAACAAAGTGTTGGAGAAGAACGTAAAAGTACAATATGTGCTATGTAAGAAAGCTAACGTTTCAGTTCCTTGCTCAGAACATGATAACATATGAAAGCTGGTGGTTCCTTTTAACATGAGTCTTCAATATTCCCAGGTAAGAAGTTTTAGGTTGTAGTTATTATAGGACTATTTCCCTCTATACCATTTGTATTTCATTAACCTTTGACTATTGGATGTTCTTATAGGCACTTTAGTATTGCCAGTGTAACAGTATAGCTTCCGTCCCTCTCCTCGCTCCTCCCTGGGCTTGAACCAGCAACACAACGACAACAGCCACCACATCGAAGCGTTACCCATGCAGACCAAGGGAAACAACCACCCCAAGCTTAGAGCGAGTGAAGTTTGAAACGCTATTAGCGCGCGTTAACTAGCCAGCCATTTCACTTCGGTCACACCAGCCTCATCTCGGGAGTTGATAGATTTGAAGTCATAAACAGCGCCATGCTTGACGCACAACGAAGAGCTGCTGGCAAAACGCACAAAAGTGCTGTTTGAATGAATGTTTACGCCGCTCAGTCAGATACTTGTATGCTTGTATGCTCAGTCAGATTATATGCAACACAGGACACGCTAGATAATATCTAGTAATATCATCAACCATGTGTAGTTAACTACTGATTATAATTGATTGTTTTTTATAAGATAAGTTTAATGCTAGCTAGCAACTTACCTTGGTTTACTGCATTTGCGTAACAAATGTGGAGTGCAACGAGAGAGAGGCAGGTCGTTATTGCGTTGGACTAGTTGGATCCCCCGAGCTGTCATTGAAAATAACAATGTGTTCTTAACTGACTTGCCTAGTTAAATAAAGATTAAATAAAGGTGTAAAAAAAAAAGGCAAATCGGCGCCCCAAAATACCGATTTCCGATTGTTATGAAAACTTGAAATCGGCCCTAATTAATCGGCCATTCCGATTAATCGGTCGACCTCTAGTATTTACTGTAGTATTTACTCTTAACTATAATATAAATACTGTAGTAAAAGAAAACTGTTGCATATACTACAGTAATTAATGTTGTGTATTTGCGGATTGAGTATACTGTAGTATTTACTGTAATGTTTTTGCTGACATTACTGTAGTATTTACTATAGTTTTTTGGTTTTATTATCTTTGACTTAGATACGCAGTCTTTCTCCTTGAGGAAACCTACTGGAGAAATACTAAAAGAGCACATTTTCCATAACCTGTATGTTGGTAGGACTGGGGTCAGAATGGATAGTTCTGAACTGCTCTTTTCTATAACTTGTAGGGAACACAATATGGTTTGTACTTGGCATGTATGTTTCTCAAATTGCACAAATTAGGACATGGGGTAGGGGAATGGACAGGGTATATGGATATTAAATACTGTAGTATTTACTATAGTTAAAAGAGTGTAGTGTTTTTGCGGACTGTAGTGTTTTTGAAAAGATTACTGTAGTATTTACTACAGTGTTTTATTGCTGATAATACTGTAGTATTTATTATAGGATTCTGCACTATACTACAACATGCTATAGTAAGTACTACACATGATCGAGGGATACTACAGTGTGTAGTATAGTATTCTACAGTATACTACAGTTTACTACAGAATTCTACAGTAAGTACTGTAGTATTTTTTCATATGGGCAGTGAGTGGCCAAGCCCTTGCCACACCTACAACTTGTTTATTCATCAAAACCCAGCCCTGTCGCGCCACTGCCAGATAATGCTCTCATAATTCTGGCTGTGAGAGATTTACCATTGCATTAGGTTTGTTAAAATAGAGCCCTCAGTGTGTTTTGAGAAGTCATGTACACTGAATTCAATTGGTTTACATGGTACACCACCAAGCAGCCATTCCCTATGCCTTATTTCTCACTCAATTCAAATTAAACCACTGGATTTAGTGGTAGATAAAATAGAAATGCAAGTTTCTAAATGATTAGGAATTCTAAATAGTTTGCTTATGATATTCTGCATTTATGGCCAAGCACTAGTCCTAATCATACAGTTTGTACAGAAACACAGTTTGATTTGTATGATGCTAAACCAATACCTGGCCTGTCCATCTTACGTATCCTAACAATTCATTGCAGTTGGTTACTCATCTGCATAGTCTATCTTTAAACCAGAGGGGCGCTAAAGTAAATGTTTCTGTTTCGAGACCTTCATTTCACAAAGAAACCTTCTGTTATTATGTCATTCCATTACTTTTAGTATATCTTTTTACAGTTCAAGGCCTATAACCTTATGCAAGGGCATTTGCCTGGAAACTCTGCTGACTTGATTGCGTTTCACATTAATCAATGGTGTATTTTAAAACAGTTGTTAGTGACTGAATGCATTGTGTAATACAATAAATTATGTATCTTATAGGTTAGGTCACAGTTTGAAGACTGGAGGATAGTTTGAACCAAATCTTAAATCAGTAAATCAGTTATGCAAATATATTCCATTCCACATCCCACACATAAACTAATGGGAGATGCAGTTTGGTTATTCTTTCATTTAATGTCCAAGGAAATATGGAAACATATTGTTGCGACATTTGATGTCTGAAGGTGGTGAAAACAAGATCATTAGTATGCATATCTTTCCATTCCTAGATGAATGTTGGCCTGCTCAGTGACCATCCCGAAGCATACCTACTAAATGTATGAGACACAAGACTACTGTATGTGTCATTGTCGAGTATTTATTTTTGCAGAAAAGTACAAGGTGACACTTTATTTAATGGTCTGGTTATGAATTCTTAATGCAGTATCACATAGTTTTAGAACCATTAAATTAAGTAAATACACATGGCCTGTTGTTCACTGGCCCTTCTAATATCAGGTTAAAACATAGACATGTATTTCCAAATGTCCATATACATGGGCAAAGGACATACAATCATAAGCAGTTTATAAGAGGAGATGTACCAGGACAAGGAGCAAAGCACTGAGGAATGTTGGTTCCTGGCTGATAGCTGATAGCTGATCTTAAGGGCACTGTTGGAGGTGCAGTATTGGTAGTTGCAGTGGTTTTTTAGTGACAGTGTTGGGGGTGGTAATGGTAGTGGTGAATGTTGTGGTGGTGGTGGTAGTGGCAGTGGTGATGCTAGTGAGTTATTCTAGGGAGTGATAACCTTTTAATTAATTACCTTTAAGTTATTTCCTTGTTGTGTAAAATGAGACCTGCAGCTGTCTGTTTTTCTGCGTTATTGGGGATTATGTGTATATATTTTCAAAATGGTTAAGTTAATTACGTTTATTTTGCCATGTACATGTTTTGGTATCTAAATCATCATTTATTGTCAATTTATTTTGATAATTTATCAGCATGTGACCCTTATGGAGCCCAAAGAAACCACCTAAAGGCCTGAACATTTTCAGTTTTCTCATGTCAGATTCTATGGTTGTAATGAGGAATTCAGCATACCACAATCTCCAGTATGCATAATCATCATCATCTTCTTCTTCATCATCAAACAATTATGTCCATTAAACAATCATTAATCCCTACGTTCTAGTTGCATTAAGTGTGAACTCTGCCTCTCTCCCATTGGCTTTGAAACAACCAATTGTTTTCATGTCTGCCTAACCATAATTGTGTTACTTTGTATTCAACTGGTGATAAAAACATTTATTTGAAGTGAAGTTTTGGATGAACATTTCCCATAGCACATAGTGTATATTATTTAGGTTTCTCCCCATATCATGTGGTTGTATGAGCAGGTATTTTCCCATGCACCAAGATCCCATTCTGCCAAATGTCAACTGCCTATTTTCTATTCAATTATTTGTCTCCACCTACCC
This sequence comes from Oncorhynchus kisutch, assembly GCF_002021735.2. NCBI lineage: Eukaryota > Metazoa > Chordata > Actinopteri > Salmoniformes > Salmonidae > Oncorhynchus > Oncorhynchus kisutch. The sequence continues at coordinate 27,874,446 of NC_034179.2, forward strand.
ATGCTTGTCTTCTCAAATGATGCCGTTGGCATACAGTACAGTACCCTGTAGTCAAATGGATTGTAGTCTTTACAACAAAGGCAATAATTTCCCCGACCCCCCCCCCCCCCCCATCCTCTGCATAGCCTCCCACTTCAGCAGTGGTTTTCTCATACAACTACTGTATTATGCCTCACATTTTTCCTCATATTTATTGAAAGCTATATTGTACACAGTATTTTGTCCCGATCTTATGTTATAACATTTCAGTCTTTATAGTCATGTGTCACTCTCCATTTTCTTTTATCAGGAACATACTGATCATATAGTAGTATAGACTATACACTGAGTGTACAAAACATTAGGGGCACCTTCCTAATATTGAGATGCAGCCCATTTTGCCCTCAGAACAGCCTCAGCTCGTCAGGGCATGGACTCTACAAGATGTCAAAAGCATTCCACAGCGATGCTGGCCCATTTCGACTCCAATGCTTCCCACAGTTGTGTCAAGTTGGCTGGATATCCTTTGGGTGGTGGACCATTCTTGATACACACAGGAAACTGTTGAGGGTGAAAAACCTAGCAGCATTGCAGTTCTTGACACACTCAAACCAGTGCGCCTGGCATCTAGTACCATATCCCTTTCAAAGGCACTTAAATATTTTGTCTTGCCCATTCACCCTCTGAATGGCACACACACAATCCATGTCTCAATTGTCTCAAGGCTTAAAAATCCTTCTTTAACAGTCTCCTCCACTTCATCTACACTGATTGAAGTGCATTTAACAAGTGACATCAATAAGGGATCATAGCTTTCATCTGGATTCACCTGGTCAGTCTATGTCATGGAAAGAGCAGGTGTTCCTAATATTTTGTACACTCAGTGCAGAACGACTGTTAAAACTTCCATGATATATTAGTTTAATCTCTAAATTGTATTGATATAAATGATGCAGTTAAAAAACGGATAATTTAGAATTTCAGTACACAAGCCCATTGAAATGTCCTGAACCTATAGGCGCAGTACCTGACCACGTTCATTTGGCCTCACACTATCATGGAGAGGTGTATTGGGGCAGTGAGTTGGAAAGGAAAGGACGAACATTTGTGAGTGAAGATGAAATTCTCTCTTGACTGAAGAGGATACAGCCATAAAATGGATATTAGTAATGCACCATAACTCGTATCATACTGTACAGTAGTGGCACTAAATCTTTGTGGATATACAGTACCTGGCTTGGGCCTGAGCAAGAGCTCTTTCTTCATTCAAGGAGTTGCTCATTGAACCATGATTTACCATGGGTTAACCCTACACTGTACTAGAAAAACGACTGTGTTGAATACAGCATTGTCAACATGTAGGTTAGAGGTTAAAAGAAAAATATTGAAGCCAGAGATATTTTTGAGTTATGTGTATGGAATACCCAAAGTCATATTTGTTTGCTCTTGTATAACTTATCCAGAATGTGTCTGCTGAAATATATTAAGTGGACTCTAGGGAGAAACTTGATCAGCTTTTGTAGTTGTCTTGAAATGCTAATAGGGAGGAATTACATTTTGCTTGGTGGATATGTGAGTCATTGTTGTTGTCTTCTGCATACCTTTCTCTTCCCCATAGAATCTACATTATGTATAAACTGAGACTAATGACGCTAGCATTGAATAAAGCAGAGCTGGTATAAGACATTACAAAGGAAGGTTTGTTATGAACAACTGAAGATTTCTAAAGTTTACCTCGTGCCACTAGAGACCAACGATCAAAAATAGTGAATCTGCTCTACTGTTGTCTTACAACAAAAGAGCTACAGTAACAACATCTACAAATATTTGACTCACAATCCAACTCAGTGGTTTCTATTAGGATCTATGTTCTTTATCAGAGAGGGATCAGAACGACAGACAAGACAGGATGCTTTCAGCTGATTAGATGGTTCAGAAGAAAGGACAAGGAAGCTCTGCTGTGGAGATTACTCCAGTTAACGACAGTAACACATAGTACCAAGGTGAAATAAACAAATGAATGGATGACAAGGAAGAACTAAAATAGTCTTATGTAGAATAAACAGTTTCAATTGGATTTGGAAGAGCAGTGGAGCTGAATTAAATGCATATATTCAACTACAATAGTTTTCACACTTTGCATGTCAGTGTTATTAGTTTTCGAGCAAAGCAAATTATGTTTTTTCAAATGAGTTTTGACTGGTATGTGATTTAGTGTGTTCAGTACATGGCACATACATTCCATGTCTAGCACGGATGATTGGTTTGAAGGACTGGCTTTGGAAGGGCCGGCCCAGCAGAGTGGATGGGAGGCTGGGAGCAGCCAGCTGTGATGCATGGTGGAGACGCACAGTGGAGAGAGAGGCTTGACAGACGTGCCGGTAGGGATAGTGAATAATGTGTTGCATCTAAGGGCTTGTCCATGCGGGAAGGATGGAGCCAAAGTTGAATGTCAAACGGTATACTGTTGAGGGATGACAAAAGCGTGAGTGTCATACAGACATTTGACATTGGAAGATTCTGAGTGACACCTTCTTACACTCAAAATGGATGATTTGCAGCTGCAGCACAATGCAATGAGGACCATGAAAGTGGAAGATATGTCTCATACAATAAATTGTTCCCTGGTGCCTGTCAAAAGTGCACGTGTCTGAGTATAACACCTCCATTTGATACATGGCTTGGGAATAAAGTGGACGTATGCCTTTATGGGAGTGTTCTATTCATCCTTACAATAAGATGCCATTCTCATAAGAGATCCCTCTACTTTACTTATAACCCTGGTGCTCCAAATTTGGCTTGTAATGTGAGCGAGCATCAAGAAAAACATTAGTTCTGTTGTAATCCATCTTGAGATCCATGTTGCCTCATTGGTCAATTCATCGAAAAGCTTTTATGTGCAAATGCACATTGCTCATTTCAGTGGTACCATGCAACCGTGTTTTAATATATGGCGTAACATTGGACTATTTGACATTATTTCCATAGGGGTTTTTGATAGGTCAATGGTTATTATTTAAATATTCAAACAGTGTAGTCTAGAGTGATCATCTCCTTTGATATAAACAGCAGTACCACCCACAGACTCTGAACTCTCCAGCTGTTTTCAAATCATAGTTCCAGTGCTTTTAGTTCAAGTCCATTATGTGTCTGTGTCTACTGGCAGTTTGGAGCATAAGCAAAGAGATGACTTGTTGTGTCATTTCCTTGGAACTTCAGGACCAGTAATGGTGGGGAGCACCCTTAAAACCAAGTCGTCCCATTCGTCAAACTGGGAATTAAACCAGCCTATAAAAGGGTTGTACTAGTTCCCATAAACCACCAAGGATTTCTGCGTAGCTAACCATGCATACCAGGCTTATAAGCCTAGTAAACTCTGAATTTCGTCTTGAGCTAGAACTGCCCACTCTCTGGGTGGGTTGCCGCATGCTGAAAAGGTTACAGGCTGGTTGCTTCAAGGGCCAAACTGGAGTTGAAAGAAAAACAAAGCAGACACCCCACCACTGTTTTGGTGAAAAGCTGAGGGATGGGGTTGGAGGAATGTACAAGGACTGACCATCTATTATATCAACATGATGTTTTGAGGCTATACAGTGTTTGTTTACTTTTATGTTGTTTACAAACATTGGACTAAAACAAGCTTATATTTGGGGTTCTGATGGGGTACCAAAGTTATATGAAACTCATGAGGCATTTCTAAGTTATATTCTTCAAGAATCAATGGGTATATATCTTTTTTTTTTTTACCTTTATTTTACTAGGCAAGTCAGTTAAGAACAAATTCTTATTTTCAATGACGGCCTAGGAACAGTGGGTTAACTGCCTGTTCAGGGGCAGAATGACAGATTTTGTACCTTGTCAGCTCGGGGATTTGAACTTGCAACCTTTCGGTTACTAGTCCAATGCTCTAACCACTAGGCTACACTGCCGCCCCAAATGATACTATTGGATGTTTGTATAAGGGAGGATATCCCCTGACTTTGAGAGGCTGCCTACAATAGCTTACAAGGAGCAGCAGAAATCAATTGCTGCTACTCAGATTCCAGGAAATATTAGGAAATATTAGGGTGAGCTCTCATTCACAACAGATAAATGCAAAAGACAATTGAGCACGGTTACATGCACACAATAATATATTATATATTAATATAATCGTTAGTTTAAAACATTTATATGCATTGATATTGCAAGAAGAACGATTTCACTAATAAGCCTGTTTACATGGAAACATCTGAAATCAGGCTTCTGATGGGCCTTTCGTTAAATGCAGAAAATCTTAAATCAAACTAAGCCTTCTACCATAGTGACCGTGCTATTTGATTCTGAGTTTGGACATGTAAAGTTGTTATGTGAAAACTGTTTCTAAGACGCACTCACAAAGATGCTTGCACATGCACAGATCAAATACACCGATTAATTCATTAGAAATAATTAGAAATATTGCTCAGAAAACCAGGTGTTTTAATGTGCTTACTTCGAATTATGACCTTACGCTGATTAAGATAAGCAGAGTAAGGTGTTTACATGACTAATGCCATACTCAGCCATAATCAGTTTAAAATCAAATTATTAGTGTGCATATAAACGTACTTGTTCCGTAGGTACGGTAGACAGCCGGTCGACGAGACTGTTGTATCGCCCATGGTAATCCCCTATAATATTGAATTATCATTGAATTATGTATACTCACCATCAAGCATACCATAGGCTTTCATTTGTGTATTTGTAGTATTTGTCTAATACACTGTATGCTATGTACTGTAGGTACTACCAATACATCTTTGGAGATAATTTGGATTCCCTAAAACTATAAAACTCTCTTCTATGAACAGCCACTTTTGAGCCCCAGAAACAAACATGTCTCTCTAAAGCAGAGAAATCAATGCCTCCAGCACTTAATTTGATAGCCTCATGTAGCTAACAGTGCATTACGCGCCGTGACAACCAAGAGCACCCTTTGAATGTTTACGATCCGTAGGTGTCAAGGCACAAAGGGAAAGTCACAGTGAAACATGCTGCCTATCAGGTCGTCACCTAAAATATTCTGCAAAGCTACGAAAGTTGAACCTGCGTTTATGGATTACTTTTTCAGGAGATGCTGCTTGTACTAGATTCTGGAAAGGGTTATTGCATTAGGAGGAGTCACCTTTAATCTGCACATAACAGGGTAGGAAAGAGAGGATTTCAGTGCGTCCCTCGCCTCCTCCATCTCTGGGCCCGCTTCATTAACACTGGTGGTGGGGTGGGGAGAGAGAGTGATCTCTTCACAGTCCACAGGCCTGCCTTGCAGGGCCCTGTGACAAGGTGAAAGATTATGATTGAATACAAGACCCCAGAGTTGTATAAGAGAAAAGGAGGAAGAGGCTACAGTCAAGTGCAATGGGTACCAGCATCCAAAACAGTGCTGTGGGTGTTAGTGTGTCCCTTGTTGTGGACTTCCTTAGGCTACCATTAGATGTTGGCTGTGATTACTTGGGAGACCAGTGCTACAATTGATGCAAGAGAGTAACAGTAACTATATGATTTTTAGAGTCAAAACAAGAAGCAACTGTTGACCATTCAGCAACAAGCTTGTAAAAGTTATTTCCCGAGGTGTGGGTCATGTTCATCACTCAGAAGGCCATACTATACAATTCCATTTCACCTATTCACCTACTGTATACAACAGCAATCAAACAGGAGAGGATAATAGTCATATATTTGTATGCCATGAATGTACAATAGTGGGATGTATAGTTTAGTGAGATGTATAGAAGCTAAGAGACACTGAGAGTGAAAGAGAGGCCTACATGTTATTGAGCTGTAATCAAATGTTGTTATAGTACATCCAGTCCCCCACTCTGCTCTGTTCCGCAAGCTGTGGCATCTCCATGTGAAGAGACAGGTGTCACAAAACAATCCCAGCACTCACTTAATTGGACTCCTGTCTTTCCTGGTGGAATGGACAGAGCAGAGCTGGTGTACTGTATATTACTTACTGTAGTGATGCACCATCTCTATTAATTAACTCTTACTGGTCTTCCATACAAAAAAATGAATGGACCTGCATAACTATGTTGTCGAATATTTGACTGTGCGCTGTTAGATGGGTTTCTTACCTTACATATGACCTAGGTTAAAATAACATCTCTATCTCTTAATTCTGTACCTGCTGCTTGAATGAAGCCACATCCACATGCAGAGCTATATTGGTGAGATTATTTTTTAGGTGTACTGTAGGCCAAAAGAGCCCTGCCGGTAACCATAAATATATCAGAATGAACTGGTGGGCCCTTACGGCTCCGCGGACATTTAAGTATGAATTGGCCTTTAGTTAGCGATGGGTCGTGGTGAGGCATTGTTTGATTAGTGTTGTCACATGGTTGAGCTGCAGTAATTGACCAAGTGGGGCTGCTGCTTGCCATTGTATCCAGACACTGCTGAAATATTAATTTGATGTTTTTGCGTCCCTGTGAGCATTGCTGTTGTTTTATAGCCTCAGAGGATTACCACTTAAAAGATATATCTTATTTTCGCTATTTAGATTTTCTGCTATTTATTCATGAGAGCTGTTTTTTCCATAATGAAAAACCATAGAATATGGGACTACTCTATTCACCTAAAACAAGAAGGAAGCCCGCTGAATATACAATAATACAATCATTTCTATAAGCACAAGTAATATACAGTGAATAAAATTGCAAATATATTCATGGTTTATTATTTAAGCGTATCAATTATTTATGGGAATCCATCTTCTATTTATGTCGCACAAATTTCCAATTTTTGAATAAGCTTACAGTGTATTAATGATTTATGATCATAACTCTTTTATGTTGGAAGAAAAAGAAGAAGAAAACTATTTTGACATTTAAATTAGTGGTGGGGATTTTTCCTCTGGAGGGAAAATTACACATGGCAACCTTGGGCAGGGCATGCCAGAATTGGGTTAATTTACATAAACAATTTCTTTGTGTGTCTGTACATGTGGGTGTGTATGGACACGTGGGTGTGTCTGTACATGTGGGTGTGTATGCACACGTGGGTGTGTGGGCGTGCATGTGTGTTCTTATCCATGTAGTGTGTGTGATGTTCAATAGCTGCAATTGTTATAGTAAATGTGAAGCAGGGAATGGGGTGTACACAGTGGATCTGAGGTGTTTTCTGTCATATACCCCCAATAACTAGTTTGGCAGTAACCCTAGATAGCTGCAGGTGCTGGGGACTCCATGGTACTTAGTGGGAACAGTAAAGCCTTTTATCACTGAGTCTTGTGGATTATCTCTAGTGCTGCTGAAGCAGAATTCCTCTCTAGGAGGCAAGAGAATCCTCTTCCTACCTGTTGACCCTATGTCCCTCATTGAATGTGTATACCTTAAAAGCACATTCTTGGAAGATGTGGATGCCATACAAGGCTGGGCCACCAACAAAACAATGGAGCAAATGCATCCCATGTAGGTTTGCAAAGGAAGGGTATATTACTTGAAACTTTTGAGGTTTACCAGAAAACTACCATTATTTTGGTGTCTTTCAAGGGCTTTATGTAATCTCTCACAAGACATCTAGTGACCCTTTTGGGTACTTCATATTATCACAGGTGTCTAATTATCTATGGCCATATGTGTGGCTTTATCGCATGTAAAATATAGGAAATACTAAAATAAGATGATTTAAAAATGTAAAATAGAATGACAAAGCAGTAAAACATTAGGCTAAATATAAACCATCAACTTAGTGAATATCATTGGTGTTTAATATTTCAGCAATATCCTTTCTATTTTTTTTATGTCAGTATGTATTTGTTGTCTTTTGCTTTGGTGTGAAGCTGGTGGCAGTTGTGAAAAAAGTAAATAGTTGGAAGAGTTGCTACTATAATAATGCCATTGTTGATTAGATGCTATTTTCATTAATTAGGCAATTTTCTCTTGAACCATATGGTTTATCTACTAGAAACTCTTGGACAATATGGACACAGATATCAACAATGTATACTATATATAAAAAATGTTTTTAACCAAAGTTACTGTTAATTACTTTCTGTTAATTACCAACATTACAGAAGATTCCAGTAACTTTTGTAAAATACCACTAATTGTGCAAACCTTATCCCATGACATTTTCATGCTACCTATTGTATATTATGTGTAGGAAGGAATTACTGTCCTCCAAGAACAACATTACTTTTTCTCTTTTGAATCTGTCAACATGATTTTTTAAATCTTATGCCAACAAATCATAAACTATGGAGTAAGGTAAGGCAGTTACACCAATATAATTAAGATATTTATATCACCATTAATTAAATTACACATCATTAATTAAAATGACTGAAAATCTAACAGGCCTTACGATGTCAAATAGTGTTCTGTTAAATACTGTCATCCTATTTCTCTTTCATTTACAACAAATTAAAACAGAACCTGTTTCTGTGTGAGTTGTATTGTTGAATCTAAACCGAGCCCAATTAATCCTCACACAAATGAATCACAACAGAATAGGAATACATGTTCTGTCAGGTTACAAAACTGTATCACTCAAACATCTCCTAAATACTAATCTACGTGTTCTATAAAAGTAGCTAGTAGACAATACTCTCTATCTCCTTTCTGCTCCTCTACGAGGGAACACAGACTTCATTATGAATTACTGGGTCGTTGCACAAAATGAGTGCCGTTTGGGTCCCTTTGGTATTTTAAATAGAAATTGTGCACCAGTATTGCATTTTAAAAGCCTGTTATAATAAATGAAGTGCCCTTTAATATAGACCACATGGAGAATTCAATCAATCTGATTCTTTCTATGAATATTATGCTAAAGTGCCAAAATTCAGCATTTTGACATGTCCCTCCGTCACTGTGTCACTTCTACGAAGATTTAAACCCACTTAATCCCCACATTTCTCAAGGTTTCACCATCATTGTAATGCCCTAGTTATTTTGTTGCTTTGACAAGGTCATTTCTGAAGATGATTATGTATTTGAATGTGGGTGGTTCGAGCCCTGAATGCTGATTGGCTGAAAGCCGTTGTATATCACAGGTATAAAAAAAAACATGTATTTTTACTGCTCTAATTACACTGGTATCCAGTTTATAATAGCAATAAGGCACCTCAGGGGTTTGAGGGACAGTATATTGCCAATATACCACGGTTAAGGGCAGTATCCAGGCATTCCAAGTTGCATCATGCGTAAGAACAACCATTAGCCATGGTATATTGGATATATACCACACCCCCTCGGGCCTTATTGCTTTATTTTATGTGAATAGTGATTAATTTGTCTGTCCTTCATTTTAAGGTTAACCCTTTTACGTGAACTGAACTCTTTTTTCAATTAGGTAAAACTATTCCTTTTTAAATATATTATTTTGCCAAAGAAACATTGAACATCTAATAGTCAAATCATAGAGTAAAAGCAGGTGAGCTGGCAATTTTCTGGTGTTTTGTGGTGGAAAACTGAGCGGGTCGAGCAAAACACATCAACCCTGTTACCCATATATAGACAGGCTAAAAATGTTTTAACCTCTTAAATGTTAAATCCCCTATTTAGGGGACCTTCCTTTTAATTTAATTGTTTTATCACGGCATATCAGGGTAATTCACTTGTAAATCTACATATGTGAGGCCAAATCGCTTCACTGCAGTTCTGCCGCTTCCCTGCTTCAATTCAGTTGACCTCAAATGACTCTGGGGTATCAGGTTACATATAGCCATTGGAGGCTCGGGAGTACCGCCTTAACGCTCATTCGCTGATTGGACTGTCCGTCAATTTGTGGAGGAACGGTACATCTCAGGCACACACGCTGTATAATGCTGCAAAGCTGAGAGTCTCACATCGTTCTATGACAAACACACATCGATTTATATCAAATTTAATTTAAAAAAAACTCAAACACAATTTGAAGATGTGAAACAAAACCATTTTGTGTTCATCACAGAGGGACAAACGTTATATTAGATGAAAGCTGAGATCGTGACGAATCAGTAAATTCGTGAGCCAGCACAAGTTCACAGATTTTCCCTGACCACTAGTTATATAAAACATTATTACAGTAATAAGGCAGCTGAAATCTTATAGCATGTCAATTGTAAAATGTATTGTGAGTATATGTAGATTATCAACAAAAATGTCAAGCCCTATCCCCCTTTTTTCATGAGTAGGATGTTCATAGCATATACAATTTCAAAATGAAATTTACGATATTCTATTTTTCATACTATTTACTATAGCAGTGCATACTAGTGCAAAATGTGCATATAAATCATAGATAAATAACATATTCCGCCCAAAAAGTATAAGGTATTACTAGTTACTGTTCATGGCCCTCTCATGAAGATATGTTTTATACGGCCATCCACTTAACATTAACATTCAACAGGTTGTTATATTACACTAGCTGTTATTAGCAGAGAGGTTTGGAGGTCTCTTTTCTTATTGGTCTATTAACCAATTTACCACATGGTGATGTCATCAGGCAGAAATTTCAGGCAGTCTTTTCAAACAGCTTTTACACTGAAAGGGCATTATCACAATGTTCACAATTTCACAGTATTATTCCAACCTTATAGTGTGGAAGAATACATAAAAGACAGGGAATTACATTTTTGACTGCACTGGGCCTTTAATGAACAACATATATATATTTTTGTGAAGCTTGCATTCAATTGCCTCTTCCTGTTGCACACAACAAGCTTCCATTCCCCCGTCATATGGGGATTTATGGCTGATTTAAGAAGAAATCATCAACCCTGTTACTTTATTTAGCAATTATAGGCACTTACTACAGTCATTTTTATTCAACCTCTTCAGATCGTAAAACATGTTTTTTATTAAGTTGAGCTCTTTATGACAGAATGTTAAAATTGGGTGAAATCAAACATTACTCTTCTCAAAAGGCACCGAATTGGTGGAAAGACCCTACTGTATGACTTGAGCTTAATTTCCCTTTAAATGATGTAGAGGACCGTGGCCTATTCCTTATTTTAATATGCTGTTTCTTGGTGGTTTTAGAGGCCATTATTAGGAAACTAGGAACAGTGAGAAGATAGTAGTAGATAGTGTGTAGTACTGTAAGAGCTGGTCAGTTTTGCTTCATGTGTTTAACTGAGACTGTCAACTGGTTAGAGTGTTGGGCCAGTAACCAAAAGGTTGATGGATTGAATCCCCAAATTGACAAGGTAAAAATCTGTCGTTCTGCCCTGAGCAAGGCCGTTAACCCACTGTTCCCTGGTAGGCCATCATTGAAATAAGAATTTGTTCTTAACTGACTTGACTAGTTAAATAAAGGTACATTTGTTGAGTGCATCTACTGCCTTCAGTTCACTCTCTATCAGTAATGGATTTCTGACTGGATCTCACATTAAAATCAATAGGAATTGTTCTCACCAAACTATCAGATCCAGTTATTTATTTATTTCCAACCAGTACCTGGTGTCAGCCGTGAATACACATAGGGACATTGACAAGATACACAACCTGCTAAAGTGTTGGAATAATTAGCTTCTTCTGAAAGGAGGCAGTGATGTGTGGCGAGCTGTGGACCTTACTGGCATCTCCTCTGGGAGACTGTTGGCTGTATTTCAACTCTATTACCATTAAAGTTATTCTATCATGTATACGTTTTCTCTAAATCATCCTTTAATGAGGTGGGGTGTTGTTTTGCTGTGCCTCATGGAGAACACCATCATTAGATGGACATATGAATACAATAATGTCGACCAGGGATGGGCAACTCCAGTCCTCAGGGGCCTGATTGGTGTCACACTTTTGCCTCAGCCCCAGCTAACACACCTGAGTCCAATAAGCAACTAATCATAATCTTCAGTTTAGAATGCAATTAGTTTAGTCAGCTGTGTTTGCTAGGGATACAGAAAAAATGTGACACTACTTCGACCCCCGAGGGCTGGAGTTGCCCATCCCTGATGACAACATTTTGGGACAACTATGTTGTAAGTTATGGGGCTGGAAACGACCTTTAACAGGCTAAACGTTTTGTATAACTTGTTGTTTATTAATGTTATTAAATTGTATAAAATACACTAACCCCTAGTTATTATATGTATACTTCTGGAATTCATAAGCATTTTTGTATTTGTTATTATTGTGTTGTTTCCATGAACAAATGGGAAACAGGAGATATGTTGATGTAATTGTGGGGTGATCCCACTACAAAACCAATGCTCTCTGTGGGACTTGTAGTAGGCCTATATCCTAGGTTTATTTTCAGTAAAAATCAAGAGTACCAATGTGAATTTAAATGTGATTTTCCTCAGGTGCATACCTCCAGCACACTGCATGGGTGTTATATGATGTTCCTGGCAGATTTTACATAATTGTGCTCAGTGGTCACCAATGAGGTGGGTAATTCTCTTTAATCATCATTGATTATTGTAGATCCCTAAGTGACAGCCCATGTTATTTTGGGTCTGTTTAAAATAGACAAATAAATAGCTAAACAACAGAGTTTGAGAGAATCTGTCATATTGCTCCTTGTCATGTTGGCACTTTACTAGAGGCTGAGGCTGAAACCTACTTTGATGTGCACTGTTAAGAGAAGATTAAAGACTTTGAATTATGGTAATGATTCAGTGGCCTGTAGGTTCTTTACCGTGTGTCCAAAATCATTGGGAAAAAACTTTGATCATCTGGGCTAACAAGGGAAGGTTTCCCTCTTTGGAACACGCTGTCAGTGAGTAGTAATTGGTTTTGTGGAAGGCAGTCACGGACCTATAGGTATGCTATAGCATTCTTGGGGAGGCAGTGATGTTGCTGTTGCTGTTATCCAAAGAGGGGTGTGTACTGTAAGTCAAGAACACTGGCAAGCATTATGAAGGTATTTGATAGTCTCGCTTTTGGGGTCATGTGAACAGAACAGGTTTGCTTTATAATGAATAATCCAACATGTCTTCCTGAAACTCCACCTAGAACACATCATCCAATCAATCAAGGAATGAGAGCAAAACATGATTTGGAGTATGTTGTTAATATCACATAGCATTACTGCCTACTCACACTCAATGTAGACCATGTCAGCCAAGTGGAACTAAGCTATTTAGCATCATTGTGCTTCTGTATCACATGGCTTTTGTAATATTTGTCTTGACACATGTCAGAAATTATATGTATTCCATAACATGCAAAACGAGACATCAAATTAAAAACAGAAAACTCATGCTTTAAAATATATTCATGTCAGTGTAGATAAATCACCACAGACAGATGACATGGTGCATCATAGAGAACCAAGCCAACCTGGGGCTATCTATTAAAAAACGTTCAAATGTTCAAAGATTCCTCTTTCATTTTTAGTGAAGGGCAGGCTTTCAGGTCTCATATCAAAGAGAAACATCAAGCCACCAAATGGGCTTGACGCAGAGGGGCCAGCATGAGCAGATCTACACAACCTGTGAAACCAGAGGGAGAGTATTGTGAAAAAGAGACAGGAAAGAGAGGAACCACAACATTCCTTGTTAGGACATGGCTTGGCCAGTCTACATTTGTAAATAACACCGCCTCTGTAGAGTGTGTAATGCTCCTAATATAATGTAATCTAATGGGTTGACCTTATAGTTGCAATTAGAGTATTTATGGGAACACTGAAACCACAGCTGTTTATTTCATCACTTTGATTCTGAAATGCAAAATAGTGAACTAATTGGAGAAATAGATAGCTACCAGGCAGCATTTTTGGTAAAGTTGGCATTATAACACTGAGCCAAAGGAAATACACAATGCCTAAGGAAATACTATTTTGAACCAGAGACAAATGTATAAGTAAAATGTGAGTATTTGTTTCAAAACCTAGATGATGTTGTGCGTTATTTGAATAGTCCCAAAATGTGATAACATACTATGCCTTCTTGACAGATTTGTTTAAAATGTGAGTACCACTTTCTAACAGCAAGCATGGAAAACAATATACAGGTAGTTGACATTTCCTCTCCTCATTCCCAGAGGCTATGTTTTGCTCTCTGGCCCCACTGTCATATCTTTTGCATGATATTACATACAAATTCTACTCCATGTTGCAAGTTAAAAAGATTAATGTTGAGGCACTTGCTCTTCAGCACCATGGAAAATTGCCAAGAGCAAAGAGGTATTCTTAGTTGACCCCGAGCTTGGCTTTTACATTTACTGTTATTTACTGCTTCAGTGTCTGTGTGTGCTTGTGTGCGAATGCACGTACAGTGGGGCAAAAAAGTATTTAGTCAGCCACCAAGTGCAAGTTCTCCCACTTAAAAAGATGAGAGAGGCCTGTAATTTTCATTAACTATGACAGACAAAATGAGAAAGAAAATCCAGAAAATCTCATTGTAGGATTTTTAATGAATTTATTAATGAATTATGGTGGAAAATAAGTATTTGGTCAAAAACAAAAGTTTATCTCAATACTTTGTTATATACCCTTTGTTGGCAATGACAGGTCAAAAAGTCTTCACAAGGTTTTCACACACTGTTGCTGGTATTTTGGCCCATTCCTCCACGCAGATCTCCTCTAGAGCAGTGATGTTTTGGGGCTGTTGCTGGGCAAGACGGACTTTCAACTCCCTCCAAAGATTTTCTATGGGGTTGAGATCTGGAGACTGGCTAGGCCACTCCAGGTCCTTGAAATGCTTCTTACGAAGCCACTACTTCGTTGCCCGGGCGGTGTGTTTGGGATCATTGTCATGCTGAAAGACCCAGCCACGTTTCATCTTCAATGCCCTTGCTGATGGAAGGAGGTTTTCACTCAAAATCTCACGATACATGGCCCCATTCATTCTTTCCTTTACACGGATCAGTCGTCCTGGTCCCTTTGCAGAAAAACAGCCCCAAAGCATGATGTTTCCACCCCCATGCTTCACAGTAGGTATGGTGTTCTTTGGATGCAACTCAGCATTCTTTGTCCTCCAAACACGACGAGTTGAGTTTTTACCAAAAAGTTATATTTTGGTTTCATCTGACCATATGACATTCTCCCAACCTTCTTCTGGATCATCCAAATGCTCTCTAGCAACTTCAGACGGGCCTGGACATGTATTAAATATTCACTCCATGTACATGCTTCTCGTCTCCAGCGTCGATCCTCACAGAATGCTGACACCACTATATGAAGCATCAGGGAGGTTTTTGTTTTGTTGCTGACGTCGGGTCCGGGTTCTGCCGCCGATGGAACTGGAGGTGCCTCAACTGGGTCTCTGGGCTTTCACGCCTTAGTTGTTTCGAGAGGTTTCCTTGCCCCGGTTGGGTCGGCAGGCTCCCATCCCACGTCATATCTCAGCCTGCTCGTCGGGCTCAGAGAGGTAAATGTGGAATAATCGGAAATGTGTAGCTTGTTCTGACTATACTCTTCAAGAGGTGATATTAAAATCAAATAATTATAACATTTATTTAACAATCCCTTGAAATCGGAACATACTTGTTAATGATTTTAGTAGTGGTGTAAAGTACCCAAGTAAAACTACTCGAAAGTACTACTTAAGTAGCTTTTTGGGGTATCTGTACTTTACTATTTTTTAAATATTTTTGACTACTTTTACTTCATTACATTCCTTGCAAGCCGAAAAGTACCATCCCAACCGTGAAGCACGGGGGTGGCAGCACCATGTTGTGGAGGTGCTTTGCTGCAGGAGGGACTGGTGCACTTCACAAAAGAGATGGCATCATGAGGTAGGAGAATTATGTGGATATATTGAAGCATTGAAGCAATCAGTCGAGAAGTTAAAGCTTGGTCGCAAATGGGTATTCCAAATGGACAATGACCCCAAGCATACTTCCAAAGTTGTGGCAAAATGGCTTAAGGACAAGAAAGTCAAGGTATTTGAGTGGCCATCACAAAGCCCTGACCTCAATCCTATAGAACATTTTTGGGCAGAACTGAAAAGTGTGTGTGAGCAAGAAGGGCTACAAACCTGACTCAGTTACACCAGCTCTGTCAGGAGGAATGGGCCAAAATTCACCAAACCTATTGTGGGAAGCTTGTGGAAGGCTACCCGAAATGTTTGTCCCAAGTTAAACAATTTAAAGGCAATGCTATCTAATACTAATTGAATGTATGTGAACTTCTGACCCACTGGGAATGTGATGAAATAAAGAAAAGCTGAAATAAATCATTCTCTCTTCTATTGTTCTGACATTTCACATTCTTAAAATAAAGTGGTGATCCTAACTGACGTAAGACAGGGAATGTTTACTAGGATTAAATGTCAGGAATTGTGAAAAACGGAGTTTAAATGTATTTGGCTAAGGTGTTTGTAAACTTCCGACTTCAACAGTATATTTTACTTTTGAATGTTAAGTATATATAATACCAAATACTTTTAGACTTTTACTCAAGTAGCATTGTATTGGGTGACTTTTTCTTGAGTTACTATTAAGGTATCTTTACTTTTACTCAAGTATGACAATTGGGTACTTTTTCTTACCACAGGGTTTTAGTGGAGCTTGTGATCTTTTTGCAGCTAAATCGAACGCTCTGCACCGTATTGTGACATTGAATTGATAACGACCTATAGAGTTTCAGACACTTGTAGAATCTATGCCAAGGTGCATTGAAGCTGATCTGGCTTGTGGTGGCCCAATGCCCTATTAACACACTTTATATTGGTGTTTCCTTTATTTTGGCAATTACCTGTACACCTATGAGTTAAGAGGATGGAAGCCCAGGGATACAGTTCTCCCTGTAAGGCATTGTTGTATATCTGAGCACTAAAATAAGAAGTCTGATATAAGGGGTTGTATTTGGCCAACACCTCAACAGGAGGATGGTCTGCCTTGTTCTACATTTTGTTGACCAGTAGGTTATGACCGGGGGAGGAAGCCCATCCTCGATTGTTTGCAGAGGTTGTTCAATATGGTTTTTAAGAACCATTGTTGTCTATAGTTTTCCTTCCATATTGTACCAAGGCTTACTAAAGGGAGCATAATGCTATTCACTGTTGTTTTACTGGCTTTGTCATCTAAACAGTATGCAGTGTATACAAATGCATTTGTTCTCCCTTGGGGAGGTCAAGAAGTATAGATGATCACATTAGTCAGGATCCTTCTCTGTGGTCAATGCCAAGCTCTATGAACGTGCGTGAGTCGTTAAATCAGTATTTTCTATTAAGAGTCACAGGGGAATCGAGTTTAGTCTGAACCTCATTGCCATTTCAGTCAGAGCCCTGCTTTTAAGGATTTGATCCTTTTTCCTTGTTTTCTGTTTTCTGTGCGTGTGCAGCTAGTCTTACCAAGGCCCACTATTACAGTAAGTGTATTCAGTTGTCATATGACTCCAGGAAAGCTACAGGATAGGACATTTCATAATATCTATGAATAATTGAAATGGTTCACATTTTGGTGGGATTACTGCCAGTAACACAGATACACTGTGGAGGACCTATTTTTTTGTGAATTGTCAGTCTTATATTATTCATCTTTTAAATAAAAATCATTGCTTTTTAAGTTCATTTTGCTGTCTGCCGTCACTAAGTGTCTCTGGCTTGGGGGAGGCGGATGGATAGGTGGGTCATGCCAGCTTAGTGCTTCCCCAGGAGAGTGGGTCTATGTGGGGCATGTTAAAGTGGGATGGAGGGATGGAGGTAGCTAGCCATAAAGCCTGTAGTGTAGTTAATTTTGGACCTGTCTGTCACCTGCTGGAGGTACATTCTGAAAAATGATATTACTCTGCTGATATTTCTCTCATCACTGAGCTGGGGGAGAAAATCTAACTGTTGATCTTGGATCATTACCTTGAAGTATGACAGCGGGCAATGGGTGGATATTTGGTCATCCTATTAAGATAAATAACTTGCAGAGAAGTGTTTTTTTAATGTATTCTATAGGGATGTAAGGATTCACTGATACGCATCGGTCCCCAAATGTTTAAGATACAAGTGCATCGGTCTGCGGACCCCAAAACCCAAAATATAAATATAAATGTTTTGTTCATATTAGATTCTTTCTACCTTCCCCCCCAAAATCTCATATTTTGTGACAACTGATGCATCCTCTCCTTCAGTGTTGAACTGCATGTGCAGTTGAAGTCGGAAGTTACATACACCATAGCCAAATACATGTAAACTCAAGTTTTTATTTTAAGAATGTGAAATGTCAATTTCTGTCATCACATTCCCTGTGGGTCAGAAGTTTACATACATTCAATTAGTATTTGGTAGCATTGCCTTTAAATTGTTTAACTTGAGTAAAATGTTTCGGGTAGCCTTCCACAAGCTTTCCCCACAATAAGTTGGGTGAATTTTGGCCCATTCCTTGTCGATATAGGACTCGTTTTACTGTGGATATAAATGCTTTTGTACCAGTTTCTTACAGCATCTTCACAAGGTCCTTTGCTGTTGTTCTGGGATTGATTTGTACTTTTTGTACCAATGTACATTCATCTCTAGGAGACAGAATACGTCTACCTTCCTGAGCGGTATGACGGCTGCGTGGTCCCATGGTGTTTATACTTGCGTACTATTGTTTGTACAGATGAACGTGGTACCTTCAGGCGTTTGGAAATTGCTCCCAAGGATGAACCAGACTTGTGAAGGTCTAAAAAAAAAAATCTGAGGTCTTGGCTAATTTCTTTTGATTTTCCCATGATGTCAAGCAAAGAGGCACTGAGTTTGAAGGTAAGCCTTGAAATACATCCACAGGTACACTGTTGACGTTGAGACTGGTGTTTAATGAAGCTGGCAGTTGAGGACTTATGAGGCGTCTGTTTCTCAAACTAGACACTCTAATGTACTTGTCCTCTTGCTCAGTTGTGCACCAGGGCCTCCCACTCCTCTTTCTATTCTGGTTAGGGCCAGTTTGCACTGTTCTGTGAAGGGAGTAGTACACAGCATTGTACGAGATCTTCAGTTTCTCGCCAATTTCTCACACTACCCCCTTTCATTTCTCAGAACAAGAATAGACTGACGAGTTTCAGAAGAAAGTGATTTGTTTCTGGCCATTTTGAGCCTGTAATCGAACCCACAAATGCTGATGCTCCAGATACTCAACTAGTCTGAAGAAGGATAGTTTTATTTTTTCTTTAATAATTACAACAGTTTTCAGCTGTGCTAACATAATTATAAACTTGTATTAACTAACACAACGTGACATTGGAACACAGGAGTGATGGTTGCTGATAATGGGCCTCTGTACGCCTATGTAGATATTCCATTAAAAATCTGCCTTTTCCAGCTACAGTACAATAGTAATTTACAACATTAACAATGTCTACACTGTCTACACGTGCTTCTACACCTGCATTGCTTGCTGTTTGGGGTTTTAGGCTGGGTTTCTGTACAGCACTTTGAGATATCAGCTGATGTACGAAGGGCTATATAAATACATTTGATTTGATTTGATTTATTTCTGGTCAATTTGATGTGATTTTAAGGGACAAAAAAATTGCTTTTCTTTCAAAAACAAGAACATTTGTAAGTGACCCAAAATTTTGAACGGTAGTGTACATCAGTTACACACACACACACACACACACACACACACACACACACACACACACACACACACACACACACACACACACACACACACACACACACACACACACACACACACACACACACACACACACACACACACACACACACACATACAACATACTGTACATGTATATTGACCCATTCCCCCCCCAGCTCATGAACTCCATCAGCAGCAGATTTTAGTTTATGATGGAAAATTAATGTGTTTATGCAGCAAATGTTAGTCTATCGAATTGTATTGTATCGCATCGAACCGAATCACATTGATTATTTCGCTAACCAACCTGAAATGCACTGAATCAAACTATGGCGTATCGTTCCATTATCGTATCGGAGCCCATGTATCTAGATACATATATAATCGTCTTGAAAGGGAAAGATGCACATCCTTAGTATTCTACTGTGTTGCATAAACTGGGAAGGCCATTTTCAAATGAAAAACCTTATGATGCACCTCTTTTGAAATGTTTTAATTAAAGTAGCTAATGTTTTCTCACACATGCAGGTGTTTCTACAGTTTGCAGCTGATCTGCCTCTAGTGTGGTGGTTACTGTTCACTTCTTACTTTACAAGCCCTTAACCAACAGTGCAGATCAAGAAGAGTTAAGAAAATATTGACCAAGTAGACTAAAATAAAAAATAATAGAAAGTAACACAATAACAATAACAATAATGAGGCTATATACAGGGTGCACCGGTACCGAGTAAGTGTGCGGGGGTACTGGTTAGTTGAGGTAATATTTACATGTATTTTGGGGGGTGAAGTGACTATGCATAAATAATAAACAGCGAGTAGCAGCAGTGTACAAAAAGGGAGAGAATGTAAATTGTCCGGTGGCAATTTAATTAATTGTTCAGCAGTCTTATGGCTTGCGGGTAGAAGCTGTTGAGGAGCCTTTTGGTCCTACACTTGGTGCTCCTGTACCGCTTGCCATGCGGTAGCAGAGAAAACAGTCTATAACTTGGGTGACTGGAGTCTCTGACAATTTTTGGGGCTTTCCTCTGACACCGTCTATTGTACAGGATGGCAGGACGCTTGGCACCAGTAATGTTCTGGGCCGTTCACACTACCCTCTGTGGTGCCTTGCGGTCAGATGCCGAGCAGTTGGCATACCAGGTGGTGATGCAACCGGTCAGGATGCTCTCGATGGTGCAACTGTAGAACCTTTTGAGGATCTGGGGACCCATACCAAATCCTAAGGGGAAAAGGTTTTGTTGTGCCCTCTTCACGACTGTCTTGGTATGTTTGGACCATGATAGTTCTGATGTAGACATACAAGTATTTTTTATGTATGTCTATGAAGACATCTTCAGTTCACACAAGAATCAGTTACATCATACATTCTAAGTGATAGGTTTGTGCGCTCGAGGCGCTCAAACCAATCCCTTTGGGTACACACTAACCCTGACCTAGGAACAGTGCTTATGTGAGGGAATGAATGAGCAGGGGTGAAAATACATTAGGGTAGAAAACACTCACCACCAGATGCATACTGTATAGAGCAATGACAATGACAGATCTCTCTCAGTTGGAAGAAGAGGTATAACTTCAGAGAATCTCTATGACAGAGATTGAGGCAAGGAGTGCCTACGGCATGCCTGTAGCACTGTAATGAAGTTTGTGGCTGGTGTGCCCATGCTGGACCGACCAGCCAGACTTTCCCAGACTCGACGGGGGACTTTCATCTGAATATTGTATCTCCCCACCTAGCTACCCAATTAACACCAAGCACTTTACCCTGCCGACTCCCAGGATGGCGCAGTCAGCATCATGGTGCATGACAAACTGGCACCAAACAACCAAACAGCCTTTGATTAATGGACTTAATACTGTAGTGTACGACACCAAGGCAGGATATTGTATTTGTACGGAAAAGACAAGAAATCAAATATTTGTCTTTTTTTTTCTCTCGTAGCAGTATGCCTATTCTACTCTCGCTCTCTCTACAGTGGTACTGATTCTTTTGTCATGGAGCTTTGGAATGTTAAGAGTGTTCCGGAATGGCACAGGCTTTCGCATTCTAAGGTTATGGACCACAAATAGATGTACAGCAACATTCATCCTGTTAAAGCCCATGGGTAATGAGCAAATGACTGTGTGTTGTGCAGGCTGGTGTTACTCTGAATGATTTGTGTGTCCACTTGGTGGTTTATTTCCAAAAACCGTAATCATCTCATTAAAAGCTACTTGGTGCTCATCAGAAGACACTGCCTTAGCCCCAATATGCTCCCATTAAACCTCTGCATTCAAAAAATATTTTGCTAAGCACCAGAGAGGTACGGTAGAACTAAGCAGTCTTAACCAAGCAGACAAATGGTATAGTTTGCAATTATGGTGCAACTATCAACCAATATCATTATGGAACATTAGGAAGAAAATTGATATTTACTGTAAGAGAAATAAGACTGATCGTCTCCCAAATGGAACATGATTCACATTCATAAAAGGCAAGGGTTGTAATATTAACACAATGTTATTTTAGGAATGCGTAATTAAATTGCAAGTTGCTTAGAAGTTAGATAAAATGTAACATTTTCCCGGTGCTACATTATGCATGTGCCCTTTCAGAGATGGGGAAATGTATATTTTCTATTTCTGCTGATTTGAATGACATTTACAGAATAATATTGATTTTTGAGTGTGAAAAATAAGTTGTGAATATCAACCTTTTTGATTGGATTTGTTGTGCCTTATGAACTTTGCACTGGATGAAGTCCGCCTGCTATTATTGTTCCTTTTTCACCAAGAGTCATTTAATACATTCAACTATGATATGTAACATTTTTGTGTTATTGATCATATCGAGAACTCTTTCAATCTCACTATGAAGATGTTCTTGTGATTTTTGTCTGCATATTCGGCACATGTTGGTTGTAGCTATATTACTGTATCCACTAAGTTTCTTTCGAAAGAATAAACAGATCCATATCTAAGATAAGAAGGTACACAAATAAATGATTGTATTTGCATGCGGTAGCCACCACTTATTTGTTTTTGGTCAGAGGAAGTGGTTTTGGGGCAGCTGAGTGGCGCAGTGGTCTAAGGCACTGCATCTCCATGCAAGAGGTGTCATTACAGTCTCTGGTTCAAATCCGGGCTGTATCTCATCTGGCCGTGATTGGGAGTCCCATAGGGTGGCACATAATTGGCCCAGCATCGTCCGCGTTTAGCCGGGGTAGGCCGTCATTGGAAATAAGAATTTGTTCATAACTGACTTGCCTAGTTAAATAAAGGTTCTAAAAAATAAATACATTTGAGTACCTCTTGTAAGCCATTTGTGTGCACCAGTGGTCACCAACCTTTGTTGAGTCACAATTGCAAGTCGAGATCTACCTCTAAAAAAAAGATTTTTTTACATAAGCCTATGCAACATTAAACAATTAAAAAGGTTTTGTAGCAATAAGGTTTGTGCAGTAGGCTATAGACCTACTTGAATTGCTATGCTTGATTAGCTCTGCCAGTGTTGTTCTTCTCATAGGTACAGTATATGTACAGTATATGATCACACTGGTAATAGATAATTTGTTGTATTACTTGTGAGCATAATATTTTTTTGTTTGTTGCTGGACTGATGGCCAGTCTGAAGGGAGGGAGGGAGCATCGGTGAGGCTGCCTCTCTCTCGACCCCCGTCCTCTGTCCGCTGAGAAAGGAGGACACAATCTTCCAGCTGATGGCGAAAAAAGTCGCACTGCATTTCTGCCTCATGCACTAATCCATGTTGTGACTCCTATGACCAGAGAAAGGGAAATATTCCTCGTTATTAAAAATGACACAAGCCGCTAATAATAGCAACACAAGCTTATCGGAATACTTTGGTATTTTATGGCTTAAAGAAGTGTTGAACACAGTGTTGACCGTGCTAAATAACAACTTAATTACGGAATTACTGATAAAAACAGTAGCTCTTTGCTGTAGTCTCTCTCTACTCATGGATTTAAAGGTTTTTAAATCTCTGTACTGTTTATTTTTACAGTCTATGGATCGAGTAAACTGTGCAGACACTGTGATCTGAGCTATCTGAATGACTGCAGTAGGCCTATATATAGGTGCACTTGATTTGCTCTCTGGGCCTGTCGGGTAGGTGGAGTTCTACCTTCAGACACATGAAATGGTTTAAAATGGAAACACTTTGCCTTCCTGGTGCTAGGGCTGCAGAATGAAGTACATCTACCGCCAACAACATGAAACAAATAAAATAAAATAGGAACCAAGGATTTATCGTTGTTGTTTTTTACAGAAATGTTTGGTGATCAACTAGGAATATTCTTGGAAATCGACCAGTTGATCGCGATCGACCAGTTGGTGTACACAACTGGTCGATCGCAACTGTCTCTAACCTCATGATAGAGAACAGGGCAGCCTATTTAGTTGGTGTGGAGCTGCAGCAGAAGAGTCAGAGGATCAGGTGTAACAATAGGTGGTAGGAGTGGTAGAACTGGTAGAAGGCTGAATCAGATATGTATTTTTAAGAAATTATGAAAATGGTTGATGACAAAAATACTTAACCATTTTTAAAATCATAACTGGAACTGCCAATAGCAATATTACCACAACTGGCGAACAAATGCGAAAATAGCCTCAAACAGGCAAAATGCCTATAAACTCAAGCATCTAAATATTATGGCATAGCTAGTCACATCATGTTACCAAGACAAAAATCTCTACCTTAATCCTTAATGAGGAGATGTGAGAATAGGCATGCTAAAAGGTTTTGACTAGATGGTATACAGCTATGGATAGAAGTGATTAGGAGAATTCATAGCAGATTAGGAGAATTTACGCAGAAGGTTAGGAGAATAAACGTAGCAGGTTAGGAGAATAAACGTAGCAGGTTAGGAGAATTAACGTAGCAGGTTAGGAGAATTTACGCAGAAGGTTAGGAGAATAAACGTAGCAGGTTAGGAGAATAAACGTAGCAGGTTAGGAGAATAAACGTAGCAGGTTAGGAGAATAAACATAGCCGGTTAGGATAATACATTTTAGGTTAGGAAAAGAATAAGGGTTAGGGCTAGCTAAAATGCAAAAATTCTCCCTGACATGATTAAAACATGGAACTTTTTTTTTAACGGTTTCTGTAAACCATAATCTAACCACAAACATGCTAAAAAGACCTGACCATTCGGCAGGTAGCCTAGTGGTTAGAGCACTGGGCCTGTAACCAAAAGGTTGCTGATTCAAATCCCTGAGCTGTCAAGGTAAAGATCTGTCATTTGCCCCTGAGCAAGGCAGTTAACCCACTGTTCCACGGGCGCCGAAGACGATGATGTTGATTAAGGCATCCCCCGCACCTCTGATTCAGAGGGGTTGGGTAAATGCAGAAGACACATTTCAGTTGAAGGCATTCAGTTGTACAACTGACTAGGTATTCCCCTTACACCTTTCAATGTCATGTTCTGACCTTAGTTCTTTTGTTTTAGTATGTCAGGGCGTGAGTTGGGTGGGTTATCTATGTTAGTTTGTCTATGATTTTCTATTTCTGTGTTTGGCCTGGTATGGTTCTCAATCAGAGGCAGCTGTCAATCGTTGTCCCTGATTGAGAACCATATTTAGGTAGCCTGTTTTCCATTGTGTTTTGTGGGTGGTTATTTTCAGTCTTTGTGTGTCTGCACCAGACAGAACTGTTTCGGTTGTTTCTTTGTTGTTTGTTATTCAGTGTTCAGTTTTTTCATTCGATAAGATGAACACTTGCCACGCTGCGCTTTGGTCCTCTCCTTCATCCAACAGCCGTTACATTCAAACAGGTTCATTCTAATTGTACACTTTCTGATTATACACTTTGATGGCAAAACTATTGCTCAAATAGACAAACAATGACCACAAATGAACGTGTTTATGAAAATAAAGGCTTAATTTGCATAAACATGAGCGTTTCTGATAAACAATGCAAACACTCCCACAACTGGATAAAACAAACACAGGGAGGTGGGCAGCGTGTGTCTAAAGCCTGAACTAAACTGCCTTATAGTCTATACAGTAACCTCACAAAAAAACTGCCTTTTTTCAACTGGTGGTTCTGACTCCCCAATCATCATTTTCCAGCCACACCTACCCTGAGTAATTACCTCTGCACGAACAGAAGAACAGCCTTGTCCGGCCAGGGGGCTGGCCACAGCACAGAATACAAATGGCCCATTAAAATGCTTTCAACTGCCAATTAGTCAAGCAAGATATGTACTGAACTTGCAATTAATAACCTTTTACCACAAGCCGGGTAAAGATGGCACAGCCTAATGAGCATTTGATTGTCATATTTGTCTTGAATGCTGTTAAAGATTACAAATGTCAGAGGGCAAAGTTTGTCAGAAGCCTCTTCTGATTTCTTGCTGAAATGTGTAGTATGGGAAGTTTTTCACCGTCTGTTCCCAGAGGATAGAAGCACAGTGGGGTGAAGACAATACTCTCTGCTTCACGGGGCGAGTGTTTGGGTCAAGGCCAAGTTTTAGTGGCTGTCAGGCAGCAATGATAGAAATGTCAGCCCAAGCAGAGCTCAGGGCAGAACAGACGGGTTCATGTCAAGGTTACCAATGTGCTTTACACTACACAGCAAAACACTACTGTGCTGTGATGAACTGCACTAGAACTCAGATGCAAAATAACAGTATTCATCATTGTGCTACTGTTATGTTTCTACTGGATAATGCTAATTATAAACACTGATTCTAAAAATAGTGCCAGGTATCAGGATGTGATGTTAGGATGCAATTGAGAATTCAAACCCTGCTATATTAAAGTTGCACTATGCAGAAATTACTCCGCCATTTCCTGGTTGCTAAAACTGTAATATTTCGGCAAATTTCAGTTTATGTAACAAAATAAGCTAGTATAGTGTAGACAATCATTGTTTCATCTAAACCGCTGTGAAATATATTTTCCATAAACAAAAATATTGTTGTTTCGGCTGTTTGAAGCTGGTGTATAAAACCGAAAGTAAATGATGCGAAAACAAAACGTAAGAATGGAAAGCTTAGGAATAGCACACATAGAACAGTAATATCACTTCTTAGACTTGGTTTCAACTAGAATGATAGATCTATAATCATTTCTGTGAATTTTGTCAGGTCGCTCAAAAAGTTATATATTAGCACTTTAAGTAGTGTGTAAGAAGACATTGCTCTAGGATGCAAGAACTACATTGTTCACCACATGATTTATGTCATCGTATTTGATAGCAGTCCATCAGATTCTGTTGAAAATTAAAGTTATCTCTCAATCTGTTCCTACAACAGCTCCTCCTCCCCTGTGTCTCTTAAAGCAACTCAATCTTCTACCACACCACCCAGCAGCAATCCCTTAGAACAGGAACATGTTGATTAAGGACACTAATATCCAAATAATTACTTTTTACTTGAGTGATATATTTTTTCTCACAATACTGAGACACAACATTATCCATGTGTGAGGTATATTAATTGTTCTAAATCTGTACTCTCCACTCTCATTCTTCCTCCAGATTGGTCTTGCATTGTGGATCCCATGACTGAATGAGCTTGGTTCAGCGTTGCCAGTCATGGAGCAGATGGATTGTAAGCCTTACCAATCATTATCCAAGGCCCGGAATGAGATGGAGCTTGCATACACCAGCTCCTCAGACGAAAGCGAGGATGGTAGGAACCTTTGCAAATCCTACACATCCCGAGAGACCCTGCCCGACTACGGCCAGGAGATGAGACTCAACTACAACAGCCACAGAGCCAAGCGGAAAACAGTGGACGAGCCCACTGGAGGTACGGCATAACACCACGAACCAAAAACCAGTTTAACCAGTCAAAGTGAGATTGTTAAATAGTATTTGAATTGAAATAACAATTCATTTGAATTGGTAACTGAAATGGAGGCATTTATTATGTAAATGCCTGTTCCATTTTTGAGTTATTGATAAACTCCCAAGTTCCAGTTTTGACATTCCAGGTTAATCAGTTTTCCCTGCACACAGGTTATGGTCAGTTATGAAGTCAAAATGGCAGCGAGGTTGCAGGGGGAAACAGGTAAATGCAGTGTGACTGGATAACTGATTGTATGCATGATAAGACATTGCAGCTTATCATGACTTTGCAGCTAGCAGAATGAATTTCATAATCTCATGTTCCCGTATCCACATATCCCCTGGTAAATGTATGAAAACATTGCTCTGCTGCTGCAGTGACTATGGAAGTATTGCATTCTAATGTGGAAGGTAGACTCGGGTTGTATATTGCTGCAAAAAATGCGAATTAGAGGTAATTCAGTTATTCCATCAATTGTTTCCTAGTCAGTCACACATAGGAGCTTTTTAACACCTTAGGGCTGTGTTGGGGTTTGGTGGGTGGGATGTGTATGGCGGAGGGGTTGTATAATTAGGTTTGAATTGACTTTTTCTCTGTAGAAAATAACACAATCACACCTCTATTTCATCCACGCTAAACACATCTATCGTTAGGAAATGAGAATAAGAAATGTGTGTTGCAGGGAAAACAATGTAATCAAGGTCAAAACTCAAAGAATTATGAATGGTTTGAGTGGAGATGTTTTTACTCCGTTTTCCATTGCAGTCTACATTGTTATCTACCTTATTCACTGGAGACATTGTGCAGTATGTCATCACTGTCTTTTGATGGTTCATCATGAAAATGTCACAGGGTCTGGTCTGCTTCAGGAAGACATGAAATACCACTATGGAGATTAAAAGAGGTTATTCCAGGTCCCATCTAAACCACTGGTTGAATGTTTACCTTTCACAATACACATTATAGGTCTTGAAATTATTATAGACTCATTTCTAATTTGATAAGACATTTGATAAGGTAAGAGTAATTTCCTACATTTCCATATTGCTTTATTACTTGTCAAAGATTCATGGTTACTAGGGATGCCCAGATAAGAGAAATCTGGGACAAAAACCAATATTTTCTTGGCTGTGATGGCCAATACTGATATCGGGGGAAAACAAGCGGTTGTGAGATTCGGGCAACAACACAATCAGAAATGGCAGTGTCATTGGAAAACAATGATTTATAGGAGCTACTGTAAGATTTCCTCACAACAGTTGTATTTTTTTATTTTTTTTGGCAATTCTACATAGGACCTATACGAAAGCTATTTGTAAGGTTATTGGGCATAAGTATGTACAGGTACAGAAGATGGACGAAAACAGATTACCGTAGAACATTATCGTAATGGTGATAGTACACTTGTACCGCCGTAGTTTTACTTTGATCAGTGTTGCTCTTCTTATGGTTTTACATACGAGTTCTTCTAACCTTATTCTGTCTCTTCTCATAGAGTCCTGGAACAAACGCAGAAATATAGTTGACATGACACATTCCTTGATCATTGGGATATCATTTGAAGAGAATAATTGGAGAACAAAGTAGTCATGCTGAAACTATGAGTCTGGTATAATGACCATGATGTCATTATAATCTATATGAGGATCCTCTCTAATGATGCCTATCAGTGATTGATCATTAGAAGATTAGAGTAGGTATTTCTAATTCAAATGATGATTTTACACTTTCTAAAGAGAACACTTAATATTTATTTCACATACAGTACTTGCCTCTTTGAAGGCACATTTTACATACCTATGAATAACACCTGAACTTCATATCCCTCACATTGATATGATTAACAGTGACATATTTCTAATCAAATGATCCTCTTTATACTGTAGTATCTTCTGTTCTTTAGATTTACCTTCAAACCTATGCGAATGATGAAAATACATATTTTCATCTATTGGTTTGTTTTTAACTGCAAATGTGAGCTCAAATCAGCTTTATGCTCCCATGTATTGCAGTATTCAAATTATACACTGAACAAAACATTTTGTTCTGGTTACCTTGGAAACTGCATAAAATGAACAAATGGCATTTGCTCGGAGCAGCAGCTTTTTCAACCTGAACAGATTGATAGCAAAACAGTATGCACAGGATTTCAGCCCCTTTCGTGGAGAGGAGAACATTTTCTGTGCTCATTTATGTGTCCATTTTCCGCTGGTGCCTCCATTTCGCGGCTGTGATTTTAAGGGGCAGGAGGTCGTAGAGAGATATTCACTGACAAGAAATTGGTCAAGGACATGGGTTCCTGACTGGTGTAATTAGTGTAGAGATTATTACTTGAGAGTGAGGTCAGGCAAGTCACCTTGGTGAGGGATTCTCAAGAGCAGTTTAAAGAAAGACGACACCTCTCCATATGCAAGCCGCACCACAGTGTTGTGTACACACCATGGCCACAGGCTGATATTTCTGAATCTAGTCACACAGGATTCTGATCTACATCTGATTATTGTGCAGCCCTGACAAATCCATTAAAACTGTTGCTAAACCAATTGACCTAAAATGTACAGTTTTAGAACACCTACTCATTTTTCTTTTCTTTGTACTATTTCTACATTGTAGAATTGTAGTGAAGAAATCAAAACTATGAAATAACACATGGAATCATGTAGTAACCAAAAAAGCGAGACTCTTCAAACAGCTACCCATTGCCTTGATGACAGCTTTGCACACTCTTGGCATTCTCTTAACCAGCTTCATCAGGTAGTCACCTGGAATGCATTTAAGTTAACAGGTGTGCCTTGTTAAAAGTTAATTTGTGGAATTTCCTTCTTAATGCGTTTGAGACAATCAGTTGTGTTGTGACAAGGTAGGGGGGTATACAGAAGATAGCCCCATTTGGTAAAAAACCAAGTCCATATTATGGCAAGAACACCTCAAATAAGCAAAGAGAAATTACAGTTCATCATTACTTTAAGACATGAAGGTCAGTCAATACGGCAAAATTTCAAGAACTTTGAAAGTTTCTTCAAGTGCAGTCGCAAAAACCATCAAGCACTATGATGAAACTTGTTCTCATGAGGACCGCCACAGGAAAGGAAGACCCAGAGTTGCCTCTGCTGCAAAGTATAAGTTCATTAGAGTTACCAGCCTCAGAAATTACAGCCCAAATAAATGATTCACAGAGTTCAAGTAGCGTACACATCTCAACATCAACTGTTCAGAGACTGTCTAAATCAGGCCTTCATGGACGAATTGCTACAAAGAAACCACTACTAAAGGAAACCAATAATAAGAAGAGACTTGCTTCGGCCAAGAAACATGAGCAATGGACATTAGACTGGTAGAAATGTGTCCTTTGGTCTGGAGTCCAAATTGGAGATTTTTGGTCCCAACCGTCATGTCTTTGTGAGACACGGTGTGGGTGAACGGATGATCTCCACATGTGTATTTCCCACCTTGAAGCATGGAGGAGGAGGTGTTATGGTGTTGGGATGTTTTGCTGTTGACACTGTCTGTGATTTATTTAGAATTCAAGGCACACTTAACCAGCATTGTGCAGCAATACTCCATCCCATCTGGTTTGGGCTTAGTGGGACTATCATTTGTTTTTCAACAGGACAAGGACCCAACACACCTCCAGGCTGTGTAAGGGCTATTTTTACTAAGAATTAGAATGATGGAGGGCTGCATCAGATGACCTGGCCTCCATAATCCCCCGACCTCAACCAAATTGAGATGGTTTGGGATGACTCGGACCGCAGAGTGAAGGAAAAGCAGCCAACAAGTGCTCAGCATATGTGGGAACTCCTTCAAGACTGTTGGAAAAGCATTCCAGGTGAAGCTCGTTGAGAGAATGCCAAGAGAATGCAAAGCTGTCATCAAGGCAAAGGGTGGCTATTTGTAGAATCTCAAATATAGAATATATTTTGATTTGTATAGCACTCTTTTGGTTACTACATGATTCCATATGTGTTATTTCATATTTGCTGATGTCTTCACTATTCTACAACGTAGAAAATTGTAAAAATTAAGAAAAACCCTTGAATGTGTAGTAGGTGTTCTAAAACTTTTGACAGGTAGTGTATTTTTTTAAATGATCAATATATTTAATTAAATCATTTTTTGTATCACTATACAGTATAACAGGTCTCAGGTATCTGCAATAATTTACATCACACTCTTTGTATAGTTTTGATAATATAATCTAATTAGATAATGTACAGTTCATCTTTGTGCGTAAGGATTAAGTGAAGGTACTCTGTTATATTTTATTCTGGTTAGCTATGTGACCCAGTCTTTATCACAAATGATCTCTAAGGTGAGGTCATTTCATGCTCGGCAGTGTAAATGTTGATAAAGATTGATCCTCCTTCACAGAGAGAGGTGGAGGTCCTGAAATAGACTTGCAGCAAGATGACAATAAACTGTAAGTCCTTTTGAGATGACATCTGTGAATCATTATCATTGAAAGTCATTGATCGTTATCAATGACTGGGAAAATAGACTATCTAGAGCAGTGGTCACCAACGCGACTGATCGTTCCTCAAGGCATTCCTAGTTGATCACCAAACTTCTGTAAAAATGGCAACGATAAAGGCTTGTGCACCTTTTTTGTGTATTGTGCTGTTGGTGGTAGGTGCACTTGATTCATAAGCCCTGCACACTGGGTAAGCAAAGTTTTCCCATTTTGAACCATTTCATTTGTATGAAAATACTAACTCCACCTACCGGGCAGACCGGGAGATCTGTGGCTAAAGAGTGTGCCTACTGCACTAGCCATTCGGGTAGCTCAAATGACGGTGCCTACAGAGCTTCCACGACCCCGGCCACAGCAAAGTTTGATACTAGCCTACACAAGATTGAATAACTGATAAAACCATGACCACAGAGAGACTGTTAAAGAATACAGCAAAAAGCTGCTGTTTTTATGAGTGAGTTCATGTTTAAAAAAAATGCAACACTATTACAAAACATAAAACTCACATCTCCCTAATTCCACTTGCACTGGGCCTCCCGAGTGGAGCAGCGGTCTAAGGCACTGCATAACAGTGCTAGAGGCGTCACTACAGATCCGGGTTTGATCCTGAGGTGGCACACAATTGGCCCTATGCTGCTCTCTCCCTCCCTCTGCTAAGACGCTTGTTTAAAACAACTGAGAACTCGGAAATCTCCATCTTCTGACTTCAGTGTGTTCTATACAACTGGGAACAAGGAATATGAAGAGATTCTACTGTGAAAAATATTTTTGAACAAGGGGGGGGGGGGGGGGGGGGGGGGGGGTTGAATGGGGCAATTGCACCGGCTTTCCAACCTGAAGATCACTGACGTGATCAGTCTAGCAACCTTTTGGTTACTGAACTTATCCCAGCTATGAAAGCTGCCAGAGAGCATGGGAACATTGCTTACATCTGCTACAACAGGCTTAGTAACTTCAGTCCAACTTCACACACATATTTATTTTGTCTCCATATTATGTCTATCTTTGATAAGCTACCAAGGAAAGGGCTAAGAATCGTTCATATTAATATATGTAGCCTTATGAATAAGGTTAATGAAATCATTAACTTGCTAACATCGGATAACATTAATATACTGTCAATCTCTGAAACTCACTTAGATAATTCATTTGATGATACAGCAGTAGCAATATAGGGATATAACATCTACAGAAAAGACAGGAATGCCTATGGGGGAGCTGTTGCTGTGTATGTTCAGAGCCATATTCCTGTGAAGCTTAGAGAGGATCTCATGTCAAATGTTGTTGAAGTGTTGTAGTTGCAAGTTCAACTGCCTCATCTAAAGCTTCTTGTCTTGGGGGCTGCTGTAGGGCAAGAAATGCTAACAGTCAGTATTTGGATAATCTGTGTGCAATGCTTAATAATGTGTGTGATATTAACAGAGAGGTCTATTTCCTGGGGGACCTGAACATTGACTGGTTAGCAACTAGCTGTCCTCTCAAGAGGATGCTTCTAACTGTGACTATTACCTTGAATATGACTCAGGTTATTACTCAACCAAGTAGAGTGCATACCAATAGTGTGGGATCTGTTACTTCCACTTGTATTAATCATACAGTACCAGTCAAAAGTTTGAACACACCTACTCATTGAAGGGTTTTCTTTATTTTTACTATATTCTACATTATAGAATAATAGTGAAGACATCACAACTGAGAAATGACACATGGAATCATGTAGTAACCAAAAATGTGTTAAACAAATCAAAATATATTTTATATTTGAGATTCTTCAAAGTAGCCACCCTTTGCCTTGATGGCAGCATTGCACACCTTTGGCATTCTCTCAACCAGCTTCATGGGAATGTATTTCAATTAACAGGTGTGCCTTGTTAAAAGTTCATTTGTGGAATTTGTGGAACTTCTTTCCTTCTTAATGCATTTGAGCCAATCAGTTAGGTTGTGACAAGGTGTGTGTGTGTGGGGGGGGGGGGGGACAGAATAACCCTGTTTGGTAAAAAAAACATATTATGGAAAGTTAGCTCAAATAAGCAAAGAGAAATGACAGTCCATCATTACTTTGAGACATGAAGGTCAGTCAATCTGGAAAATTTTAAGAACTTTGAAAATTTCTTCAAGTGCAGTTGCAAAAACCATCAAGCGCTATGATGAAACTTGCTCTCATGAGGACCGCCACAGGAAAGGAAGACCCAGAGTTACCTCTGCTGCAGAGGATAAGTTCTTTAGAGTTAACTGCACCTCAGATTGCAGCCCAAATAAATGCTTCAGAAAGTTCAAATAACAGACACATCTCAACATCAACTGTTTTTTATTTTTTTATTTTTTTATTTCACCTTTATTTAACCAGGTAGGCTAGTTGAGAACAAGTTCTCATTTGCAACTGCGACCTGGCCAAGATAAAGCATAGCAGTGTGAGCATACAACAAAGAGTTACACATGGAGTAAACAATTAACAAGTCAATAACACAGTAGAAAACGAAGGG
This sequence comes from Oncorhynchus kisutch, assembly GCF_002021735.2. Taxonomy (NCBI): domain Eukaryota; kingdom Metazoa; phylum Chordata; class Actinopteri; order Salmoniformes; family Salmonidae; genus Oncorhynchus; species Oncorhynchus kisutch. Next base: position 27,908,573 of record NC_034179.2, read on the forward strand.
GGGGTCTATATACAATGTGTGCAAAAGGCATGAGGAGGTAGGCAAATAATTACAATTTTGCAGATTAACACTGGAGTGATAAAAGATCAGATGGTCATGTACAGGTAGAGATATTGGTGTGCAGAAGAGCAGAAAAGTAAATAAATAAAAACAGTACGGGGATGAGGTAGGTGAAAAGGGTGGGCTATTTACCAATAGACTATGTACAGCTGCAGCGATCGGTTAGCTGCTCAGATAGCTGATGTTTGAAGTTGGTGAGGGAGATGAAAGTCTCCAACTTCAGCGATTTTTGCAATTCGTTCCAGTCACAGGCAGCAGAGTACTGGAACGAAAGGCGGCCAAATGAGGTGTTGGCTTTAGGGATGATCAGTGAGATACACCTGCTGGAGCGCGTGCTACGGATGGGTGTTGCAAAAGAGGTGGCAAACAAGTCAGGCTGCTCAGCTGTTTGGTTGGGTGTTGCCATCGTGACCAGTGAGCTGAGATAAGGCGGAGCTTTACCTAGCATAGACTCTGTTCAGAGGAGACTGTGTGAATCAGGCCTTCATGGTCAAATTGCTGCAAAGAAATCACTACTAAAGGACACCAATAAGAAGAAGAGACTTGCTTGGGCCAAGAAACACGAGCAATGGACATTAGACCGGTGGAAATCTGTCCTTTGGTCTGATGAGTCCAAATTGGAGATGTTTGGTTCCGACCGCCGTGTCTTTATGAGACGCAGAATATGTGAACAGATGATCTCTACATGTGTGGTTCCCACTTGAAGAATAGAGGAGGAGGTGTGATGGTGTGGGGGTGGTTTGCTGGTAACACTGTCAGTGATTTATTTCAAATTCATGGCACACTTAACCAGCGTGGCTACCACAGCATTCTGAGGTAATAGGCCATCCCATCTAGTTTGCACTTAGTGGGACTATCATCTGTTTTTCAACATGACCCAAAACACACCTCCAGGGTGTGTAAGGACTATTTGACCAAGGAGAGTGATAGAGTGCAGCACCCAATTGAGATGGTTTGGGATGAGTTGGACTGAAGAGTGAAGGAAAATCAGTCAACAAATGCTCAGCATTTGTGAGAACTCCTTCAAGACTGTGCAAAGCTGTCATCAAGGCAAAGGGTGGCTACTTTGAAGAATCTAAAATGTAAAATATATTTAGATTTGTTTAACACTATTTTGGAATCACTACATGATTCCATGTGTTATTTCGTAGTTTTGATGTCTTCACTATTATTCTACAATGTAGATCATTTTAGGACTAGAATGAGTAGGTGTGTCCAAACCTTTGACTGGCAATGTATGTCTTCACTAATGCTGCAAAGCTTTGCTCCAATTGTTGACAAGCATGCACCTGTTAAGAAACTAAGTGTGATAACTATTAGAGCCCCATGGATTGATGATGAATTGAACAAATGTATGGTTCAAATAAATTATGCAAAAGAGGTGGCAAACAAGTCAGGCTGCTCAGCTGTTTGGTTGACGCACTGTAAGTTGAGAAATGTTGTGACTAAAGTTAACAAAAAGAAGAATAAATTATATTACCAAAGAAAGATAAATGACATAAAACACAACGTAAAAATACTTTGGAGTACCTTAAATTATATTATGGGAAGAAAACCATTGAAGTTGATATTGCCAATCATTTCAACCACTATTTCACTAGTAAAGTAGAAAAAACTCAAAGTGAAATGATAACATTAAACAGTGAACCATCATCACTTTTGATAAAATATCTAATAATGAAAGAGAAGGAATGCTGTTTTGAATTTGGTCAAGTTATTGTGGGAGAGGTGGAAAAACGATTGTTATCCATCAGTAATAAGTCACCAGGTATAGACAACATTGATGTGAAACTGTTGATAATTGTTGCAGACTGTATTGCCACCCCTATTTTCTATATCTGTAACCAAATTCTAAAGGATTGTGTGTCCACAGGTATGGAAGGAAGCTAAAGTAATTCCACTGCCTAAAAATAGTAAAGCACCTTTTACTGGCTCTAACAGCAGCCCAATCAGTTCGCTGCCTGTTCTTTGTAATCTGGTGGAGAGGTTTGTGTTTGACCAAATACAACGCTCTTTTTTTCAGAGAACAAGTTGAGTACTGACTCAGCATGCATATAGAGAAGGGCACTCAACTTGTACTTCACTGACTCAGATGACTGTTGATTGGTTAAAATAAATGGATAATAAGATGCTAGTTGGAGCTTAATTGTTAGATCTCAGTGCAGCCTTTGATGTTATTGATCATAAATTGTTATAAAAAAACAGACTGGCTATTGCTTTACATTACCTGCCATCATATGGTTGTATAGTTTTTATCCAATTAAACCAAAGAGTGTTCTACAATTGGAAGCTTCTCTAACATCAGATAAGAATGGTACGGTATCCCTCAGGGCAGTTGCATTCGGCTAATACTCTTCTTTATTTTTTACAAATGATTTGCCACTGATCTTAAACGAAACTAGAATAACTACAGTGCATTCGGAAAGACCCCTTCTTTGATTGGAGTCCACCTGTAATAAATTCAATTGATTGGACATGATTTGGAAAGGCACATACCTGTCTATATAAGGTCCGACAGTTGACTGTGCATGTCAGAGCAAAAACCAAGCCATGAGGTCAAAGGAATTGTCTGTAGAGCTCTGATACTGGATTGTGTCGAGGCACAGATTTGGGAAGGACACCAACAATTCTGCAGTATTGATGGTCCCCAAGAACACAGGGGCCTCCATCATTCTTAAATGGAATAAGTTTGGAACCACCAAGAATTTTCAGAGATCTGGCCACCCGGCCAAACGGAGCAATCAGGGGAGAAGGGCCTTGGTCAGGGAGGTGACCAAGAACCTGATGGTCACTCTGACAAAGCTCCACAGTTTCTCTGTGGAGATGGGAGAACCTTCCAGAAGGACAACCATCTCTCCAGCACTCCACCAATCAAACCTTTATGGTAGAGTGGTCAGACGGAAGCCACTCCTCAGTAAAAGGCACATGACATCCTGCTTGGAGTTTGCCAAAAGGCACCTAAAGGACTCTCAGACCATGAGAAACAAGATTCTCTGGTCTGATGAAACCAAGATTGAACTCTTTGGCCTGAATGCCATGTGTCACATCTGGAGGAAACCTGGCACCATCCCTGTGGTGAAGCATGGTGATGGCAGCATCATGCTGTGGGAATGTTTTTCAGCGGCAGGGACTGGGAGACCAGTCAGGATCGAGAGAAAGATGAATGGAGCAAAGTACAGAGAGATCCTTGATAGAAACCTGCTCCAGAGCGCTCAGAACCTTAGACTGGGGAGAAGGTTCACCTTCCAACAGGACAACAACCCTAAGTGTACAGCCAAGACAACGCAGGAGAGGATCTGCAGAGAAGACAAATACAGGTGTGCCAAGGTTGTAGCGTCATACCCAAGAAGACTCGAGGCTGTAATCGCTGTCAAGTCAATGCACAATTCAAGTCAATGCACAGTTTTATACAGAGCCATGACTGCATGGAACTCCCTTCCATCTCCAATTACTCATGCAAACAGCAAAATTACCTTTAAAAAATGGATAAAAAACAAACTCGTGGAACTGCGGGGACTGTGAGGGGACACACATACAAACATATGCAAAAACAGATACACTCTAACACGCACATTATTTTTGTATTTGTATTTTTTAGTTGCATTGTTTGAATATAGCTTTATTTTGAATGTGTGTGGCTGTCCTTGTCTATCAGTGTTTTGAGTTTATTTGTGGACCCCAGGAAGAGTAGCAGTTTCTTCTGCATAAGCTAACAGTGATCCCAATAAACAAATAAACAGATAAATCATAATGAAAGATTAAACCTGGGTCTTTCTACATGCTGGGTTTACGCTTTGGGCACTGTTCTTTTTGTAACTGTTGGAAATTATGATTTGACCAAACAGTGCAGAACAGATTAGGAATAAAATAGGATGCATCATCCTCTCTGAAATAGGTTCATTTATTTTTTGCAAAGGATATACATAGACACTGTTCACAGCTCAAGTTAATATCGCTCAAGGTCACACCTGTTATAGAGGTGCAAAGCTGACGTGGAAGAAGTGTGTCTAATTTTCGCAGATTTAGTCAATTAAGTGCTTCGTGACATAGAGTATTTCTGCTGCTTTTTCAAGTGAAAACAAAACTTGCCTTTTTGTGCCATGCCAACAATGACCTAGAAATCTGGCTTGTGAGTTAAAATTAGTATTCTTAGTCTTTAATTATTTATTTTGAAGGATATCATATTGTATTCTGTCTTGAAAGGTAACTGGGGGAATTACTGTTCACCCATCCCTGATCTGGAGGTGGTGAAAACAGATGGTGCTCCCAACGCCTCATTCTGTGGGAATACTCACAGCATCCACACACTTCCACAATGCCTCTCCAATTTCGGAACATCAATGAAGAGAGAAGAGAGAAAAAGAGAATGTACCACTCTACTAATGTAAATATTGTTACAGAAAATGGTAGGCAGAATGTACCAGATTTAACCTGGTCCCAGATCGGTTTGTGCTTTTGCCAGCTCCATTGTCATTGTCAAGCCAAACATGATTGTTATCAGGCAAGAGACTTCTCCTTAGGACCAATGGAATGGTCGAAAATGAGCAAAACCGGGGCACTGGGCCATGCAAAACAAATTCGCCCATTGATGTGTTTAGCATGACAATTAACCCTCAGCTAAGCCCCGCCCCCTTAAACACAGACTACTCCTTGCTAATCAGGCATCTCTCTGGTATGTTGTGGTGGACTGTCATAACAGTTGCTTCACAGGAACCTGGTAAAATAGTGTGACTAGCCACTGAATGGCTCGGCAATGTCAGCATGCAGTCAAAGCAAGCAGTACTGGAGCACCAAGTCTGGGACCAAAAGGCTCCTTAGCAGCTTCTACTCCAAACCTTAAGTTTGCTGGACAGTTAATCAAATGGCTACCCGGACTATTTGCATTGACCCCCTTATTTAATTATTATCTATTATAATGTTTTGCAATGACTCTTGCACAGGCTCGATGTACACTCACTGAACTCTAACCACTGACCCCACACATACTACACTGGCACTCCAACACACACACACACACACACACACACACACACACACACACACACACACACACACACACACACACACACACACACACACACACACACACACACACACACACACACACACACACACACACACACACACACACACACACACACTCACACAACATGCATGTATATTGACCATTCCCCCCACACACGCACACACATACATTCACATTCCTTCACACTCTTCACTCTTCAAATTGTAATTGTCACAACCTGTTGTATTCGGCGCATGTGACAATTCCAATTTGATGTTGACAGCAGATGAGAGTTAAATTCATAATATAGCTAACTTAGGTAGCGAACATCCATTTGGATAAAACAAGTTATATTGGCTGGCTAGCTAACTAACTAGTGTTTTGAATTCGTAAAATAGGCTCTGCATTTCAGGAATCACAGTCGCAAGTACCCCTGGTGCACTTATCAATTATTTAGCCATTTAAACCTTGTATGTGAAATGTGAGTTTGTCTGAGGCAGGTCGGATTCGAGCCTGGTTGATGACAGTTGCTATCCAACGGAGCACGGCGATTGGCGGGGCTTAGCGAAGGATCAATTCCATAAGGAGTTGGCAAGAGAGCAGAAACAGTTTTTCCCAGGCTATACCAGTGTAGGTCAATGTACCACACAGTATACTGATAGGTATCAACGTGCAGTAGTAAAATGTCCCGTTTTAAAATGGTTCTGTTTCTCCGTTATAAAATGGTTCTGTTCACCAAACACGAAATGTGGGCTAAACATTGTTTCAAAATGATGTGCATTGACAAAAATATGACATGTTGCACTCTAGAACAGCCTTTGCAAATCTGCTTTCACTGCCACCAACTACCTTTCAGTAAATAGAGTATGACAACTTAGTGGATAATGTGATACCTATAAAGCCCATTCTCTGTAAAGAAATCTGACTCTTAGAAACAATTTTCATATGTTTGTTGAGCACTTCCCCAAGGGATATGTAACTGAGCACCAAAAATATCTCTTTCCGTTGCCTTATTTGGGAGATCTAAGAATGGGAAAAACTCAATTTACTTCACAGCATTTCGTCCCTGAAACCATATGTCACTATGAATTATCTCACACTTCTATTAGAATAGAAACAGTCTTTGTTTCTCATTTAGTTAGAATGATCTGTAGATGGTTGTTCAATGATTGATGTTTAAAGGTGAGCCATTTAGAGGTATATTGTGCATTTAAATGAATAGCCAAATGGTTTAAATAAAGCCTGAAAGTATTACATTCTAAGGTATTTTCTGACAATATCTGTCCAAAGAAGGTAGGGTTCCATTATCGGTAGCATTACAACAGTTCTACCAAGTACTGTAGCTTTCAAAATAGTGTCCTCTTGGCTCTTGCAGTGCCTGTTTATTATAAATATTATTTGTTTCTTCAGTGATGAACTTACTGCAGTGTACAGTGTATAATTCTTTGTTTTGATATATGAAATAATACAACACCATAAAACACTGGCGGAGAGATGAAAATAAATAAGTTCATATTGCTATACATAAGGTATGTGACTTGATGTTGTTATTTCCTTTCTCTCTCTTAGAGATGGACTTCTGTGAATCCACCCAGCTAGCGCGGCCCAACTACCAGGCAGAGCTTCGCTCTACCCCCCAGCATGGCTACCCACTGGGCATGGGCTCTGATGTGGAGACAGAAACAGAGGGTGGGACCTCGCCCGACCACGCCCTAAGACTCTGGATGCAGGAGATTAAATCAGAGCACAGCTCCTGTCTGTCCAGCAGAGCCAACTCTGTCCTGTCTCTCACTGACACCGAGCAGGAGAGGAAGTCAGATGGTGAGAACGGTAAGACCACACGGCACGGGAAATGCAACACCATGGGATTATACACCATTTATTTACATATCCCACTGTCTGTGTGTTCTTATCATTTCATCAAAATGTATAAAACAATAACCAATTTTTTGTTCATAACCTGTTAATAACTATGCTGTACGTAGGATTGAGCTTTGTTCAATAGGTAGCTGTGAATCCCACTATTTTCCCATAATTTCGCTATGAAAATAATGAAAATGGGTCCCGCTGCAGTAAAGCTAAACACTTCTGTTATGTTTTCCACCAAATCTGTCCATGATGTCAACCCAAGAACTCCATAGTGACCACTATTGCAAGGTGTCAGGTAAAACCTTTTGTAAGGCGGCAAGGTCCTCAAGGCATTGGGACCTACTGTACTATACACCATAAAGTGACAGTGTGTGTACTGCGACAGTGTGTACTGAGGAATATAATGATTTTGGGGTATGTATTTATCTTGAAGACCCAGGGATTCATTCAGCGGGTAATGAAAGCAAACAAAGAGCAGGCTCAGTCTATTGATCGTCAAGAGAAGTGATATTTGTATCAGGGATGTCACGCTCTTAATTCGCTATGCACACTCTTCAGTGAGAGGCAGAACGTTAGTGTGAAATTAAGTTTGCTTGTGTGAGGATCCTTTTCCAGGGTCAAGTCTGATGAGAGAAAAGAGTGAGTCTGTAGCAGCCTCATTTCTCATGTTGAGGTCCATTCAAAATGTGAATTCAGACAGCAGTGTTAGTTACCCATTTCAGGTCTCCAACAGCTGTAAATATATATATATATATCAACATACAGTATGTGGAGGAGAGAATAAATCAAGTAATAATTTGATTTATATCAGCTTGTTATTTTGAATGTTTGTCTCAAAGTGCTTTTACACGAGGTTCATGCATGGTGTCATTTTGTGGTAATATTGGAAGAAATAGAGCATCACCAGAGAACATTATTAATAAACAGATGCAGATGAGTTGTTTTTGAGAGTGTAAGCTGTGGACTGGAGGGTACTGTCTGCTGTGATGCAATGTTACTGCCATCCACATACTCCTTAGCCTTCACATTGACTATTTATCCTGCCAGAAATGTGCATTTGTGAATGAGTGTACAAAACATTGAGAATACGTTCTTAATATCGAGATGCACCCCCCCCCCCCCTTTTACCCGCAGAACAGCCTCAATTCATTGGAGCATGGACTCTACAAGGTGTCGAAAGCATTCCACAGGGATGCTGGCCCATGTTGACTCTAATGCTTCCCACAGTTGTGTCAAGTTGGCTGGATGTCCTTTGGGTGGTGGACCATTCTTGATACACACGGGAAACGGTTGAGCGTGTAAAAAACAGCAGTGTTGCAGTCCTTAACACAAACTGGTGCAGCTACCATATATACCCTGTTCAAAGGCATTTTGTCTTGCCCATTCACCCTCTGAATAGCACAAATACACAATCCATGTCTAAATTGTCTCAAGGCCTAAAAATCCTTCTTTAACCTGTCTCCTCCCCTTTATCTACACTGATTGAAGTGGATTTAACAATTGACATCAATAAGGGATCATACTGTGGCTTTCACCTGGATTAATCTGGTCAGTCTATGTCATGGAAAGAGCAGGTGTTCCTAATGTTGTACAGTCAGTATATATCTGCTGGGAAGCATGACCACGTTAATCGCTGAGGTCATTACATAGACAATGTTGTCATTGTTGTTGCTTTATTATTAATATTGCCTTATTGTCTTTTTCTGCACCAGAATGTCCCTCAGCATTTATTTATTCTCAGTCAGAACAATTATCACTCTGGGGAATAAATATTGCTGTGTGGTAGGAAAAAGGCTGTGTTTGAAGTGGGAATATGTTGGGCCTTGTCTTTCTCTTACCGTCCCTGACTCCTGCTGATCTGTTAAGACTGACAGACCAATGGAAAGGAAGAGCAGGATGGTGTTTTGAACTGGCATGGCACTGATGAGGTATGTGATCTGAAATTTTAATGAGCTGCAGCGCAGAGGGAGGTTCAGATGCAGTTTACCTCCCTCCCTGAGTTAATGTCTTGGCTCCTCACTGTTAAAGTATCTAATGCTATTCCTCCCCATGTAGAAAAATATTATCACTGTTTCTTAATGCAGTATTTATCAGTTTACTCTGAACGGATCTGACCACAATACTCCCTTGGAAGAAACCAATTGCTCTTGTTATATTTTGGCAACTTGATGTCACAGTACTCTGTCCTCTCCTGGTATTTCACAGCTTATGTTGGGTAAATACAACTATTGTTCTGTAAAGGATTACCATGCATGTAAAACCACTGTGGATGAGTGTAGAAATGAATGCTATGCACCATAGACAAGCATGAAGGCTAAGAATGAATGAAAAGGCTTCTTGTTATTCTTTGATTTGGAAAGGAGTGGCTTTGTCCAGTTCTTCAAGGGTTTGGAAGTGTTATTTGAAAATCTGCTATGGTCAGGCTGTACATTATATATTAGCATATTTGGTTCATATATCATACAGCACATTTGGTTGATTGCCATAAACCATCCTCTTCGTTCTAGGCTTGTGTATCCCTTCAGAACAAACACAACGATATCTAATGGCAAACATTGATGGATTAGGCCCCATTGTGGCTGTCACATGCATGTGTGAGGTTGTCCTCAAGATAATAGTTGAGGTTATACCCTTGGCCAGCAGCGTTAGAAATCACAACACCTTAGTAGTAGTGGTGGCAGTAGTAGTAGTAGTAGTAGTAGTAGTACATGGGCACTTTAATGTTATGAACAGTATGTCTCTCTGATGGATGGCTAACTACAGTACATTCTAGGCAGAACCTAGGAAATATTGATAATTTGATTCTAGAATAGCTGTACAATAATTACATCTTGAGTCATATTCTCTGTGTGTATCTATTACCCTGCATGAGCCTACATTTTCACTGGTGTCAATCATAGCAGTAACATAAATCTGTATGCATCACCTCCCCCTGTGCCTTGCACCACCAAAGGGTTTCATTTTTTTTATGTTCCTGAGAAATTCAGAGCTGAAACAGCCAAAACTCCGCAAACAAAATTATCGAAGGAAAAGATTCCCATCCGATCAATATCTCCCAATTTGTAAAGTGAGACTTTGTGACAGATTATACATTAATGCTTCGCCTGGATTGAGCTCCCAGTAACAAAACTACAGGAGTAACTCACTCGGTCATTAATGGATTTATAAGAAAGGATTTGCCAAAAACAATTTGACCCTGTGTTTCAAAAGTTCAAGCTTCATACTGTAGCTTTATATACAGTATGTGTTCTTATCTATCAATTCATGTATTCTTCATTTCTCAATCCAGTTCATACTTTATAAGTACTTCTGTTTAGTAATCTTCACTGAATGTTTTGAAGTGAGGGGTTAAATAGCTGATGGGTAACAGACGGTATAAATAATCCTAAAATGCTTCCCATTAATGGATGATGCTCATGTGTACTTCATTTTCCGGATGAGGTCTACAGTATAGATGTTGTCGATGGGTTGAACAGTATTCTTGTTACAAGACAAAATGTTGTAGAGTTGATCTACATCCTAAATGTGTCATGATGTTGAGGATTTTACAATTTTGCCTTTATGTACTACAGCATATTGTATTTATCTTACAAAGATATTGCAAATGTAGCTCAGAGCTGTTTTGCCATCTAAAGTTTTACTACATTTATATCGTCTTTATGTTTTATTTAGTGTAATACTTTATCAGAACTAGAACAATCTTTTGCTTCCTTGTTTTGATATACAATGATGCAAAATCTATTTGTTTAAGTTGTTCATGCCAATGTGTACAGAGTAAGTACTATGCTGTACACAAACAACAAAGTTTGTTTCCTCTCTTGGTGGAATGCCACATAACAAACTGGCCTGGATCCGTTCCAGGAGTGGTCTTGTGGGATTTGGTGTGAGATTAGGCCATGTACAGCGGTCCCCTGGACATCTTGTGTAAATGCATTTGGCTTTTAGCTCCTGAAGCCCAGCCTCTGGTGAATTATCGACCATTCCATTCGTCACCTCAGAGGGTCTTTAGCTGATATGGTACTACAACATGTCCCTGGGCAATTAAATAGAAATATAAGGCAATAATCAGGACCACATTTGTCTGTGTGTCTGAAGGGCTCCAGAAACAGACATAAGTAGTCATGGGCTGATTATATTCCCTGTGCAGAAGAAAGTTAGTGCAGGGACTCTTTGCATGTTTCAAATGTGATTTTAACTGCCTTGTTCTTTACATTTGGATCAGATTTCCAGGAGACAATGACAGTATCTTGTAGAAAGTAAAAAAGCATAATAAAGAATCCACACCTCTGGGTTTCATCCCACTGCATTGTCAAATATATCTCATTTATATGAATTATGCTCTATATAACATTTGTATTCAAGCTGTGGTGATAAAGTTCTCTCTCAAACTGTCCATCATGTAATTTAATACAAGTTTAACAGGTGACAAGCCTTAATCTAAAATTCATACCAAAAAGGTATTATTTGTTCAATTTGTTTTCTCCCCCTTCCATTTCATGCCGGAAAATTGGCAGGAGTGAAAATGAGAAAATGAGAACCTGAGCTCTGCAGTGGTTCAATAAGATGATTCTATTAATTATTAATATTTTAACGGCCCCCATATGCCAGGACTGATATTGTGTGATGGATTCACATCTTTGAATTAATTTCATCAGTTTAATGTAAAGTGTCGACATCAGAGCCATCCTCCTCTCCCTCTGGCTACTCTGAGACTAGATGATTGGGGGCTGTGAGACACACGAACCCTCGGTAGACGGACACATCAAATACCCTCCTAATGACTGACTGAGACTCCGTTATGGAAACGTACGAGCCATATCAGTCTAAATAAAGCAGACGAGCTTGAACAATTTCATCAGGAAAACATCAAAGGGAAGGATTACACCAAACTGTTAAATATGAGATGAATTAAGAGCATTAGACAGAATACCGTGGTGTGTATTCCTCTTAGGATGCTAGCTTGTTTATCATTAGATATTAGCTTGTGCCCTTTTACTTTTACTTAATGTTTTTTGGCTGTAATGATGATGGTTTTAATGATCAGGGAAGTTACTCACTGTAACGACAGTGCTGGCTGAATGTATGGCCTGATTATAGGGGTCATTATTTAAAGAGACTATGTTGTCTAGATTTCTGACAGATGTGGGCTTTGATGTTTTGGGGTGTATCGTATGTCTGTATTTGGAGTAGACGGTCCATCTGATTGGACTATGCACTCTTAAAAAAGGGTTCCAATAGGAATATTCGGCTGTCCTCATGGGAGAACCCTTTAAAGTGTTCTACCTGGAACCAAAATGTTTCTACCTGCAACCAAAAAGGGTTCTTCAAAAGGTTCTCCTATGGGGACAGCCGAAGAACCATTTAAGGTTCTAGATAGCACCATTTTTCTAAGTGTGCTCAAGTCAAGACTGTCAGCCTGTCTGCGTCAGAAAGTGACATCTTTTTGATGCATTGTGGGCCTTATTGTCTTGGATATAGGATATTTTACGTGTCTGATTGAATTGTATTATTGCAATTTGTATTATTTTTCCAGTGGAAAACAGTTCTTTGACTGATTCCGTCTCATTGTTTTGTCTTTTGCATCCGGAGCCTTTCTGTCGTCAACCCCACAGTACAGAAACAAAACAAATTGTTTATCATTCTGCAGAATTACCATGCCATTCTTGTGAGGGAAATGTACACTGAGGAGGTTGTTGAATCAGATTTAACTTTTTTTCGCCCCCAGATTAGAGACTTCAGAGCAGGCAGCTCCAGTGATGATGAGCCTGATTAATGCTAAAGGTAGCAACCAAGAGAGATCCCTCATATATGTCTGCCTCTGCTGTCTGACTGCTGGAACAGCCTGCATGTCAAAGCTGAGGCTTCTACATCTGCCACTGCCGCCTGATGCTGTCTCCAAGGTCTAAAGCAGCCTGTCTGTCCTGGCTATGAATGATACTCTTTTGAATGCAATTGATGTGTAGTAAACAGATGTAGGATCTTCATTTGAGCCAGTTTTCTACAGCAGGAAAATAATCCTGCAGCAACAGGAAATGTGAATTATTGTGTGGATTATAATGAATAGAAATTTTTTGTAGGGGTTGATACATTTTTCGTTAGGGCAAATCAAGTCTGATCAAGTTTGCATTTCCTGCTGTGCAGGCAAATTCTCAGCAACAGAAGAGTGATCAAACTAAGATCCTACATCTGTATTTTATTTCCAATTTACCCATAATATACTTCACAGGGCAATAGATGGAAAGATACAAATAGATGATGAATGGATGAAAATGTGTACATTTCGGGAGCCCATTGGCTGTTTTATTATTGTTCAACATAATTTGCCTACTTATAAAATAATGCCTTTTTAATGAATTCTTAAAACCCTCCAGTATTAATATTTAATTTTCAATATCTAAAGCCTAATCAGAATAAGCCAGAGAACAGGAAATGAGGCTCCATTTTAGGATAAGTGCAGTTATTATACCACTCTGTCTTAAAATTTGAGGAAATTGATAAAATTAAAGAATTGGTGAAATGTGCTAGCTGGTGCAGTTTCCCCACTGCAAAGGCCCAGCTCTAACACTAGCTAGTGTGTTTGTTTGGTGATAATTGACATGTGTGCTGACTGCAGCACCATCAGTGTCCTGCTGAACAAACATGAGGAGGTCATCCACCTGCCAGTACAGGCTACTAGGCTGGGGAGAGAGGATGAAGTCCTCTACTACAGTGTTGTTCTACGTTGATCCTCCTACGTTTATCCTCCCGTTTATACAGGCAGCCCAATTCTGATATTTTTTCACTAATTGCATCTTGACATTTTGCCAATAATTGGGCAAAGATCAGAATTGGACTGCCTGTGTAAATCCATCCCTGGAAACACACTGTGCACCCTGGATTTACCTCCAGCTGAGTATCAATTAGACAATCATTAGTAGATCTGATTGGCTAAGGCAAATAATAAGGCCAACCAATTAGCTGGCAGAAGACTCTGAATCGCCTGTCTAAGACATGTTGATAGACATATTACCTACATCAATCTACACACAATTCCCAATAATGACAAAGCAAAAACAGTATTTTTTTTTTTTTTGCTCATTTATAAAATAAACTGAGATATAAAATTGACTTAAGTTTTCAGACCGTTTACTCAATATTTTGTTGAAGCACCTTTGGCAGCAATTACAGACTTGAGTCTTCTTGGGTATGACAATACAAGCTTGGCACACCTGTATTTGGGGAGTTTCTCCCATTCTTCTCTGCAGATCCTCTCAAGCTCTGTCAGGTTGAATGGGTAGTGTTGCTGCACAGCTATTTTCAGGTCTCTCCAGAGATGTTTGATCGGGTTCAAGTCCGGGCTCTGGCTGGGCCACTCACAGACATTCAGAGACCTGTCCCAAAACCACACCTGCGTTGTCTTGGCTGTGTGCTTAGGATCAAGGTCCTGTTGGAAGGTGAACCTTAGTCACAGTCTGAGGTCCTGAGCTCTCTGGAGCAGGTTTTCATCAAGGATCTCTCTGTACTTTGCTCTGTTCATCTTTCCTGACTTGTTTCCCAGTCCCTGCTGCTGAAAAACATCCCCACAGCATGATGCTGCCACCCACATGCTTCACCGTAGGGATGGTGCCAGGTTTCCTCCAGACGTGACTCGTGGCATTCAGGACAAAGAGTTCAATCTTGGTTTCATCAGACAAGAGAATCTTGTTTCTCATCGTCTGAGTCCTTTAGGTGCCTTTTGGCAAACTACAAGCGGGCTGTCAGGTGCCTTTTACTGTGGAGTGGCTTCCGTCATGCAACTCTAGCATAAAGGCCTGATAGGTGGAGTGCTGCAGAGATTGTTGTCCTTCTGGAAGGTTCTCCCATCTCCACAGAGGAACTCTGGAGCTCTTACATTTAATAATGATGGAGGCCACTGTGTTCTTGGGGACCTTCAATGATGCAGAAATGTTTTGGTACCCTTCCCCAGATCTGTTCCTTCAACACAATCCTGTCCCGGAGCTCTACGGACAATTCCTTCAACCTCATGGCTTGGTTTTTGCTCTGGGACCTTATATAGACAGGCGTGTGCCTTTCCAAATCATGTCCAGTCAATTGAATTTACCACAGGTGGACTCATATTGACATGTTTCAAGTTGAAGAATTGTGTCAATATGATCAATGAAAACAGGATGCACTTGAGCTCAATTTCGAGACTCGTAGCAAAGGGTTTGAATACTTATGTAAATAAGGTATTTCAGTTTTAGATTTTTAAAACATCTGCAAAAATGTCTACAAAATTATTTACATTTTGTCATTATGGGGTATTCTGTGAAGATCTATGAGGAAATAAATGTATTTAATCCATTTTAGAATAAGGTTGTTATGTAACAATATGCGAAAAAAGTCAAGGGGTCTGAATACCTTCCGAATGCACTGTATATGGCCCTCTTCCTGCTGAAACTACTATTTTTTTGTCTTTCACCCTGAAGTCGTCTTCCTCTTCTGAACAGTCACCCATCAAAACTGTGCCCTTTTTACCACTTCAAATGTCTTTCTCTCCAACTTTGCTCTGAACAGCTATGTTCAGTAAGCAGGAAAAAGCTTGCAGACAGACACAATGGAAGAGATCCAGACCAACATATTAAGCTGCCAGAGCTCCTAATCTTGTCCATATCATTCTCCTCCATAGAAAAACTCCCTCATCTGCAATCTGCCACTGGATATGCTTGTTAACAATGCCTGCCCTGCCTGTGTCTTTTCACTCATAAATTCCTCCTTGCCGCTTCTTTGCCATCATTACTCCTAGATGATGACTCTTTCCAACCCCCACACTCCCCACATTCCTGGCAGTCATGGACTTATTCCTATTAGTCCTTTTTCATCCGCCATCCACTGCTCCAAATACGTTCACCCTCCCCAGTACATCTCATGTAGACCCCCCCATCCCCCTTCTCCCCTCCTGGACCCCCCTCTCACCATTTCTTCCTCCCTTCTCTGCC
The DNA here is from genome assembly GCF_002021735.2 of Oncorhynchus kisutch. Taxonomy (NCBI): domain Eukaryota; kingdom Metazoa; phylum Chordata; class Actinopteri; order Salmoniformes; family Salmonidae; genus Oncorhynchus; species Oncorhynchus kisutch. The sequence continues at coordinate 27,924,464 of NC_034179.2, forward strand.
CTCTGTTCTTTTCTCAAGAGCTGTTCTCTTTGGCTTAAAGCCATCTCTATCTATATTCCTGCTCCACTCCCTCTCACACCATGAAATATGAAAAGGACTCAAAAATAACATAAATTAGTGATGATCAGACGCAGCCAAGTTAACAGACCTCATATGGCTCTTAGAGCAGTTACAAGTTTAAGCAGGGTTTTTCATTCAGGAGTTGGAACTCAAATTGGAATGTCAGCTTAATGACCACAATAAGCAATAGCCTATTCTCTTTTTCTGGATCTTCCATACAACGTTAAAATGGCAGCTCTAAATTTGACCCTCATTAAATATAGACGGTTGGCATCTTCTGACTCCCTGGCTTGCACAGTCTTTTTTCAAAATGTAATTATGAAATGCATAAGCTTCCTCATCTCAATCCGACACCACCAAGACCTAACTTTATGAGCTGCACCAAGTTTATATTCATAGATCTCTCCAGAGGTGACAGCCCCACCAAATCATAATGATCATTGTTTTGATTCTCTTACATTGCTCAGGAAATAAAGTGGCGTTTTGAGTTTTTAAACTACGTTGGGGAAAATGAACATTTCACAAAAATCCATGCCCTCTTCAGTTTGCATTGTTAGTGAAGAGGAATTGCCATAATTGTATGTCTCTCCAGCATCTCTCTGAGCGTTCATTGGACTAAGGTCTTCTCCCTGGTTCTTTTAGAAGAGTTAGAAAATGGTCTTGTTTCAGAGTTATAATCAAACAAACTTTGGATGTGGTTTCCATCAGAATGACTTTTTATTCTGTGCATGGCTGCAACTGTGGCAGTAGTTTATCTTCAGCTTGGTTGACAGGCGTTATGCCATCCTACCTCCTACTCATAAGGGTAGATGATGATGCTGTTGCCGCACACAGACACAGCACAACTCTCCCAGTGAGTGTCGGTGAGAGCGGGCGATAATGTGGCTTGCTTTAGGAAGAAAGCAGAAGGCTTCAGTCACATGGTAAATGGAGGCATCACTCTGGGGAACGGACATATTTTCTAAAGGACTGACACATCTGGCTCTCCTGGCTCCACTGGAGAGATTCATTTGCTGCTTGTTTGTGTAATTAGGGAGGTTAACATTCAACACTTTAACAGTCTCAAGAGCAGCAAGAATCTCGTAAAACAAAGCACAGAAAGGGGATTCAACATATTTAAAGTTTAAATGGTTTATTTCAATTGCATATTATACACATGTAAGTCTCCTCTTCTGGTTCCATTGCGGTCGTTGCAGTCGGGGGATGGTGGGGGGGGCTGATAGATTTTTATCCAACTCTCTTAATTATCGGCTTTCGTTTCCTGCCACTTGGAACTAGGTCTGTCTTGGGGATTTATTTGATATTCAACGAGAACCTGGATAACAATGCTGGAAATCTACATTATACACTGTACAATGGGTGTGTGAGAGAGAGAGAGAGCACACTCCCACTTGGCCCAAATGCTAATAATGTTCTACTCCCCTGCAGATGCTCATTGCTACTGTCTGCCCTGGAAAACACAGAACAACACCTGTTTCATTTGTTTGGTCAACAGGCCTTTGATAACATTTTCTTATGGAGCTTTCTGCCTTAATCCACCAAAGTCAAACATCTATTTGCAATGTCCCCAAATTCCATTATGATTTCGGTAATAGAATGGCAGCGGTGGGCTCTTATCTGTTTGAAATGTCAGGAATGATAATGGATTGACCTCCGACAGAATGCGTAATGCTGGCAAACTGGGGCTGGCTCTTGCTGTTGTCACACACCACACACACACACATGCATGCACGCGTACACAAACACACACACACACACCACTTTTATGCCTGCATTGTGTCTCATTCTCTAGGGTTCTACAAAGCATGGGAGGTTTCATCTTCTTCGTCTCTCTAAATGCAAATTCAGACATTTGTTCAAAGTGATTATGTTTTATATGTGCCATGTGATAAAGATATACTGTTATAGAAAATGATAATAACAGGTTTGGTAGAAATGGAACGGTTCAGACAATTTTAATTATCAGTAATTTGTAGTTGCGGAATTTAATTGAAGAATGAATAGATTGAATCACCTCTATTCCTCTGATGAAATGAATACACTCGATTATTTGTTTGTGCTTGTTGTTGTTATGTGTCCATTGGTGCACATATTCAGTGTTATGGTGTAATGACTGCATGAATGGAATGGTTCTGTTATAAAACAGCATCTGATTCAGGCAGGAACATCTGTACTGGTCCCCTGGGATGCAGAGACAGACGAATGGAATGCTAAGACCACAGAAAGCTAATACATAGAACACTGGATCCCTTTGGCATTCAACCTGCGTATGTAAATGCAGTGTCCAGGTCCATGTTAATGTTTGTTTTATGGAAACGTAAAACCAATAAAGGGCCTGCACACTATCCTGTTAATCTAGACCAAGATTTTCTATGAAAATGCCGCAAATAAAACAGAGGAAGCAAGTGTGTCTAGTCCCTGTCCATGGATTTGTATGGCTTCATACAGTAGCAAGTTTGAAACTTTAATTTAATTCAACATTACAGTAACTAAATCTACATGAATTTATCACTTAACATGCAAGTGGGATACAGTGTAAATAATATGCATGGGAAACAGAAGAATACAAATGTAATTAATCTCTTTCAACATGTTAAAGTATAATATTCCAGGCTAATGATGATAGTCATAACATACAGAAGCAACATGGTCATCTTAGATCATGGGGTTTTAAACAGACAAATCAGTGTTTCCAGCCCTCCCCCATTAGATTCCAATGTCAACATTCATAATTATTTGACATGATGAGAATTCACCTGCTGAACATTTACAAATGCTTATTATACTGATAAGCTGATCCTCTTTGATACTCCATCATCAAATGGCAACATCAAATGTTTTTTTTTAACCTTTATTTAACTAGGCAAGTCAGTTAAGAACAAATTCTTATTTTCAATGACGGCCTAGGAACAGTGGGTTAACTGCCTGTTCAGGGGCAGAACGACAGATTTGTACCTTGTCAGCTCGGGGATTTGAACTTGGAACCTCCCGGTTACTAGTCCAACGCTCTAACCACTAGGCTACCCTGTTTGATTTGCGCATGTCTGAAAAAGGTAGAGAGGAAAAAGGTATGGGAAAAATGGGTAGCTCCATATTCATGTTATTTGACATAAACCTTTACAGGAGGCTTACTAAATCCCTTTATATTAATTGATTAATCTTATCTTAATGATTCATTGATAATGTTAAGGATTTTCTGTCAGAACGAGCCCTCTGGCTAATGTCGCTTTCTCCTCTTGATGGCAGTAGATATTCAGCATTCCTCTCGGGACCCATGAAAATGGATGCATCATTGGCGTAATCGTTAGGCTGGTAGAGCTCTCTGGTTTGGAGATGCTGAACGCAAAACTTCAATATTTCCCTAAGGCATTGTCCAAACACATTTGCCAAAAACACATTTGCAATATCTGAGATAGCAGGGTTGGTGAGCACTGCTGTGATTACTCAAAAGCCCTCTCTGACCTGAAAGATCATTCCAAGTAGTAGAAGATTTCAAGAGTGTCCTCACTTTGCCAATGCATTCCATTTCTCTGTGCGTCTGTGACGTGAAATAAAACATTGGCACGGCTATGGAGCAGCATCTGAAATATTGACACTAGCAGAGACCTTTCCACCCTTCATGTAGGCCCCTAAAAAGTGATATGTGTCGCTGCTCTGAACAAACACATGGCTGTGGCACAGGCAGCTGGCAGTTCTGAGGAGTTGAATTGAAAATCCACATAATAGGTGCTTTTCCCTTTGCCGCGAGTCAAGCTTATCGCAGAGTGCACACTAACCACCCTGAGAATTAGCCTTCCTCACCCACTATTGTGCTGTCAGGAATACAAATGATGACCCATCTAAATAAAGATTGGCTCCGTCGCCATGATGTATGAAGTGCTTTTGGCTAAATGTACTGCTCTTGAAGCGATAAGATTGTGCACAGGTGTGTCTAAAAAGTGCCCTTTTTGGGTGGGAGTGTGTGCAGTCATAACTAGACCCTTGAACAAAACCAGACTTTGTTCTTTGTTATCTCTATTTATTTCAAATCAAATTTGTATTTGTCACATACACATGGTTAACAGATGTTAATGCGAGTGTAGCGAAATGCTTGTGCTTCTAGTTCCTACAGTGCAGTAATACTGTATATGTACATATATATATATTATCCATATATACAGTATATGGATGAGCGATGGCCGAGCGGCATAGGCAAGATGCAGTAGATGGTGTAGAGTACAGTATATACGTATGAGATGAGTATTGTAGGGTATGTAAACATTATTAAAGTGGCATTATTTCAAGTGACTAGTGATACAATTACAGTGCCTTGCGAAAGTATTCGGCCCCCTTTGCGACCTTTTGCCACATTTCAGTCTTCAAACATAAAGATATAAAACTGTATTTTTTTGTGAAGAATCAACAACAAGTGGGACACAATCATGAAGTGGAACGACATTTATTGGATATTTCAAACGTTTTTAACAAATCAAAAACTGAAAAATTGGGCGTGCAAAATTATTCAGCCCCCTTAAGTTAATACTTTGTAGCGCCACCGTTTGCTGCGATTACAGCTGTAAGTCACTTGGGGTATGTCTCTATCAGTTTTGCACATCGAGAGACTGACATTTTTTCCCATTCCTCCTTGCAAAACGGCTCGAGCTCAGTGAGGTTGGATGGAGAGCATTTGTGAACAGCAGTTTTCAGTTCTTTCCACAGATTCTCGATTGGATTCAGGTCTGGACTTTGACTTGGCCATTCTAACACCTGGATATGTTTATTTTTGAACCATTCCATTGTAGATTTTGCTTTATGTTTTGGATCATTGTCTTGTTGGAAGACAAATCTCCATCCCAGTCTCAGGTCTTTTGCAGACTCCATCAGGTTTTCTTCCAGAATGGTCCTGTATTTGGCTCCATCCATCTTCCCATCCATTTTAACCATCTTCCCTGTCCCTGCTGAAGAAAAGCAGGCCCAAACCATGATGCTGCCACCACCATGTTTGACAGTGGGGATGTTGTGTTCAGGGTGATGAGCTGTGTTGCTTTTACGCCAAACATAACGTTTTGCATTGTTCCCAAAAAGTTATATTTTGGTTTCATCTGACCAGAGCACCTTCTTCCACATGTTTGGTGTGTCTCCCAGGTGGCTTGTGGCAAACTTTAAACGACACTTTTTATGGATATCTTTAAGAAATGGCTTTCTTCTTGCCACTCTTCCATAAAGGTTAGATTTGTGCAATATACGACTGATTGTTGTCCTATGGACAGAGTCTCCCACCTCATCTGTAGATATCTGCAGTTCATCCAGAGTGATCATGGGCCTCTTGACTGCATCTCTGATCAGTCTTCTCCTTGTATGAGCTGAAAGTTTATAGGGACGGCCAGGTCTTGGTAGATTTGCAGTGGTCTGATACTCCTTCCATTTCAATATTATCGCTTGCACAGTGCTCCTTGGGATGTTTAAAGCTTGGGAAATCTTTTTGTATCCAAATCCGGCTTTAAACTTCTTCACAACAGTATCTCGGACCTGCCTGGTGTGTTCCTTGTTCTTCATGATGCTCTCTGCGCTTTTAACGGACCTCTGAGACTATCACAGTGCAGGTGCATTTATACGGAGACTTGATTACACACAGGTGGATTGTATTTATCATCATTAGTCATTTAGGTCAACATTGGATCATTCAGAGATCCTCACTGAACTTCTGGAGAGAGTTTGCTGCACTGAAAGTAAAGGGGCTGAATAATTTTGCACGCCCAATTTTTCAGTTTTTGATTTGTTAAAAAAGTTTGAAATATCCAATAAATGTCGTTCCACTTCATGATTGTGTCCCACTTGTTGTTGATTCTTCACAAAAAAATACAGTTTTATATCTTTATGTTTGAAGCCTGAAATGTGGCAAAAGGTCGCAAAGTTCAAGGGGGCCGAATACTTTCGCAAGGCACTGTATTAAATAAATGTATTAAAGTGGCCAGTGATTTGAGTCTGTATGTTGGCAGCAGCCCCTCTATGTTAGTGTTGGCTGTTTAACAGTCTGATGGCCTTGAGATAGTTTTTCAGTCTCTCGGTCCCAGCTAAGATGCACCTGTACTGACCTTGCCTTCTGGATGGTAACGGGGTGAACAGGCAATGTTGTCCTTGATGATCCTTTTGGCCTTCCTGTGACATTGGGTGCTGTAGGTGGAGGGAGGGCAGGTAGTTTGCCCCCGGTGATGCGTTATGAAGACCGCACTACCCACTGGAGAGCCTTGCGGTTGAGGGTGGTGCAGTTGCCATACCAGGCGGTGATACAGCCCGACAGGATGCTCTTGATTGTGCATCTGTAGAAATTTATGAGGGTTTTAGGTGACAAGCCAAATTGTTGCGCTGCGTGCATGCCCACGCAGTCATGGGTGAACAGAGAGTACAGGAGAAGGCTGAGCACAGGGCGGGGTCGAGACCCTGGGTCTCAAGCTTAATGATGAGTTTGGAGGGTACTATGGTGTTAAATGCTGAGCTGTAGTCAATGAACAGCATTCTTACATAGGTATCCCTCTTGTCAAGATGGGATAGGGCAGTGTGCAGTGTGATGGCGATTGCATCGACTGTGGACCTATTGGGGCGGTAAGCAAATTGCATTGGTTCTAGGGTATCAGGTAGGGTGGAGGTGATATGATCCTTGACTAGTCTGTCAAAGCGATAGTCATTTAGTTCAGTCACCTTTGCTTTCTTGGGAACAGCAGCCTGGGATAGGGATTGATTGAATATGTCTGTAAACACACCAGCCAGCTGGTCTGCGAATGCTCTGAGGAAACAACTAGGGATGCCTTCTGGGCCGGCAGCCTTGCGAGGGTTAACACATATAAATGTTTTACTCACGTTGGCCATATTGAAGGAGAGCCCACAGTCTTTGGTAGCGGGCCGTGTCGGTGGCACTGTATTGTCCTCAAAGTGCGCAAAGAAGTTTTTTAATTTGTCTGGGAGCGAGACGTTGATCTCCGCGACGGGGCTGGTTTTCTTTTTGTAACCCGTGATTGTCTGTTGACCCTGCCACAAACGTCTCATGTTTGAGCCATTGAATTGTGACTCTACTTAGTCTCTATACTGACGCTTTGCTTGTTTGATTGCCTTGCAGAGGGAATAGCTACACTGTTTGTATACGATCATGTTTCCAGTCACCTTGCCATGATTAAATGCGGTGGTTCGCACTTTCAGTTTTGCGCGAATGCTGCCACCAATCCACGGTTTCTGGTTAGGGAAGGTTTTAGTCACAGTGGGTACATCTCTAATGCACTTCCTAATAAACTCACTCACCGAGTCAGCGTATACATCAATGTTATTGTCTGAGGCTACCCGGAACATATCCCAGTCCACTTGATCGAAGCAATCTTGAAGCGTGTACCATATTTTGTTTAAAATTTTGTATACATGCAGGTTTTTAAACCTTAGTCATTTACATGTATTTTTCTTTGAATTTTCCTTTCAAGCATGTCTGAATTGCCTACTGCTATAGACTAGATATTAAACGTGTACAAAAACAACTACGATTAGGGCCTTCACTCTGATTAGAGCCAGAGCTGCATGGTAAACTGTGAAGAGAGATTGCATGATGTGGGTAATCTTGTTATAGAGCCCTTAATGAGAGTGGGAGTCAGGGCAGCAGGTGTTATAATAATCGGGGCTCTGAGCTGAGCCCCAAACCTGCTGCGGATTTACACACCATGTTGTGTGACCTCCCATAATCCAGCCAGTGCACACCAGTCACAACATATACCAGGATCGGAATTGACTGTGAGATTCAAGTGTGCTGTTTTATATTTACCTTTCATAATACAGGAATTAAAGCACAAATGCCTTTAGTGCCCTCTCTCAATAGAAGCTTCTAGTAGTAGAAGAAGGATACATTTAATCCTGATCTATGGGCCAGTGGGACTACAAGCTCCATGTTTCTACTGCCCTGATAAATGGAACTGCTGTATTTGAATTATGCTGTCTTTCATTGCAAACATCTAGCAGTACTAATGCAGATTGAGTGGTTGATTGTATTCCTTGTCTGGTTTTGACATCTCTCTCCTTATATTCTCATCTCCCTTCCCAAGACATACAGAATGATCAACATCCCATTTTGTTAGATTTTTAATTGAGCTGTCAACAAACATGAATTAGTTTACAAATCTAACAACCATGAAACCTTGTATATATTTGGATTGAATTGAGACACAAAATGTGAACATTGATGATTTTTTGAAAATGCTATCAAAAAGCCATGATGACGCAGTTATGAAAAAGTATGGAGAAATAACAATGAGACAATGTTGACTGAATCAAGCCATTATTACCCTTTGGGTATTTCTTGAGATTACTATTTACATAAGCAGTACCACCTTCTATGCTCAAGAGTAATTACTTTCTAATTTACTTGATTAGAGTAAACTGATTATTTTCAAGAAAAACACTTGTTATGCTTGCCATGTCTACTGTACCTTAAACAGTGGTGTAAAGTAAAAATACTTTAAAGTACTACTTAAGTAGCTTTTTTGGATATCTGTACTTTACTATTTATATATATTTTTTTACTACTTTTACTTCATTACATTCCTGAAGAAAATCATGTACTTTTTACTTCATACATTTTCCCTGACACCCAAAAGTACTCGTTACATTTAGAATTCTTTGCAGGACAGGAAAATGGTCAAATTCACGCACTTATCAAGAAAACATCCGTGGTCATCCCTACTGCTTCTGATTTGGAGGACTCACTAAACAGACATGCTTCATTTGTAAAGTATGTCAGTGTTGGCGTGTGCCCCTGGCTATCTGTACATTTAAAAAACAAGAAAATGTTTGCTTAATATAAGGAATTTTAAATTACTTATACTTTTACTTTTGATACTTAAGTATATTTGAGCAATTGTGACTTGTTTCAGGAAACTAGGCCTATGTCACGCGGCACTACTTTACAGGAGCGTCCATTTGAATGTAAACTTTAAAAAAAAATCTAAATGCATTTTTTGGCAGACATGCCTTCTGGAACATGTGAACATCTATGTGCCTTAATAACAAACTTGTATGCAATCTGTGAATACGAATAAAATGGTTAAACTACGAGCCTAGTTGGACTAGCCATGGAAAAAGCCAGCAACCTTCCCTCTAGCTATGATTGACTGGACATACCGAGAGATGAGTTCGAATTGGTCTGCCATGTAGCCCACTTCTGTCTATAATATGAGCTGGTCATTATGTGTAGGTAATCCTTTCGAACACTGCTTAAAAAATATATATCATAGATATAGTAGAACTGCATAAGTGTTGCTCTCCACTTTCTGGAGGACCGAGTTTTGAAATCAGTGGAATTAGAGTATGATAGCTAAGGAGATGGAGACAATTCTGGCATTTGATTGCAAATATGTAGACGGAGTTGAAAAGAGAACATACAGAAGGCTGTTGTATAAAACATCTTCAAACTAAGGGCAACCATGGTATCCGTGACAGAGAGGGGGAAGCGTCCAGCCATGTATACGGGTGAGAGAGTCTAGCTTGCTACATTTTCAGATATTACACATTTCTAATTGTCAGAAAGGCGTTTTCATTTCAAGTTAAAGTGTACTGTTAGCTAGTTACATGTATGACCTGTGTAGTAATAGTATTCATATCTCAGAGCCATTTGCATTGCTAGTTATAGCCTAATGTTAGATAGCTAACATTGAACCTAGTTGGTTAGCTACCTGCAGATTCATGCAGGGTAGTAACGTTATGAGTTGGGATTATGGTAAATTTTTTAGCTAGCTAGCTAAATGTCTAAACAAAAGACTCCACTATGCAAGTAACTATTTCAATAGAACATTTACTGCGACAACTGTCGATCGACGTAGCTGGTAAATTCGCTCTTGCTATCTACTCCAATTTCAGAGCACTCTTGTCCGATTATGCCAGAGCGCAGAATAACTGACGAATTTACAAACACTCAACACCCGTTGAATATAGCCGGTGTCAGTAAACGTTGGCAAAAAAATAGTAATTAAATTGTTGCCAGCAGCACAGTTGCAGTCACCAACACTCTGGATAACATAAAAACAGCCTAACCAGCTCTGCTAGGGGGAGTAAAATGGTCAGAGTGAGCTGTTCTCTCATTTGTGTCTGGAAGTAGCAGCAAGCATGCCAACGTTAGCCAGTTAGCTTGGGTGCTTGACTGCTGTTGTTAGGTCAGAAGGCTCAGATAAACCCTACTTTCCGGCCCATTTCCAGTGTGCGCTCTGAATGCTCCGAGAGCAAAACGCTCTGAATTTACAAACGGTCAATCTGACAACGTTTACAAACGCCCAGAGTATACTCTGACACTCCAGATTAAATTTACGAACACACCCGTAGTATAGGCCAGCCTTTAGTCTTGAACTCTTTGGTTGTTTAGTATATAGCCTCACGTGAATCCTTACTAAAACCTTTAAGAGGGTGTGAGCAAAACTGATTTGACCCTGATGGTCATCTATGAACATTTGAACATTTTGGCCATGTTCTGTTATAATCTCCACCCGGCACAGCCAGAAGAGGACTGTCCACCCCTCATAGCCTGGTTCCTCTCTAGGTTTCTTCCTAGATTCTGGCCTTTCTAGGGAGTTTTTTTCTCACCACCGTGCTTCTACACCTGCATTGCTTGCTTTTTGGGGTTTTAGGCTGCGTTTCTGTATAGCACTTTGAGATATCAGCTGATGTAAGAAGGGCTTTATAAATAAATTTGATTTGATTTAGACAAAGAAGAGCTCCCCAGTAGGTACCAAAACATTTGTTAGGTTCTAAATATCAGAGTAAGTACTCGACGGACTCTATGAAAGCTTAAACCAAGTTTATTCACCCCAAAGTGTCGAACAGCTGAACAGACACATCTGAACAGCCAATGCATCTCTGTTGCTAGACAGAACCTTAGTGATATCTGTTCTTCCTCACTTCATCTGACCTGACCTTTGCCCCAAAGTGCTCACTCCTCCCCAACTCACAGCTGTCATGGTGACTGGTACAGACGGTCTCTTCTCCTCCCAGAGGATCCCTGATGGCTAACAATAACATATCCTGACATAATGTAGACGTTATACATTACCCTCTCTCCCTCAGTGACATCAATAAGTATATTTCATATGCACATTCAATGGCCATTTTCTCTAAAGTGAGGTTACAAGTTTATCAACTTTCAAAGCAGAATTAATTTCCCATTGTTCCTTAACTGTAGTGTATGATATACCATTTTCTAAGTCTACTTTTATCCAATGTAAAAAACACAATTTCAAATTTTGCTACATAAGACCAAATCAAGCTAGTCGGTCACAATTACATTTACTTTTGATACTTAAGTATATTTAAAACCTAAATACTTTAGATTTTTATTTGAGTAGTATATTACTGGGTGACTTTCACTTTTACTTGAGTCATTTTCTATTAAGGTATCTTTACTTTTACTCAAGTATGATAATTGGGTACTTTTTCCACCACTGACTTTTAGATTTTAGGTGATGGTGCTACAGTAGTTTAATTGGCATAATTGACTGCATCTAAAAATCGAATCAAAGTTTATTGGTCGTGTACACAGTTTAGCAGATGCTGTAGTGAGTGTAGCGAAATGCTTGTGTTACTTTCTCCCAACAATGCATACAAAATGTCAAACAAGTACACAAAAACGAAAAAAGCAAGAAATCACAGATGTCAGATCAAATCCAGTTAACAACCCAAATAACACTGCATCAGTAATCCAAATTCATTCTGTGTATATACACCAGAAATATATAGTAAGGATGTGTCGGGTGGCAGGGTAGCCTATTGGTTAGAGCGTTGGACTAGTAACCGAAAGGTTGCAAGTTCATATCCCCGAGCTGACACAGTACAATTCTGACGTTCTACCCCTGAACAGGCAGTTAACCCACTAGGCTGTCATTGAAAATAGAATTTGTTCTTAACTGACTTGCCTAGTTAAATTTTTTTACAGTAATATATTACATTGAGCTATTTTAAGAATCCAGTGTATAAATACACAGTGGTTATAAACAGTGTAACAAAAATGCAATGTACAGTGGTAGATATAATATAATGAGTTATATGAACAATACAGCATATGCATCCACAGTGTGAAAGAAACTGTCCAGTGTTTAATGTCTCTAAATACTTGGGATAGCATGGTGTTTGCTGAGAGGGATGCTGTCATTGTTTGTCTAAAAGTTGATATCTCATCCTGCTTTCTGATTCTTAAACTGCAGTCACTGTTACAAACAGTAGTCACAGAAACGACTGATAAACAATGATAAGAACAATACTTTGCATCCTCAGACAGTCTAGATTACCATAACCCATTATCCGATGTAGAAATGGATGTTACCATCAACTGACTTAAGACTTTACAATCACAGTAAACATTTGGGGGACTTGAGCACGAGCACGGTCATCTCATGGAAATCCAATCGACTGCTGTGAGGAGTGTGACTGTGAGGCGAGTACGCATTAATGCTTTTTCACCCCAGCCCAAGGACTCCTATGAGCTTTGTAAAAGCTTAGCACAGTGGGGCTCAGGGACTGGGGGGCTCCCTCGACTGACGGATGTGAGATTTGCTTATTACCCTGCGCTGTGACGAAGCCCTGACTCCCAGTCCATTAATCCTGCCCCAGCATGCTGCTCCCTGACCACGGGGACAGCCCAGCCTTCCTCACCACGAAGAGGAATCGCTCCCAGCAATTAGGCCTGATGGGTAAGGGCCTCCGGATGACCTACTGTGGGGGGCATGATAGCTCTCTTCTTTTAGACTTGATCTATGAACCTGTTCCTCCCCGTCATCTGCATCCAAAGGTTGTTGTCTCCTGTCTCCACTCAAAGTTGTGTCTACTTACATGGATTCTGTGTTATAACAAGAAACGTAATTTTCACTCTGTTTCTTAAGTTGTTCTAAAGGTCAGTGGCCTCTCCTCTCATTTGATGTATTGGATGTTAGAGATTAGAGGTCACAGCAGCAATCACACGTACACTGAACAAAAATATAAACACAACTTCTAAAGTGCTGGTCCCATGTTTCATGAGCTTAAATAAAATATCCCAGAAATTTTCCATATGCACAAAAAGCTTATTTCTCTAAAATGTTGTGCACACATTTGTTTACATCCCTGTTAGTGAGCATTTTATCCTGACAGGTGTGGCATATCAAGAAGCTGATTAAACAGCATGATCATTACACAGGTGCACCTTGTGTTGGGGACAACAAAAGGGCAATCTAAAATGAGCAGTTCTGTCACGCAACACAATGTCATTGATCAACACAATGCCCCTGCTCAGTCATGTGAAATCCATAGATTAGGGCCTATTGGGTTCATTTCAATTGACCGATTTCATTATATGAACTGTAACTCAGCAAAATCTTTGAAATTGGGGCATGTTGCGTTTATATTTTGGTTCAGTATACATACCCTGTATTGAGTCTGAAGGTGGAATGCAATCCATTGAGTCTTGGTGTTGTGTCCTTATGGCCTGCCATGTTTCACGCTCTGACTACAAATTATGCTGTTTGCTATTCTGTCACTTCCAGACATTCTTTTACCTAGTGGAATGATGCTTGTATTAAATATCATCTTGTATACAGATGTCAGGTCTGAACTTGATCACTCTTTTATTGCTGAGAATTTTCTGGATGCATCAGGAAATTCAAATGAGCCTTTTTGAATGGTTGAAAATGAACAATTGTCTTCCATTACGGAAAAAAAAAATCTGTCAGATTGAAGTATAACTGCAGTACACTGTAGTATAATTGTAGTTAGAGTGCAAAAGGACCGTTTTTAAAAATTCAAATTACCATTACACTATCTCCTTGATTAGATGTGCAAGTTGATTTGACAGAAAAACATGATGGAAAGCCAGAATTGTAATTTAACACTAATGACGAAACTGCAGCACAAGCATTACTTGAATAAATGTTTTCAAATTATTCAAATTAATTAAGCTATCATTTATGTTGATTAATAATGTTAAGAGGTTCACTAACGTTGTACAAAACGTTTTGGTAAAGAAAAATTAAGTACAAAAAAATAACATTTGAAGTTGAAATTACACCTCAATTCAAGAACGACGCATAACAATGCTGGCTATTGTACCATCAACTCAAGAGTCAAATTGTTGTTTCTATAACCCCTTTAACCAAGCTTACTCCAATTTGTATTCTAATGTCATTCCAAACTGGACAATTTTCTTAGAAGTAGATTGGTAACAATTACTTATTACTCTTGTAATGAACTAATAAAAAGCATGAGCTGGCACACACCCAGAAAATATTATTTTGTGTAGAGGTGCTGACTAATGGTGAATAAACTGTAAGCTTAAAAAAAAATAATATATATATATATATATATATATATATACTTTTTTTTACACACACACACCTTGCGAAAGGTGCCATGAGAAAGTATTCGGCCCCCTTGAACTTTGCGACCTTTTGCCACATTTCAGGCTTCAAACATAAAGATATAAAACTGTATTTTTTTGTGAAGAATCAACAACAAGTGGGACACAATCATGAAGTGGAACAACATTTATTGGATATTTCAAACTTTTTTAACAAATCAAAAACTGAAAAATTGGGTGTGCAAAATTATTCAGCCCCTTTACTTTCAGTGCAGCAAACTCTCTCCAGAAGTTCAGTGAGGATCTCTGAATGATCCAATGTTGACCTAAATGACTAATGATAATAAATACAATCCACCTGTGTGTAATCAAGTCTCCGTATAAATGCACATGCACTGTGATAGTCTCAGAGGTCCGTTAAAAGCGCAGAGAGCATCATGAAGAACAAGGAACACACCAGGCAGGTCCGAGATACTGTTGTGAAGAAGTTTAAAGCCGGATTTGGATACAAAAAGATTTCCCAAGCTTTAAACATCCCAAGGAGCACTGTGCAAGCGATAATATTGAAATGGAAGGAGTATCAGACCACTGCAAATCTACCAAGACTTGGCCGTCCCTCTAAACTTTCAGCTCATACAAGGAGAAGACTGATCAGAGATGCAGCCAAGAGGCCCATGATCACTCTGGATGAACTGCAGAGATCTACAGCTGAGGTGGGAGACTCTGTCCATAGGACAACAATCAGTCGTATATTGCACAAATCTGGGCTTTATGGAAGAGTGGCAAGAAGAAAGCCATTTCTTAAAGATATACATAAAAAGTGTTGTTTAAAGTTTGCCA
The DNA here is from genome assembly GCF_002021735.2 of Oncorhynchus kisutch. NCBI lineage: Eukaryota > Metazoa > Chordata > Actinopteri > Salmoniformes > Salmonidae > Oncorhynchus > Oncorhynchus kisutch. The sequence goes on from NC_034179.2 coordinate 27,939,684, forward strand.
CAAGCCACCTGGGAGACACACCAAACATGTGGAAGAAGGTGCTCTGGTCAGATGAAACCAAAATTGAACTTTTTGGCAACAATGCAAAACGTTATGTTTGGCGTAAAAGCAACACAGCTCATCACCCTGAACACACCATCCCCACTGTCAAACATGGTGGTGGCAGCATCATGGTTTGGGCCTGCTTTTCTTCAGCAGGGACAGGGAAGATGGTTAAAATTGATGGGAAGATGGATGGAGCCAAATACAGGACCATTCTGGAAGAAAACCTGATGGAGTCTGCAAAAGACCTGAGACTGGGACGGAGATGTGTCTTCCAACAAGACAATGATCCAAAAGATAAAGCAAAATCTACAATGGAATGGTTCAAAAATAAACATATCCAGGTGTTAGAATGGCCAAGTCAAAGTCCAGACCTGAATCCAATCGAGAATCTGTGGAAAGAACTGAAAACTGCTGTTCACAAATGCTCTCCATCCAACCTCACTGAGCTCGAGCTGTTTTGCAAGGAGGAATGGGAAAAAATGTCAGTCTCTCGATGTGCAAAACTGATAGAGACATACCCCAAGCGACTTACAGCTGTAATCGCAGCAAAAGGTGGCACTACAAAGTATTAACTTAAGGGGGCTGAATAATTTTGCACGCCCAATTTTTCAGTTTTTGATTTGTTAAAAAAGTTTGAAATATCCAATAAATGTCGTTCCACTTCATGATTGTGTCCCACTTGTTGTTGATTCTTCACAAAAAAATACAGTTTTATATCTTTATGTTTGAAGCCTGAAATGTGGCAAAAGGTCGCAAAGTTCAAGGGGGCCGAAACAATTTTTGGTCATCAATTGTTATACCAAAGTATACAGTGCATTCGGAAAGTATTCAGACCTCTTGACTTTTTCCATATTTTGTTACGTTACAGCTTTATTCTAAAATGTATTAAATCCTTTTCCCCCTACTCAATCTACAAACAATACCCCGTAATGACAAAGCAAAAACATGTTTTTAGAAATTGTAGCACATTTATATTAAAATAAATAAATAAATAGCACATTAACATAAGCATTCAGACCCTTTACTCAGTACTTTGTTGAAGCACCTTTGGCAGTGATTACAGCCTTGAGTCTTCTTGGGTATGACTGCACAGCTATTTTCAGGTCTCTCCAGTGATGTTTGATCGGGTTCGAGTCCGGACTCTGGCTGGGACACTCAAGGACATTCAGAGACTTGTCCCAAAGCCACTCCTGCGTTGTCTTGACTGTACACTTAGGGTTGTTGTCCTGTTGGAAGGTGAACCTTTGCCCCAGTCTGAGGTCCTGAGTGCTCTGGAGCAGGTTTTCGTCAAGGATCTCTCTGTACTTTGCGTCGTTCATCTTTCCCTCGATCCTGACTTGTCTCCCAGTCCCTGCTGCTAAAAAACATCCCCACAGCATGATGCTGCCATCACCATGCTTCACCGTAGGGATGGTGCAAGGATTCCTCCAGACGTGACCCTTGGCATTCAGGCCAATGTGTTCAATCTTGGTTTCATCAAACCAGAGAATCTTGTTTCTCATGGTCTGAGAGTCCACTCTACCATAATGGCCTGATTGGTGGAGTGCTGCAGACATGGTTGTCCTTCTGGAAGGTTCTCCCATCTCCACAGAGGAACTCTGGAACTCTGTCAGAGTGACCATCGGGTTCTTGGTCACCTCCCTGACCAAGGCCCTTCTCCCCTGATTCCTCAGTTTTGCCGGGCGAACATCTCTAGCAAGAGTCTCAGGGGTTCCAAACATCTTCCATTTAAGAATGATGGAAGCCACTGTGTTCTTGGGGACCTTCAATGCTGCAGAAAAGTTTGTGTTCCTCCCTAGATCTGTTCCTCAACACAATCATGTCTCGGGGCTCTATGGACAATTCCTTTGACTTTTTGGCTTGGTTTTTGCTTTGACATGCACTGTCAACTGTGGGACCTCATATAGACAGGTGTGTGCCTTAGCAAATCATGTCCAATCAATTGAATTTACCACAGGTAGATTCCAATCAAGTTGTAGAAACAACTCAAGGATGATCAATGGAAACAGGATGCACCTGAGCTCAATTTCAAGTCTCATAGCAAAGGGTATTAACACTTATGTAAGTAAGGTATTTTTGTTTTTATTCTTAATTTGCGGGAAAAAAACTAAACTTTGTCATTATGGGGTATTGTGCATAGATTGATGAGGAACATTTTTAATTGAATCCATGTTAGAATAAGGCTAACAAAATGTGGAAAAAGTCATCAAGGGGTCTGAATACTCCGAATGCACTGTATATAATTCCCCCCCAGGATCAACGCTCAATTTACAGTTAGAGATTGGACGGTGCAATTGGCCCTGCCATATCTGAATATAAAGCATCAAACAATAAACAAAATACAGTAAACAGACGTCTCATTTTTAAAAACAATTCTCTGAAATGTTCAGTGGCCTTTTTTGAAAATGCTTGCAGATAGAATATCAAACCTATCTCTGGTTTCCATACTTCCTTTTTACCTGCGGCTTTCTAGTGTTGCTGAGCTACATTTCCTGTCTACCCAAATCCCTCTTATCTGAAATGATGTCTCCATGGGGCCGCATATTAGCAACTGTGTTGGTATCCCACTGAAGAAGGCATCAAGTTGTGCAGAACTTATTTTTCTCTTCAATATCAAATGTGTCACATGGGATAGGGAAGTTATCGGAGCAAGCACTGAGCTATTCCACAGAATGTGCTAAATACATATTTTTGACATGACACAAGGGAGTTGTTCTGCTGATACCTTCAGAGACCCGCTACACCTTTTCATGCAATGTAGAAGATGGATTCTGGAACCATATTTGTCCAGATCGTACTGTGCGGGCACTTCTGAGCAGTTAAACAATGCACATTTTTTGTGGTTCTAAATGCAGCAATTTATTAACGATAATTAATGTGGCGCATGGTTGGGAGTAGAACAATGGCAGCCAGAGGACAATGGTATGAACAGTAATGTTACTCAGCTAACCATTGTTGTGCAGTAGCTTTACACCAGTCAAAAGAACATGGGGGTGTGAGCATTATCCATGTACTGAAAAGGGGAATTGGTCAAATGAACAATTACAAGTAATTTGTGTACTATTTATTCTAAACAAGGTTTGTTGTATGCTCAACTGAATGAAATGTATGCAGGTTTTCCTGACACTTCTTTGGTTGATTCTGAACAACCAAAGTCTGGGTATTTCTGACAGTAGTTCAGATTTTTTTTATTTTAAATGTGCTGAGCTTGACATAGTGATCCAGTTCTTACTGGATTCCAGTCCTCTAGCAGCATTCTAGGTGGGAACAGCTCGGAGCGACAGCAAGGCTGAGGGAGCGAAGCAGCTACATAATACAAGACTTAGCACTTAGAGATACCTTTGTCAGAATTACCCCGCAGGGTTTGCTAAACTAAAGTGGGAGGATGGGGAGTGAAAAAAGAAAAACATCAAAAGTATCCCAATTTGGATAGACTTTCCAGTATGAAAGTCTCAGACATCAGTGGTAGACTGAATAGAAACAAGAGAGGAAAACATTTCACCATATCCGATTGGGGGGGGGGGGGGGGGGGTATTCTACTATTTTCAAAGCTCTATTATCATCTACACAAAATCTAAATATGTCTCTATATATTAATAGCACGAGACACTGTTTTGTCTGCAATGAACGGCTTAGATGGAGACCTACACGTTTCACCATAGGAGAAAAATGTTTAAGATATAATGTGGATGTGTTGTTTATACATACAGATGTCGGATCTTAATATGACCCATTTCGTCACAGGCGGAAAATAATCCTGCAGCAGGAGGATTTAAATAAATATTTAAAATGTATAATCGCCACCAGGAGGAAGCTGGAAGCGGTGTTTGTAGGTAATACAGTAGTACCGTACCTAGGGGGCTATGGTTTGAGGAAGGCTTTGCAAACCAACCGACGTATCATCAAGTATTCTCACAGATTGCTGGATAATTGGGACCGACTGCCTCGATTCAGTCTTAAGTAGCAAAATTTGAATTTGTGTTTTTTACATTGGATAAAAGTAGAGACTCAGAGCTAGAAAATGGTATATCATACACTGCAGTTGAGGAACAATGGGAAAGTAATTCTGCTTTCAGCTGTTCTCATGGCTCGTGGTGGCCCAAATCCCCATTAAGAGACTTTTTGGTGTTTCCTTTACTTTGGCAGTTACCTGTCCTTTATACTGCAAAACATATAGTAGAGAATACTGGGTGCTAGCAAATTAGCATTTCCCTTGTGTGATGAGTTGAGGTCTAGTGACATGTTTTGAGTAAAATAATATAAATATACAGTACCAGTCAAAAGTTTGGACAAACCTACTCATTCAAGGCTTTTCTTTATTTGACTATTTTCTACATTGTATAATAATAGTGAAGACATCAAAACTATGAAATAACACATATGGAAGCACGTAGTAACCCAAATAGTGTAAAACAAATCCAAATATATTTTATATTTGAGATTCTTCAAAGTAGCAACCCTTTGCCTTGATGACATCTTTGCACACTCTTGGCATTCTCTCAACCAGCTTCACCTGGAATGCTTTTCCAATGGGCTTGAAGGAGTTCCCAAATATGCTGAGCACTTCTTGGCTGCTTTTCCTTCACTCTGCGGTCCAACTCATCCCAAACCATCTCAATTGGGTTGAGGTCAGGTGATCGTGGAAGCCAGGTCTTCTGATGCAGCACTCCATCCCTCTCCTCGGTCAAATAGCCCTTATACAGCCTGGAGGTGTGTTGGGTCATTGTCCTGTTGAAAAACAAATGATAGTCCCACTAAGCGCAAACCAGATGGGATGGTGTATCGCTGCAGAATGCTGTGGTAGCCATGCTGGTTAAGTGTGCCTTGAATTCTAAATAAATCAGGGACAGTGTCGGAATACTTTCCGAATCCATTGTACGCAGGGTACCATACCGAGTTGATATGCAGGTGTACAAGGTAATTGAGGAAGATATGTACTGGTACATATACTCTAGGTAGGGATACATTGACTAGGCAACAGGATAGATAATAAACAGTAGCAGCAGCGTATGGGAGTCAAAAGAGGTAGTGCAAAAAGGGTCAATGCAGATAGTTAACTAACTAGTTAGCAGTCTTATGGCTTGGGGGTAGAAGCTGTTCAGAGTCCTGTTGGTTCCAGACCTGGTGCATCAGAGAGAGAGAGAGAGAGAGAACAGTCTATGACTTGGGTGGCTGGAGTCTTTGACAATTTTTATAGACTTCCTTTGACACCGCCTAATCCAGAATGTCTTAAAAGGGACAAGACAGTGCCGTGTCTCAATCAGTCAAAAAACCTGTTACATTTGTGTTGCAGTTCTTACAGTTTGATTGCCACCAAGCACTTTAATCGAAGACTTTCTGTCATGAAAAAAAGTTCTGAGACATGTTCCCAGCAGGGGACTTATAAGAGGAAAGCTTTCTTTTCAAGATGACAACAGGAAGAATGCAATTCAGCCGCAAATTGTTTTGAAATGCACATTAAGATAATTGCTCACCAAGAAAATGTCTTGTTTTTTTATTGTGTTTATCACAATTATATTGCATAAGGCTCTTAAATAATTGTACATATTACATAATGATCATCAGTCTCTTTCATTTGAATTTTGATGTCTGTAGAGATGATGTACATTATTGGTAAACAGACTTATTAAAAATGTTTATGCAACAACAATCTCCTGGCAACACACTATTTTAATCAGCAAATCACAGGAGATGTGGGTAGACTGAGTATATAAATGTACCGGCTGAACTGTGTTGTCCTTTTGTTAGCATCTTGATAATGAATGCATGATTCTCAATCTTGCAACGTCCCCATTGTTATGTCACCTCATTTTGATGAAACTGAAATTGAACCCCACCATAAGGCTTATACAATGCCCTAGACCCATATAATGGGACATAGATAATGTTTATTCAGTCTAGCAGCTGTTCTACGATCCCCATGCACCTTTAAACTTTGCTTACACTGGGTATGGCCTCCCTGTCGCATGGTTTCGTGCCAGGAAGCATGTGTCCATTGGGAGTCTGATGCATTATCTGTCCTGCTATCTGTTCCCCTTTAAAAAGAATGCATGATACCTACTATATAGTCTATGTGTTCTGATGTCCAGTCCCCTTTCAGAAGCACGGAGGGCCATTAGCCCTCAGAGAGACGTGGTGTAGTCTCAGCCGATGACAGCTCTGCCCTTTAACAGCAAGGTTGTCATCTCTCCATGGATGGCTATCACTTCTGAAGGGGCCTCGTGGGAAGTCAGTTAAGTTCTCTCTTTTAATGGAGGTTGAATAATGGTTTGATAAAGTAATATATGGTGTCAATTTCTGTCAGGCGTGCCGTGAGGCCTGCCAATTCCATCGGACAGAGAGGAGACCAATTGAGTCTGCCCTGTCAGGCGCACTGGGTACACGCACAGTTAGGCAGACGCCTACAGAGCAGCCAACACCGATCAATACCGCTTTTAATTGTCTCAATCACGGTCTCTTAGTTATTTTCTTGCTCTCTCTCTCTCTCTCTCCTTGCTTTTAGAGCTACATCAAGGATGTGACTAAGAAGAAGGGATTCTATTTGTGCCCTACTGTACCCACTACCTGATGGCCAGACCTAAGCTACTGATGAACAATGGACCATGTATTTTGGTTGGTTTCTCACATAGTTTTTCTTTGACTCCTGACTTTCCCCGCAGAGCGAGGATTGTCCAATCCTCATAGGAGGCTTTTCAGAAACTTTCTCAAGACAAGGAGAAGAAAATGTATGAGCTGATTATTTAAAGCAAAATACACTTGAGGAAATAAATAAACAAGTGTTCAGATTTCAGACCCTGTGGAAACAACAGCTGTGTACATGTTGGTAACAGCCTTAAACTGTCAGAAGCTGTCATTTTGCTACGGGTTTTGAAGCTCTGTTTTCAGTCTTTCTTGTCAAAAGAACAATGAGGCTATAAGGTTTGCAGAACCTTGAATTAATTACTAGGCTGTGGTGTAGTGGTTTGTACAGTGTCTCTCTATTGTACTCCTTCTACAAATAGAGCTGCAGCCACCCATGTGGACACATACATAACCTTCACACGCTGACTGGCATTTGAGGGATGGGAGCCGTGGGTGTCTAATAAAAATCCTAAATGCTAATCTCGGATGCAAGCTTGGTGACAGTGTGCTTCTGTCTCAAAACAGTAGCTATCTTTCTTAAGTTATTCCCTCCCAAACTAATCCTTTAATTAGGTGCACGGCTAGCTCGCTAACCTCAAAAGTAACCAAATGTAACACTGGTAATGCGTTTGTATCTTAAATATCTCATTAGGTGTAAGAACCACAGTGAAATTCTCCTGGCAAGTGCTTTGCATTTTTATCTATCGCCATTATCTACAGTAAGTGAGAAAGAGAGCAAGAGAGACAGAGAGTGAGCGAGGCCAACCTTGACATTTGTTGACAGCTCAATGAAGAACTTCCTGCCGTTTCTTCTCCATCCATTTTCCACCTATGTTCAGTAATGACATTGGATACAGTAGTCAAGCTTTAAACCTTTGGATGGTTAACATGGTTGTTTAAGCCAAATGCTCCTCAATAGAGATGTATGGATCAATGTCATTAAGTTTTAATTGTTTTGAATTATTCCTGTTAATGACTTAGATTGGTCTTTGATAGGGTTTGTTAGGGTTTGTGTCATTGCAGTTGACAGATTTTATGATCCTCCCTCCTATTCTAGTCTGGCTCCTCTTTCAAGTGTGAAAAGTGCAGGGTTTGTGTACCGACCAGATAAGCTGGCACAGTAAATAATGCATGTCAGATCAGATAAGTATAAAGAAAGGGTTGCCCATAAAACGAGGCTATGAATCTGAGAAGGGAGAATTTACTGGCCACAGAACAACAGGTACACCCAGTCGTGTCAAATGGGCTTTCACACAATGGCCTCTGTGTCTGCCAATCTATCCATGCAGTAAAAGCATGCTAAGGGTAAATGGATAGACTTCCTCTGACCTTTGTATGTCATTTTATAAAAGAGGATCAATACCAGAGCCGCAAACGGTGACACTATCACCGACACACCATCTGGTAGAGAACTCATTTCACTCACCTCAATTATTACAACCATGTCTCTGTATTGTCTTTATTGCATTTAGAATAAGTCCCCTGTGTAAAGAGATGACGTGAGCCACGCGGTTTCTTAGTAAAATACCTGACGTAAGTTTGCTGTGAGATCTGTGGATGTATGTGCTGCGGCCCTATTATACACAATCACATATCATCTGTGTTCAGTGAACTAGCCAGATGTCAAGGCATACACGTTTGAAATAGCTACTATATGTGAAACATGTTGATTTCAGTAATTGTTGTCCATTTCCCTCTGAAAATGGATTCTTTTTTTGACATGTTGCACTATAACACATTAATCAATGTCATCGTGCCCAAGCCATGAGTCAGGCATTCAGCAAATCACTACTGGTCCTCAGTTGTTTAGGCTTTAAACAAACAGTCAGGCTTTAAGTGAAAGTAAGTACTTCTTTAATGATAATATTGCTTTTCTGATTTTGCTAAGACTTTTGTAAAATATCTGTCTTTAACCGTTTACCTTATAACTGCATTTCTCTATATGAATTGCTTTGGACATGCTCTTTAGCTTTCGTGATTCCATGTGATAGCCCATATTGTTAAGCGAAGTCATGGTTCACAATGATTCAAATATGACAACAAAATAATGTTTTGAAGTTCAACCCGAGAATGTTAAGTTGCCATGTTGCCTCTATTGATTGAAGTGCCCCAGATGATTCTAGCAAGAAGATGGGACACGTGTCTAGTCTCATGGATTGATGTTCCCCTTGTGTAGTGTGTAAAGTCATGTAGCACTTTCTACAGTGGGATCATCTTAAAGCTCTTAAAAAGATTCCATTCACGCACCAGGTTACAATAAATGCATTTTCAAGCCCAGGCTAGAAAAGGCCAAGTCAAATTGGGGGAATACGAGATTATTTGCCTCTGTTTCCTCTTGTGTATTCTCCACCATGCATAACTATGCCAGAGAATAAATATATTTATGACTGAAGAGGATAGTCATATCTTCTGGGCATAGGTGCTTGAGAGTGTCATACAGTATAAGGACCCTGCTGGCAAATACATACTGTCGACTGAGAGGTTACCCAGGTACGTGCACCTACATTTCTTATCAATCTGCTGCTCAGTAAACATACAACCCTGCCTGGCCCGTCTATTAAAACAGCAGGCCTTTTCCTTCCTCAGGTCTTTCTCTCACCCAGGCTAGGCAAGAGTTACATTGACTTACTTGACTTCCAATCCACAGTCAACACAGAGGTTCTGACAGAGTGGTAAGACTCTTGGTTTAATGTACCTTAATTGATCCTTTACCATATGGATACATACATACATACAAGTCCTCATCCACAGTGATTCATCAGATGTTGGAGAGGAAATGTAGGTTTATGAGCTGTGAAGGACATCTGGTGAAAGTAAACATGTATTAATGAAGAGATTGAATAAGTGACACTGTACCCTTCAGGTGTATTCAGCTTGTTTTCTGAAGGGAGCCAAGCCAATGGGGAGGACTGTGCAGAAGAAAATGTTCCTCACAAGCAATTCTGATTGTCATTGTGCAAGATGTACTGTTGCCAAATGTAAAAATAGTTGATGTGTGATGAATAGACTACTCCACCTTTGGAAGTAATTGTGGTAGTACATTATACATGGGGTTTTATTTTAGGAGGTTATTGCAGTAGCCTCTGAGGGGTAGGGGAAAGGGAGCCGCTCTTCTGGAGTGCCTGAGAGCTGTGTGTGTTTAGACTCTGCGGTGTTACTCAACACCAGGCATTTTCATTGTGGCTGGCTGATGTACCTTTCTATATGCCAAGAGCAATTTCAATAATAGAGGGTCTTGCTGGGAAAGAAATTGTGTTAAAGCCTTTGGTATTAAGAGCTTTCTCGCGTGTTTTGCAAAAGTCCCAATCTGATACTGTATATGTGTGCTGGCTGAATTCGTAGATACCATTTTTGCGTCTGTGTGTATTATGAAGGAATTCAGAGGTAGTTTTGCGAGCTATTGCTAACTAGTGTTAGCGCAATGACTTTAATCTACAAGTATGCTAGCATGTGCTTCTGTACCTGTAGACTTTCAGTCATTGTGCTATGGCTCGGGAAACATACAAATGGTGTACAGTATTATCATCCTAGATAGTGCATGATTATGAATTTCCAAAGGAAGTATTACAAAACTCATGTATAGCCATGTAAGACTAGGACACACTAAATTGAATCTTCAGAATTGCCCAAAGTTAACAACTTAAAGGTGCATACTGTAGCTGGTGCTTTCTTGATGTAGGGACATGACATAAAGTACACCACGGCAATTTACACTCTCTCTCTCTCTACCTTTTGCTGGCTAGTCCAGCTTTTTTACTCAACAGAATTTTCATTTAAGGCCTCTCTGAATCTCAAACTTTCTGATAGGCCACATGTTTAGAGGCATTTCTATTAAATGTCAGGTGCTGTGCCGAACCTCACACCCTACTCTCACCCCTACTCTCACACAAACACGCACGTACACACGCACACACTCAAACAGAGCGGAATGATTTGTCTGCTGAAAATGCCAGCCTTACCTGCTCTTATACAGCTCCATTCCCATCTCCCTCCCTGTGCAAAAGGAAGGTGAGTTTTGAAGTATAAATGTCAATAGTAAGGAATGCTATGCATAATGCACTGTGTGCAGCACTTGAAAGCAGCAGGGTGAGGGGGACTGCAGGGCCAGCCCTTTTGTTCTGTATTCTCCCATGTCTAGTGAGACACTGAGCCATGCTCTCTCCCCTCTCCAGGTGAAGCTAATGTGCTTCCCCTCGCAACTCAGGTTCCCTTTTAGAAATAGAATGGGTATAACACAGTCAGAGCCCTTTGCATGCATTGCCATTTTCCATTGAAATCAGAAGCATTTGTGTTGTTTAAACAGTTCTATTAACATTGCAAGTCAACCTGGTGTTGTGTTGTAGGGACTAAATTAAATGGAAAAGTGTTCCCATTGGCTTATTGTTTGTTTGTGCGTCTCACTGCAGTGGGCGGCATCAGGGTTGCAATAACACTTGTAGACACATGCTCTGCAGCCAAGGTCATCAATAAACTGCTCTCTTGCCTGGACCAGGGTCTCAGTGGGTCAGCTTTACACCTCAGTGTTCCTGACACAGCAGCCAAGATGCATCTTCACTCAGATCTGTAGTCTGATGTCCCGCTCGCCAAATCTCATATAAAATGATGCTGGGTCTGATTCAATCCACCCTGCAGCGTTCTTGTTCATGTAGCGAGATCGGTTTTATTCAGTGTGGATTTATAACGGCAAATAGTTAACCTCTAATCGAAACCCTATTATTTTACCAAAACATTTAGTAATTTAGCAGACGCTCTTATCCAGAACAACTTACCGGAGCAATTATGGTTAAGTGCCTTGTTCAAGGGCACATAGGCAGATTTTTAACCGCTAAGCTACCTGCCGCCCTCATGAAATATGTTTATACGGCTGTGTAAATTCTGCAGTGCGGTTCTGATTAAATGTGGCTTCTTTTGGAGACAGTGCAGCAGCTTCTCTCTAGTACCATTGTGAAGTATTAAGTTGTCCCATCTCTTCTCTGGATTGAGGAGCCTGTGATGGGGTTATTATAAAGTACTTATAAGAAAGGGTGCCTGTGAAAAGTCCAATTATGCCAACTGCCAAACAGGTTGGCAGAGTGGAAGGAGCTGCCATGGAAATGAATTCTAATTTTCCTCTTCTTTGTTGTTTTACAGTGTATTGTCAGGCTCTGGCTGGCTGCAGTCAGGCAGCACTTAGAGCAGCTAGCTTATCTAAGAGAGGATCAGTGAATGGCCTAGTCTTAATAATGCATGTGTACGTATGACCTAGTATATTTACATTTGTCAAGGATAGAGTATGTCTGCAGCAGGTCAGGTGTACTTTTAAGACTCTTTCAATCCCGCGGAGGTTCTGTCTTGAAAGCATGCGCTTTGAAGGGAATTCCCGGAAATGGAGTTGAAGTAAATTGAGGCCATGTTAAAGGCTGGTTTTGGAAGCTCCTGAATGATTACAGAAAAATGTCAAACTGAAAGCTTTTTCTGAAGAACCTTTCAGAAGTGTACCTACATTTGGAGGCTGGTGGGAGGAACTGTATGAGGACGGGCTCATTGTAATGGCTTGAATGGAATAAATGGAACGGAGTCATATATGTGGTTTCCATATGTTTGATACCGTTCCATTTATTCCATTCCAGCCATTTCAATAAGATCATCCTCCCATATCTCTCCACACCAGCCTCCTCTGGTACTGTCTGTTCCTCTGAGGCTCATGTTCACACCTCAAAGGCTTTGTTTTATGTAGCAAGCGTGAAAATAATAGGGATGTGGCTGCACCAAACGAGATACATTAAACACAAAGTCTTGCAAAAATTTGCATGTGGATTTTGGGGAAAAGTTGTAGAAAAAATGTGTATTTATAAAATATATTAAAATTGAGTGTACAAAACATTTCTGCTCTTTCCATAACATCGACTGACCAGGTGAATCCTGGTGAAAGCTATGATCCCTTATTGATGTTACTTAAAACCACTTCAATCAGTGTAGATGAAGGGGAGTAGACAGGTTAAAGAAGATTTTTAAGCCTTGAAACAATTGAGACATGGATTGTGTCTGTGACATTCAGAGGGTGAATGAGCAAGACAAAAGATTTAAGTGCCTTTGAACGGGGTATGGTAGTACAGTGGCAAGATAAAGTATGTGAACCCTTTGTAATTACCTGGATTTCTACATAACTTGGTCATAAAATTTGATCTGATCTTCATCTAAGTCAAAGAATAGACAAACAGACTCCTTGAACTAATAACACACAAAAAAATTATACATTTTCATGTCTTTATTGAACACGCTGTGTAAACATTCACAGTGTAGCGTAGAACAAGTATGTGAACCCTTGGATTTAATAACTGGTTGATCTTCCTTTGGTAGCAATAAACTCAACTAAATATTTTCTGTAGTTGCGGATCAGACCTGTACCACGGTCAGGAGGAATTTTGGATCATTCATCTTTACAAAACTGTTTCAGTTCAGAAATATTCTTATGATGTCTGGTGTGAACCGCTCGAGGTCATGCCACAGCATCTCAATCGGGTTGAGGTCAGACTCTGACTGGGCCTCCACCAGACTTTACAGTTGGGATAAGTTTTTGATGTTGGTGTTCTGTGCCTTTTTTTCTCCACACATAGTGTTGTGTGTTCCTTGCAAACAACTCAACTTTAGTTTCATCTGTCCACAGAATATTTTGCCAGTAGTGCTGTGGAAAATCCAGGTGCACTTTTGCAGTGGCTTCTTCCGTGGTGTCCATTCTTGTTTAGTGTTTTACATATCGTAGACTCATCAACAGAGATGTTAACATGGTCCAGAGATTTCTGTAAGTATTTAGCTGATACTCTAGGATTCTTGTTAACCTCATTGAGGATTCTGCGCTGTCTTTCTCTTATCTTTCCCTTACGGCCACTCCTAGGGAGAGTAGCAACAGTGCTGAACATTCTCCATTTATAGACAATTTGTCTTACCGTGGACTGATGAACATCAAGGCTTTTAGAGATACATTTGTAACCCTTTCCAGCTTTAAGTCAACAATTATTAATCATGGGTCTTCTGAGATCTCTTTTGTTCGATGCATGGTTCACATCAGGCAATACTTCTTGTGAATAGTAAACTCACATTTTGTTAGTGTTTTTTATAGGGCAGCTCTAACCAACATCTCCAATCTCGTCTCATTGATTGGACTCCAGGTTAGCTGACGCCTGATTCTAATTAGCTTTTGGAGAAGTTATTTGCCTAGGGGTTCACATACTTTTTCAAACCTACGTTGTGAATGTTTAAATTATGTATTCAATATAGACAAGACAAATACAATCATTTGTGTGCTGTTAGTTTAAGCATGCTGTGTTTGTCTATTGTTGTGACTTAGATGAAGATCAGATCAAATAATATGACCAACTTGTGCAGAAATCCAGGTAATTCCAAAGGGTTCACATACTTTTTCTTGCCACTGTAGGTGCCAAGCACAGCAGTTTGAGTTTGTCAAGAACTGCAATGCTGCTGGGTTTTTCACGTTCAACAGTTTCCCGTGTGTATCAAGAATGGTCCAACACCCAAAGGACATCCAGCCAACTTGGCACAACTGTGGGAAGCATTGGAGTCAACATTTTGACACCTTGTAGAGTCCATGCCCGACGAATTGAGGCTGAGGGCAAAAGGGGGTGTAACTCAATATTAGAAAGGTGTTCCTAATGTTTTGTCCACTCAGTGTATATTTGTTTGTCTGTTTAGATTTTGGCATACATTCTGGAAACCATACTGTTATCCATGTTAGCCCCTCACCGGTTTAGAACCATAGATATTGTTCTTATTCTACTTAGAACATTCACAATCATCATTTCTCTGGTCATCATAGATTACAACATATTATGTTTCAAGATGAAGATTTATAACATGTTATTTTATCTTTCAATAATTAGCAACTTGATTCTGTAGTTGGAAAATAACCCTCCCAAACAACTTACCCTCCATGTATCTACAATAATAATTTCCTCCTGTCTGATGGAATTATGTTCTGGTCATTTTCTTGCAGTCTCCTTTACATTGTTACCTGGTAAATATCAATACTCTGAAAAGGGAAATTATGGAGGAATTTAACATTTAAACAGAATGAATGGCCAGTAGATCAATGGAGAGGACTGATCTTATCAGATTACTGCAGGTACAGACTCCAATCTGCATTTATTATATAATACCTTAGAAGTGAGCCTTGCCATCTAAACGCTGATGTATAATAAGCAGGAGTAAAACGTATCACACAGACAAACAAAATCAATACAATTCAATTCAACCTCTTAGGCCAAACGCAGGACTCTGTCATTAGTCTTTCTGTATACAACTGGGATGAGAACACACAACTATCTAGTTTTGGAAGCCCTTTACACTCAAACCCATGGTAGCCATTTACACTCAAACACATGGTAGTCATTTACACTCAAACACATGGTAGCCCTTTACACTCAAACACATGGTAGCCCTTTACACTCAAACCCATGGTAGTCATTTACACTCAAACACATGGTAGTCATTTACACTCAAACACATGGTAGCCCTTTACACTCAAACACATGGTAGCCCTTTACACTCAAACCCATGGTAGTCATTTACACTCAAACACATGGTAGCCCTTTACACTCAAACCCATGGTAGTCATTTACACTCAAACACATGGTAGCCCTTTACACTCAAACCCATGGTAGCCATTTACACTCAAACACATGGTAGCCCTTTACACTCAAACCCATGGTAGCCATTTACACTCAAACACATGGTAGCCCTTTACACTCAAACACATGGTAGCCCTTTACACCCAAACACATGGTAGCCCTTTACACTCAAACACATGGTAGCCATTTACACTCAAACACATGGTAGCCCTTTCCACTCAAACACATGGTAGCCATTTACACTCAAACACATGGTAGCCCTTTACACTCAAACACATGGTAGCCCTTTACACTCAAACACATGGTAGCCCTTTACACCCAAACACATGGTAGCCCTTTACACCCAAACACATGGTACCCCTTTACACTCAAACCCATATAAGGGTTGAAAATGGCAGATTTGGGCACTGATAAGCGCCTAAATTGGAACGCAGTGGCTGTACATGCTATAAATGACCGTCAGACCTCAAGCTCTGTGCTTCATAGCGCTGTATGGGTTTTGACTGACAGCCATTCTTGAGCACCGCTTGCGACAATAAATTGCCCCAACCCTCCTGCTAATCAGCAGCTGCAGGACACAAAGTTTTGGAATGTTCAGATAAAAATATGCTATGTAGAACACACATGCCTCTCTGACATGTTGAATAATGTTTAGTGACTCGACTACATAACTGGGCAAAACAGTCAATAGCTCTTGTTCAAATTCATTAGCCACCGTTCTAGTTTTGGACATCAGTGTGACTTGATAACAATGGCAATGACAAGACCGAGTGATGGAGGTGCAACCCATACTAGGCTACTTTGCAGCACCATCTGGTGATTGTTCTTCTCTCTCTCTCCTCACTCTCTCTCTCCCTGGCTCTGTGTCTGTCTCGCTCTTTCTCTGTCTCTCTCTCTCTCTCTCCCTGGCTCTGTGTCTGTCTCGCTCTTTCTCTGTCTCTCTCTCTCTCTCCCTGGCTCTGTGTCTGTCTCGCTCTTTCTCTCTCTCTCCTCACTCTCTCTCTCCCTGGCTCTGTGTCTGTCTCGCTCTTTCTCTGGCTCTGTCTCTCTGGCTCTCTCTCTGCGCTTGTGTGTCTGTTTGTTTTGTATGTCATGTGCAGTATCTATGGCTGAATTAGGAATTTACATGACCAGATAGTTCTTATATAATATATTATATATGTTTGTCATATTTCTGCAGCTGGGAGGAGAATATGATGTTATGCAGAACAATATGTTGGTAGGACAAGGTTATGTATGTTTGTACACATGGAAGTCAGTGATTTATGTTTCCTATAGGTTAATGAGGCAATACAAATGTGATGTTACTCAAATGTGGCTAAAATGAAAGGGCATTAAGTTGACAAAAATGGCCCAATATTTTCGTCATTTTGACAATAACTAGATTAAATCATTATTCAAATGACAGTAATGTGACTAAGACTTAATTATAATTTAGTCAAAATGACTAAGACTAGACAACATCTAAAAAAAAAAGAGTACCAAAATTTTCTCTGACACACACACACACACACACACATACATACATACATATATGTACATGCATTCATGCAACACACGCATCACAACTGCTGCTACCAGACTCTTATTTACTATCGCTAATACTGCACAATTTAAACACTTGCCCCCCAATCTCTCTTTCCCTGATACATGTGTAAATATTGTACTATAAATTTGCCTTCCTGTATTATTGTTATGCTTAAATGTTTATTCTATTCAACTGAGACATTTTCTTTAAGTTTGTATTCTTATCTTCTATTATTTCTTATTGTTGTTTCAATGTCGAGAAGGAACCTGCAGGTAAGTATTTTGTTGGACGTTGTGTACCGTGTGTATCCTGTACACAGGACTAATAACACTTGAAACTGAAACTTTTCATTTGTTCTGAAATGTAGGGTCGAATAAGAGTCTTTATAAAGGAATTGGATTATAAAGCTCCTACACTAAAGTCTACAAGTTGCACGTTCTGTGGTGTGAAGACACAACAGGTGTGGTCAATAGACAGGGACTCACTCCTAACTGGAGTGAACTCATGCATCTGTGGTGTTGCAGCAAGAGAACATGTCTGGTAGACTTCAGTCTGGATGTACTTGACTAAACTCACCTGTCACACTGCAGGGGCATGAAAGCCAGCTCTCTTTGCTGAGCCGCTGAACTCAAACACAGACTCATACGTGAGATTGCGAAGGGTGACTCAGGGGTTTTGAGCTTTTTATAGAGGAACAACAAAGTAATAATGCAGAATGAAACCAATGTGGTTTCTAGGGTTACAATCCTTATGCCCTTATGTCTAATCATCTTTATTTCATTAGCAACAGGCGTGTCATTTATCATAGCATCTGGGGTGCCTTAACACTCTCAGGAAAATGTATGTTCATCTGGCAATTTTATTGCATAACTATTTTTCAAAATGTGGATTGTACTTTTGAATGATAACCTTGTTAAGTGTGCTAATTAAAATGAAAAAATCCCCAAGGCTCTTTCCAAGTGGAGGAAAAGTGAACGTTAACAAAGTGCTTACTAAATGTCACAAAACTCTCACACACTTATCAAGCCACTCAGAAAAGACTCAACTCTCTCTCGCTTTCTCTCTCGCTTTCTCTCTCACTTTGTCTCACACTTTGTCTCTTTCTCTCTGCAGAGCTCCCCAGCAGTCCACCAGCCCAGTTCACCTTCAGACCCCTACCCCCACCCCCGCCCCCTCCCCACGCGTGCACATGTGCCCGCCCAGCCCCTCATGCTCATGTTTCTGAGGCACTGCAGAGGAACACCCTGCCGGCTCGGAGCCAGGCGATGGATGGAGATCCCACTCAGCCGGCCGACAGAGACAGAGGCCAGCTCCACAACAGCTGGGCACTCAACAGCAACATCCCCCTGGAGACCAGGTAAGCCTTGGCACCTCCACTCTCACCTGCCTAGTAATGGGGTCAGTTCAGTGTGGCAGACACTTTAACAGCTCTGTGGCCATAGTTTCCACAATATGAGTCATGCAGGGCTCTTGGCCTCTTTCCCTCCATGTTCTTAATCACTGTGACACCACCGGTAACTTGGATCCAAAAAATAGCACTAGATTTGAGAAAGTAGATTGAATGAACATGTTGTTGGCATGAGTTAAGTGTTGCAGAGAGGACCCCTGTGACTTCAGTCACAGACCTCTCACACGTCTTTAATGATTCACACTTGATAGAGAGATGAATAATGGTGTTAATTCATAATGAGGGGTTGGTGGTGTGTAACTAAATCATATCATTTTGAAGAGATTCAGGGCTAAGGCTTTTGAGAAGTGAAGTGGTGTACAAATCCAACATAAATAGGTACATGATTAGCTGAAAATACTGAAGATCAAGGCCTTTACAAAGCAAATCATCGATTTAACAGGAAAAAGCCTGTTGAGTTCACAATTAGCATATAAAGAAATGTTGTGTCAGATGTGAATAGTAAAATAGCTATTGTAGTTAGTTAAAGGAAGGTTGCCAACATCTGACTGGTGTGGGAGTCATTAATGACAATTAATGAAGGAACAACCTTTTTTGAAGTGTAGCTGTTCATCCCAAGAGGGTTATTGGTTTTTAAATGGACATCCAAAGGGAAAACCATTTCAAGCGGTCACCCTTTATGAACACTCTTTTCTTTTAATAATGGAATCATTTCTGTGATTTCCAAGAGACCGAAATGTGACCTTTATCCCTTTGAGCTTATGAACTTGGAATGAATTATCTTTGTCCTGCTTGAAAACCAACCTGCCAGATGAGATAATTAGTTTCTCTTTCTTAGCTTTGTTCTGCTAGAGTATGGGAGATGAAAGTAGTTGAAACAGAACAGACTGTGACAGGTTAGTAGCAAGACTGCTTATTGATAGGAAATCAAAGGAAGAAGCGATGGTCGCCAACAGCTGTGTTGGGTCGAAGGTGAAATTGAAAAGGGTTGCCAAACAATGATGTCACACTGTCTAATTCACTGTTTTTGCACACTTGAAAATGGAAAAACTCTATTAACTTAAAATGAGCTGAGCTCTAGATGCTTCATGCTTAGAAAATGGCAAATTCAATTACTTAGGACCAAAAGCAACGAGGTAAATGTTCTATCCTTATTTTCTATCCTTCAATCAAAACATTTCCCGCTTGTTATTAATGACAAGGCTTGTTTATCTTTAGGTTTTAATATGCAAAGAGGGACCACTATGACAAGACAACTATGGATAAGTAAATTAATCATGAAGTAGAGAACCTTTGTCAAGATTGACAATTATGTTGTCTGCTTTTTCAGATCGTTTTTTCACTCAAAGGTTTGTCCGTGAAATGTGAAATGTGGCGAGGGAAAGGATGAGCCGACATGTTCATCTTGGTGTATGTGTCGCTGGTGTATTTGTCTGTTCCCCCATTGTTTGGTAAACCCACCAGTGCTTGGTGCTTTATAAATGTATTGTAAATTGAAAATAAGCAATCCTATCATTGGTAAACAACTTCTTTCTGTTGACTAAAAGAAGTTGACATGTTGTCTTCAGAGAAAGACGTGTGAAACGTGCGTTATCAGCATCAGTAGGGAGAAGACTACATCATAGAGGAAAACATGGGCCTACCTTAGGTATGTTTTCTCCCCCACAGATAGTGTTCAAAACATCCACAATGACCTATTAGGTGTACAGTGCCTTCAGAAAGTATTCATACCCCTTGACTTATTCCACACTTTGTTGTGTTACAGCCTGAATTCAAAATTGATTCAAGAGATTTTTCTCACCCATCTACACACAATACTCCATAATGGCAAAGTGAAAACATGTTTTTAGACATTCTCATTTACATAAGTTATCACACCCCTTAGCCAATACATGTTAGAATCCCTTTTGGCAGTGATTACAGCTGTGAGTCTTTCTGGGAAAATCTCTAAGAGCTTTGCACACCTGGACTGTACAATATCTGCCCATTATTATTTTCAAAATTCTTCATGCTCTGTCAAATTGGTTGTTGATCATTACTAGACAACCATTTTCAAGTCTGGCCATAGATTTTCAAGCAGATTTAAGTCAAAACTGTAACTCGCCGCTCAGGAACATTCACTGTCTTCTTGGTAAGCAACTCCAGTGTAGATTTGGCCTTGTGTTTTAGGTTATTGTCCTGCTGAAATGTGAATTAATCTACCAGTGTCGAGTGGAAAGCCGACTGAACCAGGTTTTCCTCTTGGATTTTGCCTGTGCTTAGCTCCATTACATGTATTTTTCTCCTGAAATACTCCCCAGTCCTTAGCAATTACAAGAATAGCCATAACATGATGCTGCCACCACTATTCTTGCAAATATGGAGAGTGGTACTCAGTAATGTGTTGTATTGGATTTGCCCCTAACATAGCATTCTGTATTCAGGACAAAAGGTTAATGTCTTTGCCACATTTTTTGCAGTATTTCTTTAGTGCCTTGTTGCAAACAGGATAGATGTTTTGCAGTATTTCTTTAGTGCCTTGTTGCAAACAGGATAGATGTTTTGCAGTATTTCTTTAGTGCCTTGTTGCAAACAGGATAGATGTTTTGCAGTATTTCTTTAGTGCCTTGTTGCAAACAGGATAGATGTTTTGGAGTATTTATATTCTTTTCACTCTGTCATTTAGGTTAGTATTGTGGAGTAACTACAATATTCTTGATCCGTCCTCAGTTTTCTCCTATCACAGCCATTAAACTTTGGAACTGTTTTAAAGTCACCATTGATCTCATGGTGAAATCCCAGAGCGGTGTCCTTCCTCTCCGGCAACTGAGTTAGGAAGGACACCTGTATTTCTGTAGTGACTGGGTGTATTGATACACCATCCAAAGTGTAATTAATAACGCCATGCTAAAAGTGATATTCAATGTCTGCGTTTTTTATTTTTACCCATCAACCAATAGGTTTCCTCCTTTGAGAGGCATTGGAAAACCTCCCTGGTCTTTGTGTATGAATCTGTGTTGGAAATTCACTGCTTTGTATGTGTATGTTTTGTATTGTTTAGGAAATATTTTAAACATCTATGAAAAAATGAGGTAGTCATTCAAAAATCATGTTAAACGCTATTATTACACACAGAGTGAGTCCATGCTACTTATCATGTGACTTTGATCTAGAAATGTTTACTCCTGAACTTATTTAGGCCATAACAAAAGGGTTGAATACTTATTGACTCAAGACATTTCAACTTTTCATTTTTCATTTGTAAACATTTTGAAAAGACATAATTATACTTTAACATGAAATCTCTATTTAATCCATTTTAAATTCAGGCTGTAACACATCAACATTTTGAAAAAGTCAAGGGGTGGGAATACTTTCTCACCACAATTCTCAGAGATCTACAGACAGTTCCTTCGACTTCATGGTCACAGGTGGACTCCGGTCAAGTTGTAGTGACATCTCAAGGATGATCAAAAGAAATTGGATGCACCTGAGCTCAATCTGGAGTGTCATAGCAAAGGGGAGTGAATAATTATATAAATGAGATATTTCTGTATTTCGTTTTCAATATATTTGGAAACATTTCATAAAACATGTTTTCTGTTCGTCATTATGGGGTATTGTGTAGATGGGTGAGAGAAACAAATCTATTTAATCCACATTGAATTCAGGCTGTAACAACAAAATGTTGAATAAGTCAAAGGGTATGAATACTCTCTGAAGGCTCTGTATGTAATATACAAAAGTGACAACAATGACAAATGAACACAATTAGGTTTGCGGGAGGGGTAGTGGTACTTGAACGTCTCGAATTTGATGGAGTAGGTAGATCCTCCCTCCCTTATGGTGGATCTCAACGACTGCTCATTAAGGCCCCACATATATGTAGAGGTCAAACACTCTGCATAGGGGATGAGAATGTCACCATGCCTGATGTGGCTGTGTGCTGACTTTCTGTTCACACCTAAACAAACCTTGTTGTCGATATTTAAACCTAATACAATGCCAGCATTCATGTAGATCAGCAAATTGCTATCCAATACCTCCTCTTGGCATTGTATATCTTATCATTGTCAATTCTAATTAAATGAAAGGTTTGACATGATGGCCGATCAATAACATCACCACACTTGATGTTTTGTCTTCACATTTAGAAAATTATAACAACTGTTCTATTACTGCACGTTCACTCTAAAGGCTGGGTGATGTGTTGTTGACAGTTTTAACACTGTTCTCTTGGCTTTGCCAAATAAACCAAAATACTGAATATTTACCAGAGATTATATATATTTGAGTTGATTTCAGATTTCTGTGTTGTCAACTCTCACCAGCAGACATTACCAATTCAACATAGCTGTCTTCCAATTAATTAGTATACTGCAACATCAAGTGTTTTTCAGACCGCTAAAATGACTAGCAATTAGGTTCACAGTATCACCCACCTCCACAAGCACCTTCAGAGGGATATTATGAGGAGCCAATCCACACATAGGCCTACTGTATCTCCACAAAATGGTGGTTTAACATATAATCAATGGTAAAGATCAGTGATCAATACCAATACAGACGTCTTGGTATCTTTATGATCCAAAAACGTACACCCTTAGAAAAAAAGGTGCTCTACAGGCTTCTTCAGTTTGTCCCCAAAGGGGATACATTTTTGGTGCTGGGTAAAACCCTTTGCAGAGGGTTCTATCCAGATACCTCTATGTAGGGTTCTTCAAATAACCCGCTGTATATGGTTCTACCTAGAACCCCCTATGAAGGGTTGTGCCTAGAACCATTTTGTCATCTAAAGGGTCTTCCTAGAACCGTCTATGAAGGGTTCTACCGAGAACCATTTTATCTTTGGAGGGTTCTTCCTAGAACCCCTGGTACATCCTGTTTCCATTGATCATCTTTAAGCTGTTTCTACAAATGTATTGGACATGATTAGGAAAGGCACACGTCTGTCTATATAAGGTCCTACAGAGAAAAATATGAGGTCGAAAGATTTATCCGTAGAGTTCTGAGACAGGAGTCGAGGCACAGATTTGGGGAAGTGTATCAAAAAATGTCTGCAGCATTGAAGAACACAGTGGCCTCCATCATTCTTAAATGGAAGACGTTTGGAACTACCAAGTCTCTTCCTTGAGCAAATCTGACCATAACTCTCTACTCATGATTCCGGCTCAAACTGAGCAATAGGGGGAGAAGGGCCTTGGTCAGGGAGGAGACCAAGAGCCTGATGGTCACTCTGACAGAGCTCTAGACTTCCTCTGTGGAGGTGGGAGAACCTTCTCTGCAGCACTCCACCAATCAGGCCCTTATGGTAGAGTGGCCAGACGGAAGCCACTCCTCAGTAAAAGGCACATGACAGTCCGCTTGGAGTTTGCCAAAAGGCACCTAAAGGACTCTCAGACCATGATAAACAATATTCTCTGGTCTGATGAAACCAAGATTGAACTCATTGACCTGAATGCCAAGTGTCACGTCTGGCACCATTCCTACGGTGAAGCATAGTGGTGGCAGCATCATGCTGTGGGATGTTTTTCAGCAGCAGGGACTGGGAGACTAGTCAGGATTGAGGGAAAGATGTACAGAGTAAAGTACAGAGAGATCCTTGATGAAAACCTGATCCAGAGCGCTCAGGACCTCAGACTGGGGTGAAGGTTCACCTTCCAACAGGCAACGACCCTAAGCACACAGTCAAGGCAATGTATGTGTATGTGCTTGAGTGGCCCAGCCAGAGCCCGGACTTGATCCCAATCAAACATCTCTGGAGAG
The DNA here is from genome assembly GCF_002021735.2 of Oncorhynchus kisutch. Lineage (NCBI taxonomy): Eukaryota > Metazoa > Chordata > Actinopteri > Salmoniformes > Salmonidae > Oncorhynchus > Oncorhynchus kisutch. The sequence goes on from NC_034179.2 coordinate 27,963,655, forward strand.
ACCTGAAAGTAGCTTTGCAGCGACGCTAACCATCCAACCTGACAGAGCTTGAGAGGATCTGCAGAAAAGAATGGGAGAAAATCCCCAAATACAGGTGTGCCAAGCTTGTAGCCTGAGGCTGTAATCGCTGCCAAAGGTGCTTCAACAAAATAGTGAGTAAAGGGTCTGAATACTGACAATTTGGGTATATATACTACCACTGGTGGAACCATGTCTTTGTCTCATGCAGCTGTGTGACCCAATGGGTGAATAAACTTGGTTTAAGCTTTACTGATCATTTGTGTGTTTTACTATGTTCATTTAGAACCTAACACCATGAAGACCTCAGGCTGTAATCGCTGCCAAAGGTGTTTCAACAAAGTACTGAGTGAAGGGTCTGAATATTTACAGTTTGTAAATGTGATATTTAAGTTGTTTTTTTATACATTTGCAAAAATGTTAGCTTTTTCATTATTGGGTATTGTGTGTAGATTGATGAGGGAGAAAACAATTTAATCAATTTTAGAATAAGACTAACATAACAAAGTGTGGAAAAAGTCAAGGGGCTGAATACTTTCCGAATGCACTGTAGATCATATTTAATCACCTGGTTATATCCTAACACAGTGTTTTTAGGAATATCCTGGTTTACAGGATTGCAAGTCACATTATCCTGGCTTTCAATGTCATATATAGTTCATATTGGAACCCAGCCAGAATTAGGATATCCAACAAGATAAATTGTTAATCACCCGCAACCTGCATTCAGAATGACTGCCAGGGTAGGGATGATTGAATACTGAGACTATGTCAATCACTTAAACTGTAACAACCATCTCAGTAACAGGTGCAATAAATCCAATTACTAACTGATTGGATTAGTTAGAAAACGGTATGTTATGTATGTAAGTTTACCATACAATGACTCAACTAATCAATGTACATGCAAAAACACTGATATTACAGAAAAACAAACCGTTTTGAAAATCTCCCTGTCATAGAGCATGCTGGGAAATATTATGTATGGTTCTATGTAGAACCCTTCTTTCATTCCAAATAATCCTTCTTGCCTTCCAAAGAATCATCAAAGAACCCTATCTTCCAAAAACGGTTCTTAGGATGTTAAAGGTTCCAGATGGCGCCGGAGGAGATGGCTGCCGTTTTATGGGCGCCGAACCAACTGTGGTATTGTGTGTGTTTTTTCACGTTATTTGTAACTTATTTTGTACATAATGTTTTTGCCGCTGTCTCTTCTGGATATCAGGACAGCGATTACTCACCTCGTACTAGACAAAGATTTTTTCTTTAATGAGTCGGACGCAAAGGATTTACTTCAGACACCCGACAATGCCCAAATCCCTGTCATTCGCATGAAGAAGAGACATCGGGGACGTAGGTCGGGGTGCCTTGTAAGGATCCGACAGCGAGTGCGTAATCCGCCTTTACCATCAGTCCTATTAGCCAACGTGCAATCATTGGATAATAAAATGGATGAGCTCTGATCAAGACTATCCTATCAACATTAAAAACTGTAGTATCTTATGTTTCACCGAGTCGTGGCTGAACGACGACATGGATAACATACAGCTGGTTGGGTTTTCGGCAACTGCAAGGCTTCCGACCACCAGGCACTACAAAGGGTAGTGCGTACGGTCCAGTAAATCACTGGGGCCAAGCTTCCTGCCATCCAGGACCTCTATACCAGGCGGTGTCAGGGAAGGCCCTAGTCATAGACTGTTCTTTCTGCTGCTGCACAGCAAGCAGTACCGGAGAGCTAAGTCTAGGTCCAAGAGGCTTCTTAACAGCTTTTACCCCCAAGCCATAAGACTCCTGAACAGCTAATCAAATGGCTACCAGGACTATTTGCATTGTCCCCCCAACCCCATTTTTACACTGCTGCTACTCTCTGTTTATTATCCATGCATAGTCACTTTTCCTCTACCTGCATGTACATATTACCTCAATTAACCTGTGCCCCCGCACATTGTTTCTGTACTGGTACGCTAGTGTTATTATATTGTGGCTCTTTTATTATTTGTTATTTTTCTATTTTCTTTCTTTCTTTTTTACTTCAGTTTGTTTTAGTAAATACTATAACACACATTTTTCTTAAAACTGCATTGTTGGTTAACGGCTTGAAAGTAAGCATTTTAAGGTGAGGTCTACACTTTTCAGCGCATGTGACAAATAACATTTGATTTGATTTCAAAAGGGTTCTTCTGATCAAAATGGTTCTTGGTAGAACCCTATCGCTCCACAAATAACCCTTTTTTGTGTAGTGTAGAGTTCCTCCTCCTGAACGCCTTCCTCAAACCAAAACAAAGTTTGAGATAAAATCAGTTATTTTATTTTGGCCAAATGATATCAGCCAAGTCGATACACTGTTGAGAACACAGACACGGATGATATGGCACTGACCCAACATCAATGCAATTACATATTTCTGTCACATCAGCATAATGACCATATTCAAGACCACAAGCATTTTCTTCCTAATTTCTTTAAATTACACACAGACAGGAATTGATTGCTCCTCTATTGACTGTTTCTTTGCCCTTAACAATGCATTTTTCAAGTGTCAGCAGCAGCACTACAACAGAACTGTGCCTCAATATCCCAGACTGTGTTGAGCTCAGCTCTGGATGTCCACGGTCAATAACTTCACCAGTTTTCATGAATGTTGCTGCAGACCGTGAGGAGAATTACCCAATACCACAGGATGCTGCGTTTACACTGGCTTGGACAACAAAAACAAACATGCCTCAGATAACTTCATCCCTTTGTGAACCATACTTAAACTGAATTACGCTGTCTGTGAAAATTGGCCCAGCAATTATGCCCTGTGATATAATCTTCCCTAAAACTGACCTTTGTACTCTCACATCTTTAATTGAACACATTAAAGATAGCGGCTAATGGTATTAAAACCTTTTCTAATTAGGGACCTGAGCAATGAGGGTTATTTTTTCCCCTTCCTTTTGTTCTTCTGTTCCGTCAGTCGGTCTATTCCCTCCCTGCACACTGCCGCCTACAGCTTGTTAGATAAAGGCAGTGGTTGCAAGGTCAAGTTCACAGTGAGGAGGAATTGGCCACCATTCTGCATTAGCATAAATCCATGTAATCACAGCATTCAGCATCACTGTCAGGTGTGAGAATGTAATAATAAATGTTGGTCTTAGACTCTCTCTCTCTCAATGATGTGCATTTCCAGCAGTTTACCAATAACTTAAACCGAACTACACAAGTATCTAACAGAAGTAAATTGTGTTCTGTATCCTATTTAAGGACTACACAGATTGGAAATGTCTTAATCTGTGCATGTGTATTCGTATCTACGCTGTTTGTATTTGTGAGCAAATTAAAAAGGTGAAAATGTTCGAACAATACTATGTTATTGTGTTACAATGAAGTGGTAATGTATGGTAATGTATGTGCTATGTTGTGTATATTCTCATCAATGTCAACCTCTTGTGTTGTTGGGTTGCAGGCATTTTCTGTTCAAACATGGCTCAGGCTCCTCTGCCCTGTTCAGCGCTGCCAGTCAGAACTACCCTCTGACATCTAACACAGTGTACTCCCCACCCCCACGGCCCCTACCAAGGAGCACCTTCTCCAGGCCCATGTTCACCTTCAACAAGCCCTACAAGTGCTGCAACTGGAAATGCACTGCCTTAAGCGCCACCGCTATCACCGTAACCCTCGCCCTCCTGCTTACATATGTCATTGGTAAGTCGGGTATTTCTCCCTATCTATATTATCTATCTCCATATTTTACTGAACAATTTAGTACAGTACAATGTCAGACAGACAGCATAATGTTTCCACTTGGAATTTCTTTTTTTTTTGTCTCATCTACAACTTTTTGCCAGGGTCATTTTATTTCATGCAATAGGATGAATGCATTGTTTGGGAGGAAATCCATCCAAGTAGTTTTTGAGTCTGTAAGATAAAGGAAGCAAACATTCCATATGTTCTATCAGAGGCAAGTCATTTTTCAAGGTTTTGAAACCCATTAAACATATAACGGTAGTTGGATTTGTATAATGATGTTGCTTTTGTATTGTAGCTGTCATAATGGTTGTGTTCAGAGGTGTCATCCCCGTAGGGGGTACACGGGCACATACCCCTTCAGATTTCTCCTGTTAAACACATTATTTGTCGTTTTTTTTATTTGTTGTTGTGTTTTTTTTTTTGTAATACTACTTGCCACCTAGCAATTTCATGAAGTTGGCTTTATCTTGACCAGATAGGTTCCCAATCTCCCAACCTCATAACTAGCTGCCAAGAAGCCATTTCAGTCTATCAATCAAGTTAGAGTAGCTAGCTTGTCTAACTATCTTAGCTGGCATGCCGGCTGGCAATGTTGATCTACTTTAGAAATGCAAGCATTTACTAAATGTAATGAATAAGATTCACATTCCTTTTAATCTTTTACTCAGATTTTAGCAGAGATGCAGAGAAACATATTTTCTTTCTTTAAAAATCATAACCAGGAGAATACAGACGTAAAATCAAATCAAATGTCATTTGTCACATGCACCAAATACAACAGGTGTAGACTTTACTGTGAAATTCTTACTTACGAGCCCTTTCCCAACAATGCAGGGTTAAAAAGTATGAAAATTAGCACAAAAAAAGGAAAGAGTAACACAATATAATCACAATAACGAGCCTATATACAAGGAGTACCGGTACCAAGTAATTTTGCTGGGAGTACGGGTTAGTTGAGATGATTGAGGTAATGTGTACAGGTAGGGGTAAAAGTGACTAGGCAATCAGGATAGATAATAAACAGAGTAGCAGCAGCGTATGTGAAGAGTGTGAAAGTGTGTTTATGTATGAGGTACAGTATGCTTACATATGCAGAAAAATATACATATTCTTTTACATAGAATTAAGCATAATGATTATGGCTTTACATTGCAGGGCTAAGCTGCTTCAGGTGTTTGAAAAATTCAAAATTCTCCAACTATACCTCCCCCGGACCACCCCCAGCCATCCTCACGTACTTGGTGCACCCTCAGAATTTTGGGGTGCATGTGTTCTTGTCCTTGTCCCATTGAAACTGTAAGAAGCAGTATTTGGACTAAGAGACAAGGAGAAAAGGACAGATAGACTGTTATGTAACAATATATTATGTAGCTATTGGTCTTGCTTAGCCTTTATTCCAGAGTATGACAAATACCATGTACCAAGTAGGTACGTCAGTAGAGCTAGTTACATAATACTTCCCGCTGTTTCCAAGAAAATGCAAAACAGTGCCAAAGCAAGTCATTATGCCATATATCAGATGATTTTATACAAAGCAGCTTACACCCATGCATGCATACATTGTACGTATGGGTGGCCCCGGGAATTGAAACCCACAACCTTGGTGGTGCAAGCGCTGTGCTCTACCAACTGAGCCATCCTGCACCAAGTAGGTCTACCCCATAACTGCATGGACTTACTAGTGTACAGTACTGTGTAGTTACATATATTATTACACTGGTAGGCCTGTGTCAATTGTAGCTGAATATTGGTATTTGATCAAGAGAAAGTGTTACTTTATTACAACCTTGTTTCTGTCAATATGTCCATTGTAGAGCCAGATATCAATCAGGTCAAAATTGCCTACTATGTTCACTGACATTATCAATAAACCATTCCATTTAAGAGACTAGATTTTGAATAAGCCTTTGATTTGGAACCTCTCATTCATTTATCATAAGATGATCCTTGCCTAGTGATCAGAGAGCAACAAAAGATTGGTCGTTCAAGGTCCGTAGCCATGAATATAACATCTAAGCCTTGTCTTTAAGCCTGGCGTGGTGTTATTCTAGGACTGACTGATATTAATATGAGAGCATTGTAACCTTCGTGTGCCATCTTTATGGAAAGCTCTGACCCAGAGATGTCTGTGTGTTTTTCCTAATTGAGATGATGCCCTTAAGCTTCCAACAGTAGATCAATAAATATCTTAGGAAATGCAACACAGAGCAAGATGGAAGACTCTACACCTCCAATTTTGATCCTCAGACTTGTAATTTACTAAATTGCATGACCATGCATTAACAGCCCTTTAATAAGGCCGCTTCGAAGGTAGCCATCAGCCCATAGCGAGGGATAGGGATTGTAAATCCCACTCTGTCTAACAAATGTTGACTGCATCTTAAAAGTTCTGCTTTATTATTCATTCTTCTACTTAAAAAATTCTAAATTACCCACTTTGATTTGACCAAATAAAAATCTATATGGCTACAGTAGTAGATTACATAAATAAAATTCTGAGTAATTTCCGGAGTTTGAAATATTGGCAAACAGCTTTGAAATTAGCTGCTATATGTTAATTCCTTCTAGTTATTAGGCAATCAGTCTAAATCGTAAACAACCAGATGTACTGTCATCACGAATAATGTTGCTATTCTACATAAAAATGTCAAGTAAATAACAAAGGTGGCATATCTATCACCCACAAGTCTCTGCTCGGTGGTAAAACATCACAAATCTCAGTGAACATGGAAGGTGCCAGTCACCACAAATCACAGAAAACATGGCTCTCTCTGTGCCTTGACACAGGCCTTTATGGCTTTGCTTGATGGTACCATTGGTGTGATCAACCCTGTTATTTATTTATCTACTGTATTTATCTGTTTTGGTTAATGCTAGTCCAGACCCCAGAAGAGACATCAGCACGGTATTTGTTTGCTGTAGTCACAGCAGGACAGCAGTGGCTGGGCGGGAGCAGTTTGCATTTCAGCGATTTGCTTTGTTTACTGCTGAGCATGTATGTTTTAAATGGACAATATTTGTCTTCATAAGACTCCATCCCAAGCACATTTATACACATTTTGCCAAATCACATGGTGAATATATCATTTGTAACTGATTTGCAAATTATTGTGATGTGTTCCAATTCTAGCACAACATTAAAACAAAAGATAACACACTGGTGCTTGGGTAGGGCACATCCCACTTTATTCTCCACTATTCTGAAGAAAAATGCATCGCTGTTTGAACAGAAAGCGTAGAAATCTAGTAGGTGGTAGGGCCAGTAACAATCCAGGACAATCTGCATTTGACAATTTGTAGACCCCCACCATACAGCTATTTAAGCTGCAACTGAATTTTCCTTTGACCTCACAACATAATGAGAGAAATGCCTCAAAGACAACCGTGACATGTCATTGTGTCATACTTAGAGAATGCACACAAGCCCCAGGGCGATGAATGAATGATGAGATTAGAGAAACAGAAGAACATGCAGGCATACTGCTGATATAGCACGGTAAGCCACACTGTCTGATTCTGACTGGGAGCAAATACCAACTACTCCATTATCCTCAGAAACACTCTTAATTCACTAAGGGGACAACCTGATGCTAATTAAAAATACTCCAAAATGTCACCCACAGACCCAGAGGTGATATGCGCTGAAGAGAAAGTTACCGTTGCCTGTCAGAATGCTGTCAATGCAGGAAGGAACCATGTCTCCCCTGCCACCTCAACCACCGCCATCACCACTTTCTCTCTCCTCTGTGTCTGTGATTGAGTTATCCCACAGCGGTTCTTCTAACTGCAACACTTCACCTGTTTATGAGTGCAATAACTTATAAGCAATAAAACTCACCTACCTTTTGAGGAGTTGCTTTGGTATTGAGTAAAAGAAAAGCCCTAATGAAGTTTAGATATCTCTCTCCAAGGTGTATTGACAGACTGTGACTCAGAAAGGGGAACAATGTTCCTGGGAGAAAATTAAACGTTTATATTTTTTCAGTTCATTAGGGCGCTGTAAAGGATAGCTGTCAGCTGTGGTATTGGTTTAACAGACTGAAAAGTGTTAGGATCAATAAGACTGAGTAATGTCAAAGGGTCAGAGTCAGAGTCTCTGTGTTGAAAGGGAACCGGGCAGCCATGGAATTTATGATTCTAGGCGACTTGCCTTGAAGGTAGCAGACCTTTCATGCCTCATTGTGATCGTATTGATCGATCCATTTTCTCTTCAGTATCTCATTAGTATTCTGGTCGCGGCTCTATAAACCAAACAATGCCCTTTTTGAAGAGAACGGAGGCTGGGGTGCAGGGGGCAGGCAGTGAATTATTTCACCCAGTACAGGGAAGTTTAGATCAAGTGCCAATCTACTGGAACTGACACCTCTCCTGAAGCTCAGAAGGGACTTTGAGGACAGTAGGTGTAGGACTAATACTAATCACACTGGTATTAGGAAGTATCTTTTCCCCGTACTCAACCATATTTAATGAACCTCTTCCTGGTATTGGACAACAATAGAGACCGAAGGCAGAGGCTATATGTCATACTGAAACATGTTCTGGTAGTAATGAACACACAAATCAATCTGCCATGATAATGTGGTAAGAATAACCATAATTTGATATTTTTGCCATTATGCCCACCAGAGCTGACTGTCTCTGGTTCAGTTCCTTAGAGAACACCTTTTTAACAGTACAAAGTGTCAAACGTCTGCATACTGGCAGCCATATTGACAAAAAGAGCCAAGTACGTCTTACCTTTCATGTTTTGTCCTCTGGTGTCACCGTGCCAATGTGGGGTCTCACCTGATTAAGCAGGTCTTTACTTTCAGATGACTTGCTGCTAGTGTTACAGTAGGTGACTGTCACCCATAGCTTTAATGCAACACAATCCAATTCCATCCTCTTTTTTAAATTATAGTGGCAGAATAATTTTTGCTACTGGCCCTATAGTATACAGTGCCTTCAGAAAGTATTCACACCCCTTGACTTTTTCCATATTTTGTTGTGTTACAGCTTGAAGTTAAAAGGGATTAAATTGAGATTTTGTGTTACTGGCCTACACTCAATACTCCATAATTGTACAAATTAATACAACATGAAAAGCTGAAATGTCTTGAGTCAATAAGTACTCAACGCCTTTGTTATGGCAAGCCTAAATAAGTTCAGGAGTAAAAGTTGGCTTAACAAGTCACATAATAAGTTTCATGGACTCACTCTGTGTGCAATAAAAGTATGTAATATTATTTTATTAATGACTGGCTCATCTGTACCCCACACATAAAATGATTTGTAAGGTCTGTCAGTCGAGCAGCCAGTTTCAAACACAGATTCAAACACAAAGACCGGGTAGGTTTTCCAATGCCTCGCTAAGAAGGTCACCTATTAGTAGATGTGTAAAAATAAAAAAGCAGACATTGAATATCCCTTTGAGCATGGTGAAGTTATTAATTACACATTGGATAGTATATCAATACACCCAGTCACTACAAAGGTACAGGCGTCCTTCCTAACTCAGTTACCCGAGACGAAGGAAAACAATCAGGGATTTCTCCATGAGGACCATGGTGACATTAAAACAGTTACTGTACGTAGTTTAATGGCTGTGATAGGAGAAAACTGAGGGTGGATCAACAACACTGTAGTTACTCCACAACACTAACCTAATTGACAGAGTGAAAAGAAGGAAGCCTGTACAGAATAAAAAATATTCCAAAAACATGCATCCTGTTTGCAACAAAGCAATTAACGTTTTGTCCTGAATACAAAGTGTTATGTTCAGGGTAAATCCAATACAACACATTACTGAATACCACTCTCCATATGTTCATGTCTAGTGGTGGCTGCATCATGTTATGGGTATGCTTGTAATATGTTCAGGGTAAATCCAATACAACACATTACGGAATACCACTCTCCATATGTTCATGTCTAGTGGTGGCTGCATCATGTTATGGGTATGCTTGTAATATGTTCAGGGTAAATCCAATACAACACATTACGGAATACCACTCTCCATATGTTCATGTCTAGTGGTGGCTGCATCATGTTATGGGTATGCTTGTAATCGGACTGCGGAGTTTTTCAGGGTAAGTAGAAATGGAATGGAGCGAAGTACAGGCAACATCCTAGAGGAAAACCTGGTTCACTCTGCATTCCACCAGACACTGGGAGATGAATTCACCCCTTCAGCAGAACAATAACCTAAAACAAGGCCAAATATACACTGGATTTGCTTACCAAGACAACATTGAATGTTCCTGAGTGGCCTTGTTACAGTTTTGACTTGTATTGACTTGAAAATGAATAGCAAAATTTGAAAATGGCTGTCTAACAATGATCAACAACCAACTTGACAGAGCTTGAAGAAAGAAAAAAGAAGGGCAAATATTTTACAATCCAGGTGTGCAAAGCTCTTAGAGACATACCCAGAAAGACTCACAGCTGTAATCACTGCCAAAGGTGATTCTAGCATGTATTGATTCAGTGGTGTGAATACTTATGTAAATGAGATATTTCTGTATTTCATTTTCGATACACTTGCAAAAATGTCTAAAAACATGTTTTCACTTTTATGGGGTATTATGTGTAGATGGGTGAGAGAAAAAAGAAGAAAAAAACATGTTGAATTCAGGCTGTAACACAACAAAATGTGGAATAAGTCAAGGGGAATAAATACTTTCTGAAGGCACTGTAAGTGCCATCACAACAGTATTGCTGTATCATGAATATTAATCTATTCATTTGCAAAGTGATACACTCTTAGAAAAAAAGGTGCCATCTAGAACCAAAAAGGGTTATTCGGCTGTCCCCATAGAAAACCCCTTTTAAGAACACTTTTTTGTTCCAGGTATAATTATTTTGGGTTCCATGTAGAACCCTTACAGTGCAGTACTAAATACAGTATACAGTGCATTCGGAAAGTATTCAGACCCGTTGACTTTTTCCACATTTTGTTACATGACAGCCTTATTCTAAACTAGATTAAATAGTTGTTTTTCCCCTCAACAATCTATACACAATACCCCATAATGACAAAGTAAAAATAGGTTGTAAGACATTTTTGCAAATGTATAATTATTTGATATCACATTTACATAAGTATTCTGATCCTTTACTCAGTACTTTGTTGAAGCACCTTTGGCAGCGATTACAGCCTTGAGTCTTCCTGGGTATGACGCTACAAGCTTGGCACACCTGTATTTGGGGAGTTTCCCATTCATCTCTGCAGACCCTGTCAAGATCTGTCAGGTTGGATGGGGAGCGTCGCTGCACAGCTAGTTTCAGGTCTCTCCAGAGATGTTCGATCGGGTTCAAGTCCGGACTCTGGTTGGGCCACTCAAGGACATTCAGAAACCTATCCCGAAGCCACTCCTGCGTTGTCTTGGCTGTTTGCTTAGGGTCATTGTCCTGTTGGAAGGTGAACCTTCACCCCAGTCTGAGGTCCTGAGTGCTCTGGAGCAGGTTTTCATCAAGGATCTCTCTGTACTGTGCTCTGTTCATCTTTCCCTCAATCCTGACTGGTCTACAAGTCACTGCAGAAAAACATCCCCACAGCATGATGCTGCCCTCACCATGCTTCACCTTAGGGATGGTGCCAGGTTTCCTCCAGACGTGACGCTTGGCATTCAGGCCAAAGAGTTCAATCTTGGTTTTATCAGACCAAAGAATCTTGTTTCTCATAGTCTGAGAGTCCTTTAGGTGCCTTTTGGCAAACTCCAAGTGGGCTGTCAGGTGCCTTTTACTGAGGAGTGGCTTCCGTCAGGCCACTCTACCATAAGGGCCTAATTGGTGGAATGATGCAGAGATAGTTATCCTTCTGGAATGTTCTCCCATCTCCACTATTGCTCTGTCAGAGTGACCACCTCTCTGACCAAGGCCCTTCTCCGCCGATTGCTCAGTTTGGCCAGGCGTCCACCTCTAGGAAGAGTCTTGGTGGTTCCAAACTTCTTCCATTTAAGAATGATGGAGGCCCCTGTGTTCTTGGGGACCTTCAATGCTGGAGAAATGTTTTGGTACCCTTCCCCAGATCGGACAATACGGACAATTCCTTTGACCTCGTGGCTTGGATTTTGCTCTGACATGCACTGTCAAATGTAGGACCTTATATAGACAGGTGTGTACCTTTCCAAAACATGTCCAATCAATAATCAATTGAATTTACCACAACTGGACTCCAATCAACTTGTAGAAATATCTCAAGGATGATCAATGGAAACAGGATGCACCTGAGCTCAGTTTCAAGTCTCATAGCAAAGGGTCTGAATACTTGAGAAATCTGTTTATGGGGTATTGTGTGTAGATTGATGACGATTTTTTTTTACTCAATCCAAAAGTCAAGGGGTCTGAATACTTTCCGAATGCACTGTAAGTCAGTGGAAGTCACTTCAACTCTTTCTACTGCAACTGTTCAGTTGTACCACTACTAAAGAAACGTTCTCTCACTGTCAACTGCATTTATTTTCAGCAAACTTAACGCGTAAATATTTGTACGAACATAACAAGATTCAACAACTGAGACATAAACTGAAGAAGTTCCACAGACATGTGACAAACAGAAATGGAATAATGTGTCCCTAAACAAAGGTGGGGTCAGTATCTGGTGTGGCCACCAGCTGCATTAAGTACTGCAGTGCATCCCCTCCTCATGGACTGCACCAGATTTGCCAGTTCTTGCTGTGAGATGTTACAGGTGCCTTAATGGAAGAGTGGGGTAAGTTCCCGAACATTTCTGGGGGGAATGGCCCTAGCCCCCACCCTCCGTTCCAACAGGTTCCAAACGTTCTCAATGGGATTGAGATCCGGGCTCTTCGCTGGCCATGGCAGAACACTGACATTCCTGTCTTGCAGGAAATCACACACAAAACTAGCAGTATGGCTGGTGGAATTGTCATGCTGGAGGGTCATGTCAGGATGAGTCTGCAGGAAGGGTACCTCATGAGGGAGGAGGATGTCTTCCCTGTAACGCACAGCGTTGAGATTGCCTGCAATGACAACAAGCTCTGTATGATGATGCTGTGACACACCGTCCCAAACCATGATGGACCCTCCACCTCCAAATCGATCTCGCTCCAGAGTACAGGCCTCGGTGTAACGCTCATCTCTTCGATGATAAACACAAATCCGACCATCACCCCTGGTGAGACAAACCTGCGAAGAGCAATTTGTTTCAGTGAATAGCACTTTTTGCCAGTCCTGTTTGCTTCAGGAACGGTGGGTTTGTGCCCATAGGCAATGTTTTTGCCGGTGATGTCTGGTGTGGACCTGCCTTACAACAGGCCTACAAGCCAATGAGTCCAGACTCTGTCCTCAATAGGCTGAGAGTCTGAGCACTGATGGAGGGATTGTGCGTTCCGGTACCTGTTCCACAGGTGTGATGTTAGGATGTACCGATCCTGTGCAGGTGTTGTTACATGTGGTCTGCCACTGCGAGGACAGAGGCTGTCCATCCTGTCTCCCTGTAGCGCTGTCTTAGGCGTCTCACAGTACGGACATTGCAATTTATTGCCCTGACCACATCTGCAGTCCTCATGCCTCCTTGCAGCATGCCTAAGGCACGTTCACGCAGATGAGCAGGGACCCTGGGCATCTTTCTTTTGGTGTTTTTCAGAGTCAGTAGAAAGGCCTCTTTAGTGTCCTAAGTTTTCATAACTGTGACCTTAATTGCCTACCGTCTGTAAGCTGTTTGTGTCTTAACGACCGTTCCACAGGTGCATGTTCATTAATTGTTTATGGTTCATTGAACAAGCATGGGAAGCAGTGTTTAAACCCTTTACAATGAAGATCTGTGAAGTTATTTGGATTTTTATGAATTGAATTATCTTTGAAAGACAGGGTCCTGAAAAAGGGACGTTTCTTTTTTGCTGAGTTTAGTACTACTAATAGTAACTCATTAGCTAATATGGTGTGGGAGGCAGCTAGTTCCATTTGATGCTTTTGGTCCGTGAGCTGAACTGCGTTTAGAAAAATACTCATTGGATTCCCGGTCTGTTTGAAACAAGAGTGGTTTGGATCCTGCACATCCAGCCCCCTGCTGAGAATCCAATCCAGCGCTTGCTTTCCATTACCCCTCCCCAAAGTCTTCCCACAGATCTCTGCAGGGCACCAATACAGAGTAATGCAAACTGATGCCCCCAGTAATCTCACTATCACATGGATAAAGCCCTGATTTGTAGCTACTTTAAGACAATGGTATCATCATGGGGACCCAGGGTTGTAGGTCAACTGTTGAACATAACCTAATTTTGCCCTCCAAACACGCTGCTCATGAGTTTTGCGATTTCATTCTTTCTGGGCATACTCACTGGCTAGTTTAAAGTGTTGCCTGTCAAAGGAGAACAGCTATTGATAAAACATAATTGGGCGGTGTGATTCTTTAGGCATTTAGCTCTGGGTTTTCTCTACTTTATTCCTCTAAATCGGAATAAGACTCATCATAAATGTGCAGTGAAAGGTGCAAGTAGCTATTTTGGTCTATTGTCCTTTAAAGGTCACATCTCCTACTGTGTTTATGGGAAACAATATAGTTCTAAAATATACATGTTGTACTTTTCCATCAGACTTCATTTGTCAACAGTATATTCGTTTTGGGTTGTGTTGGTGTATTGGAGAATACTTTGCTTTGTTGATTTATCATTTATTTTAGATTACCAATTATTTTCCTGTAAAGCAAAAATGATTGTAGTTTTTTAAATGTCTGTTTATTAGCAACAAGAGGATCATAATGTGATTATACGGTTTGGCCTGAATCAATTAACAAGTTACAAGACAATAGTTCAAAGCAGCTTAATAAGGAGGACACTGCAGTTGCCTCCTGAGCCAAACATTCCCTCTCTTTCTTATTTACAGAGAATATTTAATCAAATTGTCTCTGCCTCATTATTGGCAGACCCCAAACAAAACTCTTATCTATTATTGTGGCGATATGTTTCTCTCTCAATTTCATTACAACTATACAGCTGTCTGTTTCTCTGGGTCTACCCAAGTAGAAGACAAGAGTTTAATCTAATTTTTCCCTCTAAACTGCATAATCATTATGTGCATTATACATTTTAAAAGCAGGTACTATCAATTATTCTTCCACTGAATATGTAAAACAGATGCAAATTGGTGTGAACTACTTTCACTCTAATTAGGCATTCCCACTCAGCTGGCTGCTAAAAAAAACAATATTTTTCAACAGGCATTCTTTAAGACCTTCCGCCAATATGACTGGCCTAGCTGCGTTTTAAAGATAGATGAAAAGGAAAAGGCTTTGAAGCGGTCAGGGGTGAATTACATTGATCTGCGTATCTAAATGCTGCACTAGTGAGTGAATGGCTGTTATACAGAGCAGCACCTTTCTGAAACATACTCTGTCTCCACCATGGCTAATCAGTGCAGAGGAGTCCTGCTGGGTTAGTGGTTTGTTAAGGCTTATGAATCAGGTGGTATAGTAGTTAGCTACTAATTATCCTGCTCTCCTCTCTCCCTTTGGTAGTTAGGTCTTTCTGTTTTGTTCTGAAATTATACTGAACAAAAATATAAACTCAACATGTAAAGTTTCATAAGCTGAAGTAAAAGATCCCAGAAATGTTCCATATGCAAAAAATCTTATTTCTCTAAAATGTTGTGCACAAATTTGTTTACATCCCCGTTGGTTAGCATTTATCGTTTGCCAAGGTAATTCATCCACCTGACAGGTGTGGCATATCAAGAAGCTGATTTAAACAGCATGGTCATCACACAGGTGCACCTTGTGCTGGGGACAATGAAAGGCCACACAACACAATGCCACCAATGTCTCATGAAATTGGCATGCTGATGGCAGGAATGTCCACCAGAGCTGTTGCCACATAATTGAATGTTCATTTCTCTACCATATATCGCCACAACGTCGTTGTAGAGAAGTTGGCCGTACGTCCAACCGCAAACCACATGTAACCACACCAGCTCAGGACCTCCACATGCGGCTTCTTCACCTGCGTGATCATCTGAGACCAGCCACCTGGACAGCTGATGTAACTGTGGGTTTGCACAACCGAAGAATTTCTGCACAAACTATCAATAAAACGTCTCAGGGAAGCTAATCTGCGTGCTCGTCATCCTCACCAGGGTCTTGACCTTCCTGAAGTTTGGCGTTGTAACCGACTTTAGTGGGCAAATGCTCACCTTCAATGGCCACTGGCATGCTGGAGAAGTGTGCTCTTCACGGATGAATCCCGGTTTCAACTGTAACGGGCAGATGGCAGCCAGCGTGTGTGTATGGCGTTGTATGGGCGAGTGGTTTGCTGAGGTCAACGTTGTGAACAGAGTGCCCCATGGTGGCGGTGGGGATATGGTATGGGCATGCATAAGCTATTTGAATGCACAAAGATACCATGACGAGATCCTGAGGCCCATTGTTGTGCCATTCATCTGCCTCCATCACCTCATGTTTCAGCATGATCATGCACGGCCCAATGTCACAAGGATCTGCACACAATTCCTGGAAGCTTAAAATGTCCCAGTTCGTCCATGGCCTGCATACTCACCAGACATGTCACTCATTGAATATGTTTGGGATGTTTTTGATTGACGTGTACGACCGCCTGTTCCAGTTCCCACCAATATCCAGCAAGTTTGCACAGCCATTGAAGAGGAGTGGGATAACATTCTACAGTCCACAATCCACAACCTGATCAACTCTATGTCAAAGGAGATGTGTTGTGCTGCATGAGGCAGATAGTGGTCACACCAGATACTGACTGGTTTTCTGATCCATGTCCCTACTTTTTTTAAGGTATATGTGACCACCAGATGCATATCTGTATTCCCAGTCATGTGAAATCCATAGATTAGGGCCTAATTAATTGTTTTCAATTGACTGATTTCCTTATATGAAGTGTAACTCAGTAAAATCTTTGAAATTATTGCAGGTTGTGTGTATATCTTTGTTGATATCTTTGTAGTTAGTGCATGTCTCTGTGCGTGTTATGCCTTTGTTTGGTTTGATTAGGATCCCCATTAGCTGACAGAATGAAGACAACTAGTCTTCCTGTAGTCCGGCACATTGTTCACCTTTGTAACCACTCCTACGTTATTATAGGGACAAGAGTTGGGGTGCATCCCAATGCAAAGATTTGTCTGTTGTAGGTTGGGAAACCATGAGAGGTTTGTCCATTTCTGAATTTTCTGCCACTCTTAACTATTTAAATGACTTCCAAATTATCCCAGAACTTTTTTACCCAAATAGATTTGAATGCTTACTCTGCAAGTGGGGAACTGGCTCTGCCAGTCTTAGAAATGCTCCTTGGATTACTGGGAATGGAACTACATTAGGGATCTCTGTTTTGACATATTGTAAACGATGAGCCAAACATTGTGGTGGTGGAATTACATTTTTGAATCTTTCTCAATTAATTACATTCCATAGCCGCACATTAAATTCATTTTTAATTTTGACCAATCCATTACTTAGAGAGGCACATAGTTTATCCCCCCTTTCTTATCAATATTCCATTAAATAGATTTCATGAACCTCATACTGTAAGCTACCAGTCTTATATCTAGTAAAAAAAAACAAGGTTATTTTGGTTTGTTTTATCACATTTCGATGTAGTAGCTGAAAAGAAAGTGAAGTTGTTATGAATGAAAGGCGAAAAATAGAATACTAATGATGTACAATTGCTTTACGGTGTTGTAATAAGCATAGGAGCAGCAGGATGTCTTAGAAACAGTATGTTAATGTGTCTCGCTCCCAGCCCTAATAACTAGTCCTCTGTCAAATAACTAATATTGTGATATACAGCCGAAGTGGAGGAACCTGTAGCACATCCATACTGTATTTAGTTACTGTGTTTTCGGCAGCCAGGTTTAATCAGATGTCTTACTCTTAGGTTTTGAATGATTAATGCCCTGAGTTTCTCTTTCTAGCACTAATCCTCCCGTCCCATGCTAAACCATGGCTCTCCCCTACAGCAGTGCACTTGTTTGGGCTGACCTGGCACCTGCAGCCAGTGGATGGGCAGCTCTATGAGAATGGACTAAGCAAACTGAACAGAGACTCAGAGAGCATAGACATAACCTTCACTCCCTTCGGTTTGCCCGGCCTCAACAACACCAACAAAGGTAAGCGGTGGTGGGCAAAGATTTATGTTATGAAGCCTCTAGGTTTTGATTCTCACTGTTAGACCACGCAACAAAAACTAGAGCAAGAGCTTTACCTCAGGAGGTTTTCCATGGGCTCTCTCATCCTATTTGTCTTCCTCTGTGTTTACATGATTAACCTGTTGTTTCATAACCAGCGTGTTGGATGCAATATGTTTCGACAGGGATAATTATTTTCCTCTTGTCTGATGCTGAATTGCATTTCAGATAAAGGAGTGCGGTACTGTACTGTAGATGGGTGGGTTGCTCGGGTGATGCACAGGTCATCCCCGAGTTAAAACACCTCATGTTCGCAGGGCATTGCCTCCATTAGCACGACAAAGATCTGATTATAGAAATGTCCCATTTTAGAAAAATAAACTCATAGAATCATCGAGATAGAGAAATAGAATTATTCCAATAACACCAGACCAACCCTGGGGTCCCAAACGCCGCAGACATACAGTTCCATATCGGCAATGAGTGAAATAATTCAGTTCCATTCCACATAATTCAATTCCATTTCTATAAGTGCGTGAACCAGAAAATGTTCTCTGCAACTAGGACAATGTTGAAGAGTAGATTAAAATCAAATCAGTTATGAAAATATTGGATTGCCCTGCATAAGCACATAATGAATCTCAGTTAAAGCTTGGTGTCTGAGTTTCAGTATTTCCATATCATAGCCCTCTGACAGGGGAGGAATAGGAAACACTGCAGGTACTACTGCTAGATTGACACAGTGTACAAGGCTGTGTGCACTCTGTGGCTGGTACAATGTAGCATAGCTATGCCGGGTCACATTAGCATGCATTGACAATGAAGTAATCAGGAGGAGCTTCATGGGCAGTTAATTAAAGTAAGAGAGCGTGGCTTAATCCCCTAGCAGGCTACAGCCTACAGCATCATTGTTAACTCTTTCAGACCAGAGATCCTACAGCCAGCTCCCCTTCACAACCTCCCTGTTCTATGAAACAAACACTGCATACTCAGACATGTCACCCATTGAGCATGTTTCGGATGTTCTAGATCGATCTGTACAACAACGTGTTCCAGTTCCCTCCAATATCCAGCAACTTCGCACAACCATTGAAGAGGAGTGGGACAACATTCCACAGGCCACAATCAACAGCCTGATTAACTCTATGCAATGGAGATTTGTCACGCTGCATGAGGCAAATGGTGGTCACACCAGATACTGACTGGTTTTCTGATCCAGGCCACTACCTTTTAAGTTATCTGTGACCAACAGATGCATATCTGTATTCCCATTCATGTGAAATCCATAGATTAGGGCCTAATGAATTCATTTCAATTGACTGATTTCCTTATATGAAGTGTAACTTAGTAAAATCATTGACAATTTAGCATGTTGCATTTATATTTTTGTTCAGTATGAATAAGAATGTACCCGTGTTTGAGCCCGCGTGTTGCTAGTGATGTCTACACGACAGCACTGTAGAGATCACAATGGTGAGTTAGACATCTCTGATTGGTGACAAAATGAAGGACTGCATGAAACACAGAGCCAAGAGCCTTCAGTGTAGGGCTTGAGGCGCGCACATAAATAGTATACACAGAGAGAAAAGTACAACAAATCAACTATTTTCTGACAGCAAAAGAAAATCAAGCTTTGTGCCGGTAATAAAACCCAATACGCAGCTTGATTTTCCTGACAATGTTCTCTACAATGTTCTCAACTTTTCATCTACCCAAACTCCCAGATATTTGTACATTTTGACTTGCTCTATAGAATGTCATTCCAAGGTAGTAATTACATGGTTTTCAGAGTGATTAGTATTGGAAAATACCATTCATTTTGTTTCAGAGGAATTCAGAACAAGCTTCAAATTATACAGATTCTGTTGAATGATGTTAAAAGCTGTCTGCTGTCTGCTGTCAAACTGCTGCCACTTGAATAGAGAAGTGTAATCTGCATAAAAATCAGCTGTCTCAATATGTCTCCCAATGATGTTGATATAGAAAATAAACAGGACCTAAAATGTATCCTTGAGGCACATCCGAGCACAACTCCACGGTGTCTGACAACCGTCTGCCTTAACACACTGGGTTCAATTTGACATGTAGTTCACAAACCACTCCAGAGCATGACCAGTAATCCCAATACACTTCAAATCTCTGCACCAAGACAGTGTGGTCCACTGTCACAAATGCCTTTGACAAGTCTATGAATACAGATACTCAATGCAGCTACTTATCCAGAGCAGAGTGAATATCATTCAAAACCTTCAAAGTTTCTGTGACAGTGCTGTGGCTAGACCTGAAACCTGATTGCATACCACGCAAAATATTGTTTTCCTGGAGGTAGGACTTTTAGCTGCTTATTGACTAGGGACTACAATACCTTTGTCAGAACAGACTGTTTAGATATTGGCAGATAGTTATTCAGTAGTGGGATCACTTTCATTCAAAAGAGGTAGGATAAATGCTGATTTCCATAACTTGGAGATTATTACATTCTAGGGTGAAGTTAAATATGTATGTTAAAGGGGGAGTAATGTTGTCTTCAGCTTTTTGTAGTAGGGGGGGGTCTAGATCATCGGGGCCAGGGGATATTTTTTATTATTATTATTATTTTTTAACATCAGTTGATCTCAGAGCTCTACACACCCGAGACGGGTGAGAAGGAGAACCTGGAGATGGAATGCTCGGGAGGTTCAGGTCATTTCACCGGTGGCTCATGTAAGCCTTTAACCCTATCAAATAATCTGCCTGCATCAAGAAAATTTTGATTAAAAGAGTTAAGAATAGAGGTTCTCTCAGTGACCACCTGTGAGTCAATCAGCAGTTGTTTAGGGAGCTGTGCATCTTTTTTTGCACTCTAAACCTTTCATTACTTGCCAATATTTGAAAGGATTATTCAGATTATCAGCAGTAGATTTGAGGTAGAGGTCTGCTTTCAGGTCATAGCCACACCCTGATTCCAAGGCGTTTAAAAGCCACCCAATCAGCTGAATCAGACCATCTTGCTTTAACCCACGAAGCATTCCATTTCACGAAGCATTCCATTCCAACCCTGAAAACCAAGGGTTGTCTCTTCCCTTAATTCTGTATTGTTTGAAAGGGGCGTGCCTGTTGTATACATTCAGGAATGCTTTATAGTAGTAAGAAAAGGCTAATTCAACATCAGGGATGAATTCAACTAAATTCCAGGAAATGTTAAAAACATCATGAAAAAAAAACATGTCTCAAACTGCTTCCAGTTTCTTTCCATGATGATAAAGTTGTAGATTCACGCGCAGAGCACCGCAGGTGATTATTTTGCCATTGCAAAGGGCAGGAATTGTGGTCACAGGCAGGCAATGGTCATACACAGGTAAGCAAACAGGCAGGTGAATCAAAACTAGGCCTGAAGGCTTTACCTGTTTTTTTGACTTTATTTAACTAGGCAAGTCAGTTAAGAACAAATTCTTATTTACAGTGACAGCCTAGGAACAGTGGGTTAACTGCTTTGTTCAGGGGCAGAACAACAGATTTTTACCTTGTCAGCTCAGGGATTTCTTCTTGCAACCTTTCAGTTACTAGTCCAACGCTCTAACCACTTGGCTACCTGCCGCCCTTGGTTCTCACAAACAAGCTAGGAAAAGGATTAGTAGAGTCAAAACAAACAATACCTCACAAAGGCACAAACAGAATGAACTGAACTAAGTAAGGGGCTGAAGAGACTAGGTGAGTAACTAACACAGGTGAAATCAAAGAACAAAAATTAAAGACAGGGCTACGTTCAAGAACATAACGAAACAGAACACAAGGTTGTCTAAGAAAATTAATATAGAACCTTACAGATACATGGAGGTACTTTAGGAATTTTACCAACCTTTTCAGGTTAAAAATTGGTTGAAAAAAATACAAAATTCCCTGACGTTTTTGTAAATCCAATTAGTTTTCCACGTTGATTCAACGTCATCACATAGATTTTTCGTTGTTGAAATTATGTGGAAACAACATTGATTGAACCGTTTTCCCCCATGGGTTAAATCATTAGCAAAAACATGGGAAGCATTAAAACGAGATGGAATGTTGGTTAAAATAAGATGAATCAAAAGGGATTTTAGAGGGCATGTTGTGTTGGCCCAGTCCTCTATATATAATTGATCCTGTAATTGGTTTGCAAATGTTCTTTAGAATAGCAATTAGATTATTCTCAGCATAGATCTGAGGGATTACAGGAAATAGAATAACCATATTATTTTGCATTGTCTCAATCAACAGACAGACCCACATATTAAAAGCTTGTTCTATTCAGATGTCCATTAAGTGAGGGGGAGGGGGAATTAAAACTGTAATTGAAAAGACGGTTTCATTGAAAATGGATTACTGGAATAATTGTTTTATCAGGATACCCCTCAGGCTATGAGAATTAATTTGCTTGTATGTCAGACTATTTTGAAGCACTTTTCAAATTTCTCTCTGAACCCTGTGTTCAGGGTAAGGTAAGATGGCCTGCAGGAGAAGCATGAGCTAGATATGCCTTCATTAACCTGTGATATGTTCTGTGGTGGCAGTGGCACAGACCAAACACCACCTCTCCTAAACAGCATCACACAGCTATACAGTGATTGAGCTAGTAAAACTATTCTGGTAGCAACAGTAACACTACCATTACCTTGTCCACCTGCTCCAGGTTTCTGGAGCCCAGTTTCTATGATTACCGAACCAATCTTTTTCACAAGGTTGTTGTCGAGGCTAATGTGTGATCAATCCGTGTCCGTCGATATCTAGACTGAAGACATGTATGTGCATTTAGATGCTTTTTAATATTCCACACATAAAATGAAAGCGCATTTAAAAACGTGGTTTCCAGAGCTCTCTGTACAGTGAGTAATGTGAAGGTAAGAAGACACAAGACAGATAGAATATAGCTTAATATGTACAGTAGAGCTGAGCTGATCTCATGTTACCCGCCATGAGAGAGGGAATCAATAATGTGACACCCTGGTGTGTTGGCGTACCTGCCAGAGAGCTCACACCAGAGGTTATCAGCACAGAATAATTAGTTCACGCCTGGATGTGTGAGTTGTTTGTACAAGCATCCGGTAGCTTGCTGGTCTTCTCCTGGATACACCATATTGGATGTGGTTAGTTTCTGTGTCTGTTCACAGTTTTTTAGCTCCAGTTTGAGAAGATGTAGGGCTTCATCTGACAATGAGGATAAAATGTTTCCTAAAAGGACAGAGGAGGATTTATTAGTTGTGGCAATGAAATGAAACAGATTAAAGTCTGCCTGTATTTCCTCTCATTATCTGATAGAGGTAAAGAGGGATAGCCAATATCTACATGCAGCAACAGAAGCTGTTCTCATTTGTGTTTATATCCATTTGTGTGTGTGTGTGTGTGTGTGTGTGTGTGTGTGTGTGTGTGTGTGTGTGTGTGTGTGTGTGTGTGTGTGTGTGTGTGTGTGTGTGTGTGTGTGTGTGTGTGTGTGTGTGTGTGTGTGTGTGTGTGTGTGTGTGTGTGTGTGTGTGTTTATACACCATATAGATAAGGAGCTATTCCACAGGGGGAAAGCGATAGACCGAGGGGAGGTGGACATTGGTACCGAGGTGATCCAGGCCATTCCACCCGGTCTGTTCTGGCGTTTCCACATCACCATCCACCATCCTAAGTATGTCAAGTTCAACGTCTCCCTGGCACGGGATGCCCTCTTGGGGATCTATGGACGGAGGAACATCCCACCTACACACACACAGGTACTGTACCCCCTACCTACCTCATACACAAAAGAGCATTACATCCACTCCCATGTAAACGATCATACTGTAGGCTCTTATGTATTCCCACACCAACCTATACAATGACTGAAACACCCCAACACACATACAGTTGAAGTCGGAAGTTTACATACTGTACACCTTTACCAAATACATTGAAACTCAGTTTTTCACAATTCCTGACATTTAATCTTAGTAAAAATTCCCTGTCTAAGGTCAGTTAGGATCACCATTTTATTTTAATGTGAAATGTCAGAATAATAGTAGTAGTAGAGAATGATTTATTTCAGCTTTTTTTTATTTCATCACATTCCCAGTGGGTCAGAAGTTTACATACACTCAATTAGTATTTGGTAGCATTGCCTTTAAATTGTTTAACCTGGGTTAAACGTTTTGGGTAGCCTTCCACAAGCTTCCCACAATAAGTTGGGTGAAGTTTGGCCCATTCCTCCTGACAGAGCTGGTGGGACTGAGTCAGGTTTGTAGGCCTCCTTGCTCACACATGCTTTTTCAGTTCTGCCTACAAATGATCTATAGGATTGAGGTCAGGGCTTTGTGATGGTCACTCCAATACCTTGACTTTGTTGTCCTTAAGCCATTTTGCTACAACTTTGGAAGTATGCATGGGGTCATTGTCCATTTGGAAGACCCATTTGCGACCAAGCTTTAACTTCCTGACTGATGTCTTGAGATGTTGCTTCAATATATCCACATAATTTTCCTGCCTCATGATGCCATCTACTTTGCTGCAGTCCCTCCTGCAGCAAAGCACCCCCACAACATGATGCTGCCACCCTGTGCTTCACAGTTGGGATGGTGTTCTTCGGCTTGCAAGCCTCCCCCTTTTTCCTCCAAACACAACGATGGTCATTATGACCAAACAGTTCTATTTTTGTTTCATCAGACCAGAGGACATTTCTCCAAAAAGTACAATCTTTGTCCCCGTGTGCAGTTGCAAACCGTAGTCTGGCTTTTTTATGGCGGTTTTGGAGCATTGGCTTCTTCCTTGCTGAGCGGCCTTTCAGGTTATGTCGATGTAGGATTCGTTTTACTGTGGATATAGATACTTTTGTCGCTGTTTCCTCCAGCATCTTCACAAGGTCCTTTGCGGCTGTTCCGGGATTGATTTGCACTCTTCGCACCAAAGTACATTCATCTCTAGGAGACAGAATGCATCTCCTTCCTGAGCGGTGTGACGGCTGCGTGGTCCCATGGTGTTTATATTTACGTACTTTTGTTTGTACAGATGAACGTGGTACCTTCAGGCGTTTGGAAATTGCTCCCAAGGATGAACCAGACTTGTGGAGGTCTACAATTTTTTTTCTGAGGTCTTTGCTGATTTCTTTTCATTTTCCCATGGTCAAGCAAAGAGGCACTGAGTTTGAAGGTAGGCCTTGAAATACATCCACAGGTACACCTCCAATGGACTCAAATTATGTCAATTAGCCTATCAGAAGCTTCTAAAGCCAGGACATAATTTTCTGGAATTTTCCAAGTTGTTTAAAGGCACAGTCCATTTAGTGTATGTCTACTTTTGACCCACTGGAATTGTGAAATAATCTATCTGTAAACATCTGTTGGAAAAAATTACTTGTGTCATGTACAAAGTAGATGTCGTACCGGACTTGCCAAAACTATAGTTTGTTAACAAGAAATTTGTGGAGTGGTTGAAAAACGAGTTTTAATGATTCCAACCTAAGTATATGTAAACTTCCGACTTCAACTGTAAGTAACTATATGCACAGCTGGGTATATGCACAGATCCACGCATGCACAGATCCACACTACCCCCCATGCTAATGAGTGTACCCCAGCTCGTATGCACAACTTCCTTTCCTCCTCATCCATCTCTCATCCTTCAGTCTCACACTTCACCTATATTGAAACCCACAATAAAAAGAATTGATCAAGCAGGTGTGGTGCCTTTATGTTAAGTTTTATCACTTCACCAATTAGTGAATTAGCTACATTACTGTTGGCTACTTACCAGTACTTTTGTCAAATGCATAATGAGTTGCAATGTATGTAGTTTATTGTTATGGAATGAATGCAGTTAAGGACATTTCTAATGTGATGTCAGTAAAATGCCTGAACTCCCAAATCACTGCTTCTTAGCATAGATATGATCTAAGATTAACAGTTCAAATCATTCAAGAAATTAAGACCTGTCAACTCAATTAAAGCCTCCTTATTTCTGTCTATTTTGCATACTAATTTGCATATGTAGGTGCATGGATACAGACAAACAATGAATTAATGCTAATTGAAAGGTTCCTTTTAAACATAGACATCCTTTTTGTTCCATAAGGATGCTCATAATCATTATAGTAATCACACTTGGCATATAGCCAGCTAACTGTATGTTGGACCATATTCAAGTCCTGTCTGAGTGGGGCTGACGAATCCCACACCATCATTAGATGTCTCTGTCAGCCAGGTCGGCTGATTCGGTTGATCCCAGTTCAGTTTTTGGCCCCTGCATGCAGTCACGCATATGTTCCCCTGGACCGGCCCTCATTACATCTGCTGATAGAATACCCAGCAGGTCACGGGGCTGAGCACTCAGGGTCACGGTGAGACCTGCACACAAGTGACTCATCTGTCACAAAGCTGTTTCACCGGCCCCAGTAAACCCAGCAGGCTTCCGCATGATGAATCCTAATAGGATGTTTTAGTCATTAATCTGAGTCAGTCCCCTGGGCGGCACGCACAGTTCAGACTTTTTTTTTCTTCCAATGAGATTTTGTCACTATTGGCGCCGAGGGGATTGTACGGAAAAGACAGTGGCCATTTCCGCTTCAGTGTGACATCATGTGCTGATCCCCGGCTGAAAGTGAATTATGGAGGGGCTGGGATCCCTCCTCTGCTGCTTTGCATCGCTGATGATTTGAAATGCAGGGGCCCGATT
The DNA here is from genome assembly GCF_002021735.2 of Oncorhynchus kisutch. NCBI lineage: Eukaryota > Metazoa > Chordata > Actinopteri > Salmoniformes > Salmonidae > Oncorhynchus > Oncorhynchus kisutch. The sequence goes on from NC_034179.2 coordinate 27,990,130, forward strand.
GCTACTGTGCCCCAGCGGTTCTACTGAATTACAAACATCGTTTTGCTGTTGTTCCGTAGGGGAGCATTTGTTTCTCATAAGAAGAACCTGAGTCGTAGAATGATTCTGAGGCCTGGGGGCATGTCATTGGAGTTTGGGACCTGGCCTCACCCAGCCCTGGGTTTATTATTTAGGACGGGTGGAGGGGTGAAGACAGACGTCCCTCTGAGCCCAGTAGACGGAGAGGCTTTGCTGCATGCAGTCAACAGCCGACAGCAGCGTAATACCAGCCCTGGTCTCGGCTTATCTCCAAGAGCACACACAAACATGAGTGACACTGGTGCAGCTAAGGCACTGCATCCCGCCCAGGGCTACTGTCATATCCTACTCATCTGGTAATCCAGCAGTGCAGCATGGGGGCCTGTCTCCTTATTAAGCTCATCAAGGGCAAAGTCAAAAGGTGGCTCGGGAGCTTTGCATATGGTTAAGTTCAAGTTATTTTAAGATGGATGACAGGATATGATACAGCGCATGAGGATTTCATGTTTTGGCCTGTTCCCAGAGATAGATATCCGAGCTGTGATGTTGGAGGAACCCTGATACACCCTGTCAGCAAGGGCATGTCAGTACACCCAACCAGGAGCTTGTGATGTCCCAGCTTTTGACTTCCAAACCTTTGCCTCATTTTTAATCAGATTTTTTTATTTTTCTCCTGCAGTTTGACTTTGTCAAGCTCCTGGACGGGAAACAGCTGATCAGACAGGAGGTTCAGACGGTGGCGGAGGATTCCAACGCCTCTCCCAGGAACCTGATCCTGGCCTCCCTCCAGGAGATGGGCTTCATAGAGTACATGGATGCTGGAACCTGGTACCTGGCTTTCTACAACGATGGAAAGAAAATGGAACAAGTTCTTGTTCTCAGCACTGCCATCGGTAATTGGCTCCTATTGGTGTAAAAAGTAGAATAGGTGCTCCACAGTGTCAGTTACTAATGAAAATTGATGCACCATGCAATCATATTCGTGAGCAGTAATGAAGTCTTATAAGAAAAATACAGGACATGTGACGTTATTTCCAGGATGTAGTCAGTCTGTGGTTATAAAAGCACTCAAAAAGCAAAGCAATTGTAACATTTATACAATAGCTGCAAATGGACAAAAAAAAACATGTTTTGTTAAGTTTTTTCTCTGCACCAAAAGAATTGTGTGAAACAGGCTGCCATTTTAACATCAAAACGGTTGAGTTCTGTTGCTCGTTGCAAGGTGCTGCAAAGTCTGTCATCCCTAATTGACTGACCTTTTGTCACCCATCTGTAAGCCTCTGCTGAGAGATGAGCCAATGTATTTCTTCTAATGCTCTCTCTTTCCAGCCTCTCCTAGAAATGCTTTTGCTCTGTCTTTTAAAACGAATTGTTGTCTGAAAGGCAGTGCAAAAATGGTACTGGGTAGTTCTGTACATGTCAGTTTCCTTTGTCCTCATATATCTGTTACCTTATTGTAACCAATGCAACATGTTAGATTATTATATGTCTCAATGGATGCACAAAGTAAAAGTGTTCATTATACCCTGAGTTTGGCACCATTTTTCTCCTAGGTGTTTCTGTCTAGCCCATGGACGTTTGTGTTGTTTACCACTTTCTCTGTCTGTAGAAACCATGGACGGCTGCTCCACCAACTGTAAGGGGAACGGGGAATGTGTAGCAGGTCACTGCCACTGCTTCAGTGGTTTCCTGGGACCAGACTGCTCAAAAGGTATATTCAATTAAGCACCTCTGAGATATGTGGGATCAAATTTAAATAACATTTTTGTGCATAATGAAAGCTCACATAATATTGGGTTGAAATTGAGTTTTTGGTCAGATAGACCATCATATATATTTTTTATTCTGTAAATCTACCAGTATCAAATTAATCCACAGAGTAAAGGCTAAATAGTCAAATAACAATGGCTACTTTTTGTATTAAACCTGGTGCTTCGTAGTGGATACTACCAATATTATCAATGTCAAAAGTCACTCTGACTGGGAGTATTTTGATTGTCTTTGAGGATTATTTACAATCTTTGCATTAAATGAGGATAGCAAGCGGAAGTGGGCTTTCAGATCCACTTTGTGGTCAGTGAGGTCTCTCTCTGCCCAGGCCAACCCGCTCTGGACGGATGCCTTAATCTGTCTCTGCCTAGATCTGAGGTCAGGGAGCCACTGTAGCGAGCATAATATGTCTATTACTGTTCCCAGTGTGGAACTGGGACATATTATGGAGACTAATGGACGGGCCAGGGTCTGAAAGGCAGCTTCCACACTGCAACTGTCCATAAACAGACTGACATACATACTGGAGGGATGAGAGATCCTGGCAGAAGAGAGAAGGGGATAATGGGAGAATGGAGCAATGTTCTCTCACGTAGCTCTGCAGGTTTCAAAGACATTCTGGAAAATTGTTCACTGTGACTGAGTGCCTATACTTGTAGACTAGGAATATAGCATAGGAATGCAGCATGTTAGTGATGTGAGTAGTGTTTAGGCTACACACCAAAGGGTTAAAACTTCTTAGGGATAGCACCCTTTTTTTCATTTTTCACCTAAATGACAAATCTAACTGCCTGTAGCTCAGGCCATGAAGCAAGGATATGGATCAGTCCACCTGACTGTGCTGCTGCTCTAGTTTCAACTGTTCTGCCTTATTATTATTCGACCATGCTGGTCATTTATGAACATTTGAACATCTTGGCCATGTTCTGTTATAATCTCCACCCGGCACAGCCAGAAGAGGACTGGCCACCCCACATAGCCTGGTTCCTCTCTAGGTTTCTTCCTAGGTATTGGCCTTTCTAGGGAGTTTTTCCTAGCCACCGTGCTTCTACACCTGCATTGCTTGCTGTTTGGGGTTTTAGGCTGGGTTTCTGTACAGCACTTTGAGATATCAGCTGATGTACGAAGGGCTATATAAATAAATGTGATTTGATTTGATTTGATATTCTTGGTACCATTTGAAAGGATTTATTTTGAAGTTTGTGAAAATGTGAATTGAATGTAGGAGAATATACAGCGGGGCAAAAAAGTATTTAGTCGGCCACCAATTGCGCAAGTTCTCCCACTTAAAAAGATGAGAGACCTGTAATTTTCATCATAGGTACACTTCAACTATGACAGACAAAATGAGAAAAAAAAAATATTTGCAAATGATGGTGGAAAAGTATTTGGTCAATAACAAAAGTTAATCTCAATACTTTGTTATATACCCTTTGTTGGCAATGACAGAGGTCAAATGTTTTCTGTAAGTCTTCACAAGGTTTTCACACACTGTTTCTGGTATTTTGGCCCATTCCTCCATGCAGATCTCCTCTGGAGCAGTGATGTTTTGGGGCTGTTGCTGGGCAACACAGACTTTCAACTCCCTCCAAAGATTTTCTATGGGGTTGAGATCTGGAGACTGGCTAGGCCACTCCAGGACCTTGAAATGCTTCTTACGAAGCCACTCCTTCGTTGCCCAGGCGGTGTGTTTGGGATCATTGTCATGCTGAAAGACCCAGCTACGTTTCATCTTCAATGCCCTTGCTGATGGAAGGAGGTTTTCAATCAAAATTTCACGATACATGGCCCCATTCATTCTTTCCTTTACACAGATCAGTCGTCCTGGTCCCTTTGCAGAAAAACAGCCCCAAAGCATGATGTTTCCACCCCAATGCTTCACAGTAGGTATGGTGTTCTTTGGATGCAACTCAGCATTTTCTGTCCTCCAAACACGACGAGTTGAGCTTTTACCAAAAAGTTATATTTTGGTTTCATCTGACCATATGCCATTCTCCCAATCTTCTTCTGGTTCATCCAAATGCTCTCTAGCAAACTTCAGATGGGCCTGGACATGTACTGGCTTAAGCAGGGGGACACATCTGGCACTGCAGGATTTGAGTCCCTGGCGGCGTAGTGTGTTACTGATGGTAGGCTTTGTTACTTTGGTACCAGCTCTCTGCAGGTCATTCACTAGGTCCCCACGTGTGGTTCCGGGATTTTTGCTCACCGTTCTTGTGATCATTTTGACCCCACGGGATGAGATCTTGCGTGGAGCCCCAGATTGAAGGAGATTATCAGTGGTCTTGTATGTCTTCCATTTCCTAATAATTGCTCCCACAGTTGATTTCTTCAAACCAAGCTGCTTACCTATTGCAGATTCAGTATTCCCAGCCTGGTGCAGGTCTACAATTTTGTTTCTGGTGTCCTTTGACAGCTCTTTGGTCTTGGCCATAGTGGAGTTTGGAGTGTGACTGTTTGAGGTTGTGGACAGGTGTCTTTTATACTGATAACAAGTTCAAACAGGTGCCATTAATACAGGCAACGAGTGGAGGACAGAGGAGCCTCTTAAAGAAGAAGTTACAGGTCTGTGAGAGCCAGAAATCTTACTTGTTTGTAGGTGACCAAATACTTATTTTCCACCATAATTTGCAAATAAATTCATAAAAAATCCTACAATGTGATTTTCTGGATTTTTTTTCTCATTTTGTCTGTCATAGTTGAAGTGTAGCTAATGAAAATGACAGGCCTCTCTCATCTTTTTAAGTGGGAGAACTTGCACAATTGGTGGCTGACTAAATACTTTTTTGCCCCACTGTAACACAATAGATCTGGTAGAAGAAAATACAAAGAAATAAACAACCAGTCGTTTTCTACCACCATCTTTGAAATGCACGAGAAAGGTCATAGTTATAGCCATCACTCTGGTTGTAATTCCGATAGTGTCCACGAGATGCCAGCAGTGTATGTGCAAAGTTTCATATGGATAACTTGAAAAATGAGTGAACAACAAGACTTTTAGTGTCAAGTCCCCATGTATATTTGGGCAAATCGTGAATGAGACATTCACATTCATATTCCATTTTTCTGCAATAATATCATCAAATCTGTATACTTGGACTTTGATTTAGCTTTCCAAGTATTAGTAGCCATATTATAAGTTCAACAACCAGTTTTCATAACTTCATAACTCTGAATATTCTTATATGTTGTGTCCAAAAGGAAAAGGCATACTGTCGCAAAAGGTTAGCGCCTACATTTTGCGACCGAGACGGGGTTTCCGGATACTCCCGTAAAGCCCAGCTCATTGGCTATCTAGCTAGCTTTGTTTGACCCCGATTGGTGCTTATTTGACAAAGATACAGTCCTTCAATTGATGGCCACCCGCATCATCGGTGTCGCTCTCTGACCAAATACGGTGTCCTATAGGATATACTACACCTCTAATTAAATAGTTAAGTCTTGTTACCTTCTAGGATCTCCGAGGAATACATATGAATGTGATTTGACTCGTTCAAACAACATTTAGGTTGAGATTCCTTTCTTTGCAAATCAGTGGACATACAAAATCGATCGCATGTGCTATATGGACCTTTTTAGGATATGAAAAATGAATTTTTTATAAGCAAACGACACTTTATGTTATCTCTGGGACCCTTTGGATGATAAATCAGAGCAAGATTTCAGAATGTAAGTACACATTTCACCTTCAGAGGTGAATTTTACAAACGCAATGAAATAGTGTATTGTTGTTAGGAGCTCTCATTAAACAATAGCATGGCATTTTATCGCAGTAGTAGCTACTGTAAATTGGACAGTGCAGTTATATTAACAAGAATTTAAGTTTTCAACCGATATAAGACACTTCTATGTACCGACATTTGTTGTTACTCTAAAATCTGCAATCTTGATATAACGCACTGCATGATTTACTTCTGTCCCCTTGATGGAACGCTGATCCTTTTGCCATGTGAACATCTCTATTGAATCTATACAGCACTGTACGTTCTGCTCTGATGTTTTCCATGAGCCTCCATGCTGCAGCCTCTGAGACTCTGAGGTTCCGTTCTTCCTCATTTTGTAAATATCAATTTTCATGGTAAGGCGCTGAGTTCCCACATGGAAAAATACTATAGTATACTATGGAATAAATACCAAATTATTCACTGTAGTGTTTTTGCGGACTTTAAGTGAATTCTGGAATATTTACTGTAGTATACTGTGGTATTTACAGTTAATGATAGTATAAATACTGTAGTAAAATCAAATCTATACTATAGCAATTAATGTAGTGTTTTTACAAATTGTAGTATACTTTAGTATTTACTGTAGTGGTTTTGCAGACTGTAATATACTGTGGTATTTTGTCAAGCATTACTGTAGTATTTACTATAGTGTTTTTGATTAACATGGAAGTGGAGGCTTTCTTCTTGAGGAAACCTACTGGAGAAATAATAAAAGAGCACATTTTCCATAACCTGTAGATAGATAGAACTGGGTTCTGAACAGATAGTTCAGAGCTTCTGCTCTTTTCTATAACTTGAAGGGAACACAATATATGGTCTATACTTAGCGTGTAGGTTTCTCACTTATGGGTGGCACAAATTACGATATGGGTAGGGGAATGAGCAGGGTAAATGCAAATAAAATATTGTAGTATATACTATAGTGTTTTTGCGGACTGTGGTGTTTTTGCGGACGTTGCTGTAGTGTTTACTGAAGTGTTTTTTGGTCAAATAATACTGTAGTATTTACTATAGTATTCTACAGTATAATACTGTACAACATTGTATAGTAAGTACTGCACATGATCGAGGGCTCCTACATTGTGTAGTATAGTATTATACGGAATAATACAGTATACTACAGAATTCTATAGTAAGTACTGTAGTATTCTATAGTAAACTGTATTATGTTTTCATGTGGTTGGTGTACAGAGGGGCCTTGGGGAATAGAGGGGGGTGTTGGAGGGAGATACCGATGCTGCAGCGCCATGCTGCAGCTACTGGAGTTTAACTCAGGTGCCACTTAAGAAAAATTGAAATGCTTGAAAGATTAGGTGGATTTCACAGGAAGAGGGTTTGAGTAGGGGTGCGTGGCCTGCGCCCAGCAGAGGGGAGAGTACTTAAAGCACTACCATCAGGGGAGAGGATTAGGTGACTTCAGCTGCATGCTTATTAGGGAGATATTGGTGATGGGTGAAACCTGGTTAAAACTGGTATATGCCTCATGGGGAGATCGCCACTGGGGTCTCAGGGTGAGAGCTGACTAGTACCTTCTAGGGCTGGAATGACACAAACAGCTTCACAATTCACATCTTGGATAACAACCAGTTTTTAGTTAAAGTTTTGAATGATAACAAACCAAAGTATTTTCTTTCCACCACAGTATTTCTAAAGGGCTGCTGTACTGTATTTTTTCTTCCAGACTCCTGTCCTGTCCTGTGCAGTGGCAATGGAGATTATGAGAAAGGTTACTGCCAGTGTCACCCGGGCTGGAAGGGCCCAGAGTGTGACATCCAGGAGGACCAGTGCATTGATCCCACCTGCTCCAACCACGGCACCTGTGTCAATGGCATCTGTATGTGCAGCCCTGCCTATAAGGGCAACAACTGTGAACAAGGCAAGGGTCCTATTCTAATAATAATCATTATCACTATTTACACAGGAATAGGGATAGACATAGGATACAGCTGCATTTAGCCTAGCCAAGGGGGTTTGGTTTGGTGCATCCCTTATCCAAGAGTGCAACAACAGAAGCATGCCACATCTTTTTTTTTTACCCGGAAAAGCCACTCGTTGTTAGTTCAGGGCTCTTAGCCACTAACCAAACCAGTATTCTGTTTGTTGTTGGGTTTTTGACACACACCAAACTGTCTGATAGATTGTCTGATTACTATTTAACCACAGCAACAATACATCCAGTATCCTCCTCTCACATCATTTTAATTATGGAGAGAGTTTTTGTTTGCAAAAACAGATTGATCCAATAGATTATCCTCTACACACACACACACATAGCCACTCCCCGCTTTTCATGCACGTCATGAGGAATGCTTATACATGAAGCAGCCAAATCAATTGATTGTCCTAAGGTAGTTGTACCCAGTGGTAATTATTGGCTTTGTCTGAGATATCCGTGCTAGAGAATAACCTTGAGTCAATGAGGCTGTGACTAGGATCTAGCCTGCAAGCATTGTGGTAATTACTGTGGTTAACACTGCATAGATTTTTCTTTTTTGTAGTGTGCATTAGTTGGGGGGGTGGGGTTGTTCTGAAGTGTATCACAACTAAATGTGATCAATTAGCTTCAGACATGGATTGAAGCTGTTTGTTGAGAATGAGAATCATGTGTGAAAGCTGCAGAGGTTTCAATGTTATTTTTTGTGGATGGACATGTTTTGCTCGCGGTGCGATGGGTTCTCAGTAATAAACCATTCACTGCTTGGACACGATGTTCTCGAAAGGTTGCAGTGACACTGTTAGAATACACACCACAGAAGTACACAGACAATGTGTTAAATCAGCTAGATGTGATGGGGATGTTTTGTGTCAGGACCTACGCATAGAGGAAAGGTGTGATGGGGATGTTCTGTGTCAGTACCTACCCATAGAGGAAAGGTGTGATGGGGATGTTCTGTGTCAGTACCTACCCATAGAGGAAAGGTGTGATGGGGATGTTCTGTGTCAGTACCTACCCATAGAGGAAAGGTGTGATGGGGATGTTCTGTGTCAGTACCTACCCATAGAGGAAAGGTGTGATGGGGATGTTCTGTGTCAGTACCTACCCGTAGAGGAAAGGTGTGACAGGATGTTATGTGTCAGAACCTACCCAAAGAGGAAAGGTGTGACGGGATGTTTTGTGTCAGAACCTACCCAAAGAGGAAAGGTGTGATGGGGATGTTTTTTGTCAGTACCTACCCATAGATTAAAGGCGTGACTGGGATCTTTTTTGTCAGCACCTACCAGTAGAGGAAAGTTGTGAGGGAATGTTTTGTTTCAGACCCTACCCATAGACAAAAGGTGTGAGGGGGATGTTTTGTGATCCTACCCATAGAGGAAAGGTGTGATGGGGATGTTTTGTGTCTGTACCTACCAATAGAGGAAAGGTGTGACAGGAATGTTTTATGTCAGTACCTACCAATATAGGAAGGTGTGACGGGAATGTTTTGTGGCAGTACCTACCCTACCTACCAATATAGGAAGGTGTGACGGGAATGTTTTGTGGCAGTACCTACCCTACCTACCCATAGAGGAAAGGTGTGATGGGGATGTTTTGTGGCAGTACCTACCCTACCTACCCATAGAGGAAAGGTGTGATGGGGATGTTTTGTGGCAGTACCTACCCTACCTACCCATAGAGGAAAGGTGTGATGGGGATGTTTTGTGGCAGTACCTACCCTACCTACCCATAGAGGAAAGTTGTGATGGGGATGTTTTGTGTCAGAACCTACCCTACCTACCCATAGAGGAAAGGTGTGATGGGGATGTTTTGTGTCAGAACCTACCCTACCTACCCATAGAGGAAAGATGTGATGGGGATGTTTTGTGGCAGTACCTACCCTACCTACCCATAGAGGAAAGATGTGATGGGGATGTTTTGTGGCAGTACCTACCCTACCTACCCATAGAGGAAAGATGTGATGGGGATGTTTTGTGGCAGTACCTACCCTACCTACCCATAGAGGAAAGTTGTGATGGGGATGTTTTGTGTCAGAACCTACCCTATCTACCCATAGAGGAAAGGTGTGATGGGGATGTTTTATGTCAGTACCTACCAATATAGGAAGGTGTGACGGGAATGTTTTGTGGCAGTACCTACCCTACCTACCCATAGAGGAAAGGTGTGATGGGGATGTTTTATGTCAGTACCTACCAATATAGGAAGGTGTGACGGGAATGTTTTGTGGCAGTACCTACCCTACCTACCCATAGAGGAAAGATGTGATGGGGATGTTTTGTGGCAGTACCTACCCTACCTACCCATAGAGGAAAGATGTGATGGGGATGTTTTGTGGCAGTACCTACCCTGCCTACCCATAGAGGAAAGTTGTGATGGGGATGTTTTGTGTCAGAACCTACCCTACCTACCCATAGAGGAAAGATGTGATGGGGATGTTTTGTGGCAGTACCTACCCTGCCTACCCATAGAGGAAAGTTGTGATGGGGATGTTTTGTGTCAGAACCTACCCTACCTACCCATAGAGGAAAGGTGTGATGGGGATGTTTTGTGTCAGAACCTACCCTACCTACCCATAGAGGAAAGATGTGATGGGGATGTTTTGTGTCAGAACCTACCCTACCTACCCATAGAGGAAATATGTGATGGGGATGTTTTGTGTCACTACCTACCCGTAGACGAATGGTATGAATAGGATGTTTTATGTCAGAATCTATCCTTAGAGGAAAGATGTGATGGGGATGTTTTGTGGCAGTACCTACCCTGCCTACCCATAGAGGAAAGTTGTGATGGGGATGTTTTGTGTCAGAACCTACCCTACCTACCCATAGAGGAAAGGTGTGATGGGGATGTTTTGTGTCAGAACCTACCCTACCTACCCATAGAGGAAAGATGTGATGGGGATGTTTTGTGTCAGAACCTACCCTACCTACCCATAGAGGAAATATGTGATGGGGATGTTTTGTGTCACTACCTACCCGTAGACGAATGGTATGAATAGGATGTTTTATGTCAGAATCTATCCTTAGAGGAAAGATGTGATGGGGATGTTTTGTGTCACTACCTACCCGTAGACGAATGGTATGAATAGGATGTTTTATGTCAGAATCTATCCTTAGAGGAAAGATGTGATGGGGATGTTTCATGTCAGTGCCTACTCATAGGAGAAAGGAAATCCAGAAGAAACAATTATTCAAACAATATACAGATGTTCAGGGAGGGATGTGAAATATTTACTCTTTCTCTCTCGCTACTCTCTCCTGCTCTCTTTTTCACTCTATCACGCTCCCTCCATCTACCCCCTCTCTCTCTCACTTCCCTTTTTATGCATGGCCAGTGGACTGCCTGGACCCTCAGTGTTCTGGCCATGGTGTTTGTGTGAAGGGGGAGTGCCTTTGTTCTCCGGGGTGGGGAGGCCCAGACTGTGAGAGTCCCCTGCCAGCGTGCCAGGAGCAGTGTTCAGGCCATGGGAACTACCTGCCAGATTCTGGCACCTGTACCTGTGATTCCAGCTGGACAGGCTCCGACTGCTCCACCGGTGAGTACAAGAACCATGACGTACACTACTGTTCAAAAGTTTATGGTCACTTAGAAATGTCCTTGTTTTTTTGTCCATTAAAATAACATCAAATCGATCAGAAATACAGTGTAGACATTGTTTATGTTGTAAAAGACTATTGTAGCTGGAAACGGCAGATGTTTAATGGAATATCTCCATAGGCGTACTGAGGCCGATTATCAGCAACCATCACTCCTGGTTCCAATGGCACTTTGTGTTAGCTAATCCAAGTTTATCATTTTAAAGGGCTAATTGATCATTAGAAAACCCAATTATGTTAGCACAGCTGAAAACTGTTGTCCTGATTAAAGAAGCAATGAAACTGGCCTTCTTTAGACTAGTTGAGTATCTGGAGCATCAGCATTTGTGGGTTCGATTACAGGCACAAAATGGCCAGAAACAAATAACTTTCTTCTGAAACTCGTCAGTCTATTCTTGTTCTGAGAAATTAAGGCTATTCCATGCGAGAAATTGCCAAGAAACTGAAGATCTCGTACAACGCTGTGTACTACTCCCTTCACAGAACAGCGCAAACTGTCTCTAACCAGAATAGAGAAACAAGTGTGAGACCCCGGTGCACAACTGAGCAAGAGGACAGGAGTGATGGAACACAGGAGTGATGGTTGTTGATAATGGGCCTCTGTACGCCTATGTAGATATTCCATTAAAAATCATCTGTTTCCAGCTACAATAGTAATTTACAACATTAACAATGTCTACACTGTATTTCTGATCAATTTGATGTTATTTTAATGGACAAAGAATGTGCTTTTCTTTCAAAAACAAGAACATTTCTAAGTGACCCCAAACCTTTGAATGGTAGTGTATACACAACTTACGTACATGCAGAGTCATATATAGGGATGAATATTACAAATGTCTCTATCGATATACTGTGTGGTTATTCCTACATACAGATACACACCCTTGAATACAGTGCTTTCAGACTCTTACCGCACATTAACAATTCACATCCTTAGAAAGGGCTGTAGTGACTTGTGAACGGAGTTGGAAAGTCCATTCCCAGACTCTTAGAGGGGAGCCTTTGGAGATTAATCACATCCTTAACCTCCCATAAAAGGTTTAAATGTAGTCAAGCCCCTACTGTTGGTTTCTGTCTGGCTGTGATTTAGATTACGTTTTCTGGACATGACGCTAACTTTTGGTCTTACCTTTGACTGAGTGACACAGACCCTGGCCAATGTGTTTTTCTGCTTGTAATCTGCCAGCTCCTAGCAGAAGCAGAACTTCACACACCCAGCAGTCTATCAGACAACTGAGCAATCATTTCTCTGACATGCTGTGTGTAAATTGGACTACGCACCATGGCTACCATCTAAGCCACTTCTTGTTTCTTTATCAATACTTGCATATCTTTTGGTGGGAGTCATGAAATTGATGCATACTAATGCTAGTTTATAAATTCTTCCTTTTTTAATATGCCTCCTCCAGGGAACAATAATGCCATGGTTAGGATTCATCCCGAGATATGCTCATTTGTACAATTTTAATCTGTTATTTTTAGCATACTGTTGGTGTTATCTGTTCATCAGCTTTTCGTATTTGAATTTAGGTCACCTTTCTGGCTGTTTATACAGAACAAATTAAAGTTATCTTCACTGCACTCACTTGTTAGTACACTGAGACACTTGAAAAAGTAGAAAATGTCTTTGCATTTAATTTCAGTCTGTCTCTTGTTGAATTCGTGGCAAACAGCTCTCTTACTGAAATGTTGAATTCATTTGTTTGAGTCAGAGGACATTGATAATGAGGGTTGCCACCAACGACTATGGTTCTTACTGATAGCAAACAGCGTTGACACAGTGGTTGTAGGAACGTCTCAGAGAAGCTGTGTGAGCCTCGAAGAAAATCATGACATTTCATGTGAAAACATGTGTTTTTGGAATACTTCACGTGATCACATGGTTTCACATATGTAGTTTCATGTTATCACTTTCATTTCACATAAGATAATGTGATCACATGAAAACATGTCTTTTTGGAACACTTCACATGTTCACGTGAAATGCAATGCATTTTTCTTTCCATAAGGGAGATGATGCTGGATATTTGTTTGTATAGTTTGTCATCTTTGTCTGAAAGTTGTTGTTTTTGTTTTGTTCAGCCAGTGATACAGATGTAGATCTCATGTAGCAGCCAGATCACAAAGGATATCAGATTCTTCAGTAGCCCAGGGCCAGGTTTACAGATTAGCTGCCTGCTGCTATAGCTGCCACACAACACAACAACACACACCCTACTGCTGGTGTCCCCGCTTATGGAGAGGGATGGAAACCGTGCCAACGATATTATGGAAGCATCCATCCTTTAGAATATAGGGTGCCTGTCATATACATTTTTCCTCATCTTCATATTATTAATGGTTCTCTTCCTTGAGTCAAGTAGTGCTACATGCCAAGCCTTTATTAAAGTTGGGTGAAAAACCTGAGAGGTGGGCTGCATATTAAGACATTCCTCAAAAGGCAAAGTAATCCCTCATTCTTCATTATTTTTCCTATCAATTGTGTTTTCAGTGATGGCCAAAGGGGAAAACAGCTCATGTGGAGGCTATTTCACTTTCCAATGAATTGAATCTTGGAGCATTGTGGTGCCTCGGTTTCCGTAACCATGAAAGAATTGTGCATTCACTCAACCCACACTTTTTTCCAGCCTTCCAAAGCAAAGTTCAGGTTTTCTATCCAAAAGTGAAAATTGATTTTATGTTCACTCAAGTGTATGTAGAATTACTTGTAATGTTGACTGTGTGTGACTGCACTGACAATTTCATTACTATGGAGTAGACATACTGTAACCTCACTGTAAGACAGTGAATTATATCTATCAATGTGCAGTATTTGGTTTTTAAAACAGAAATATAAAGGCATTGAAGATAATGCCAACATTCAACCGTTATTATTAAATAGTTTTAGATGGAAAACATGTTGAATTCTATTGCAAGCAGATGCATAGAGAAGATGGATTAAATGTCATATGCTTAATGGTAGAAAAATCGAGATTAATAAAATGCAAATTGAGTTGTTATGGCATGATTAAATATGATGTATATTTAAATGGGAATGCCTTTTCCATGTGTGGGGATAAGTGGCCTTTCTGCGCCAGCAGCTCTTTCTTCTCCCTGCTGATTGGCTACTTGCTGATAGGATGGACAGTACTCTCCATATTCTGCTGAAATTATTCATTGAATACCATTAAACCTCTAAAACTTTAAGCATTGAATGTATTATAACTGCACCTGCAGCACTCTACATAGAAAGTATTGCCTGTTCTGTATTATAACAAACATTTTCCAATTCCTATTCAAAATTAAAGTTTCAAATCATAAGTATGTAGAGTAGAGATACCATTAGAATAAAAATGGTAATGGGTTTTCATTATATTCCTTTTTAAAATATTCCTTTTTTAGTTATATTAGATGAACTAGCAAGACAAGATGAGTGCAGAAATGAGTCTAGGATCCTGAATTAATTCGTAGGAAATGATCACATGTATTTTGGGAGCAATGATGCAGCTGACCTTTGACATGTCCATCTGGCCGATGTAGAGGTGTACTGTCTGTTGCCAAGTGCAGTAAGACCCCTGCCGGTCTCTCTCTCTGTCCGTGTGCAGAGGTGTGTCCGGTGCCCTGCAGTGCCCACAGTGTGTGTGTGGGAGGGAAGTGCCAGTGTGAGGAGGGCTGGGAGGGGCCAGGCTGTGACCTGCAGGCCTGCCACCCCCGCTGCCAGGAACATGGCCAGTGTAAGAACGGACAGTGTGAGTGCCACCCCGGCTGGGAGGGAGAACACTGCAGCATCGGTGAGTCTCACCCCCGCCCCCCTCGGACTGACACTACCACAGGAGGTTAATACACAGAGCATGTAACGTGACTCTAGTAGCTATTGTTCTCTTTAGGGGCATAGGGGCTGATTTACTGTACCTAGGTTTTAACATGTTGTGGCATTGGGACTATAAGGTTCTATATGTAAAGCATAGTTCTGAGATATTGAGAATCAAAATCTCAGAACAGTTTTGTAGTGAATTCTTCTTGCATAACCCATTAAGGTCCTCACCGTAACGGTACCTAAAGTGCAGAATATCAAAATCCTGAGACATTTGTAAATCTTTTTTCTTTAGGGGGTGCCATCGCAGATAGAACCTTATGGCTGAGTCCAGATTTAAATTCCGTCTGTATTTGTTTTGTCTTGTGATTGGATTGCAGAAAAAGCCTTATAGCGCTAAATTCAAATGGATTTATGCAGATAGAACTTTCTAGTTTTCTTCATCCAAAATGTACTTCGCAGACATATGAAGAACCATCTGAAGATCCATTATATGTGACTAACAAATGTTTGACAAAAATGTCAGAGAGAACGTTATAGTCCCGAGGTCGTAATGTCTTAATCTGGGCCACGCTTTACTAATGTTGGTTTTTTTGTACTAATGAAAGATGTGTGAACCACAGATTTTTGCAGATACAAATCAACGAATATGTAATCCATGTGCGTGCATATCACCACACATGTTAAATACAGTAGCAGTTTAGCAGACCATTCTCAGCCAATCATCCATCTGCTGTATAATATAGACTTGCAGTTGTCAGATGGAACCCATGAGTCCTTCTTGCCTGGTCCTTCACTCAGTCTGCTAGAAGAGAACAGATGAAACACTGGTACCAAACCTTAAGAGGGAGGGTCACATGTTACCATGTGTCTTAGAGCCACTGGCTGGGGTTCAAGTGATGTCAGTGCCCTGCCTGTCAGTTATACAATTTATCCACTTCATTGTCGTTATTTGAGAATGAAATATCAGAGTCACAATGGTTGGTTGCCGCCAGGCAAATTTTCCATCAGCCATGCCCTCCTCCCTAGAGTGGAGGCATTTTTCTTTCTCTTGCAACTGAATAATTTGCTCACCAAGTTCGAACGCACTCAATTAATGTGGATACACCTTGATAGAACACTGCAGTTTGTCATCTGGGACTAATGGAATTGGGTTTTGCCAAGTGACTGAAAAGCACATTTTGTAAAAGAACCAGAAAACTTCAGAAATGCAAGAAAACACTCCTTTGAAATCCTTCTTCTTGCCTTTAGAGATGGGGAATTGGAGATGGGCTCTGTGTCTCTGTGGATGTGTGAATCAAACCATAAAGCTTAGCTCCTGGCACATTAATAGGCTGTAATTATCTCTTCATGTGCCCTGGTGCTAGCATATATCTTTGAGGCTCAGTAATCTAATCTCAAACACTTTTTTCTTTCTTCCTTTTATCTTCATGTGGTATATAGCGTATTACCTGGATCTCGTTGTTAAAGGTAAGATGCGCTCTCATTCTTTAGGATTGAATTGTTTCATAGCAGCAGGGGTTTTAAAAGGTATTCCTGTACTACCACCAAAGCACATTTATTGAGATGTTAATTAATTCTAAGGAGAAAGTACGATGCCCAAAGCAATGGCAGAACATTCACTATTTTCAATTTATGTAAGATAGAATATAACAAAATACACTCCCCTATGTATTTACTTGGACAGTGAAGTTAAAACTTTTAATTTGGCTCTATACTCCAGAATTTTGTGTTTAAGGTCAAATGTACAGAATGTAACCTTTAATTTGAGGGTATTTTGAGAATATCTATTTTACCGTTTATAAATGAAAGCACTTTATGTATGTAGTCCCCCCATTTAAGATGTCATAACTATTAGGACAAATTCACTTATAGTGTATAAATTTACTAAGACGTTTAGTATTTGCTCCCATATTCCTTGCATGCCATGACTACGTCAAGCTTGTGACTACACAGTTCTTTCATGCATTTGCAGTTTGGGTTGTGTTTTAGATTATGTGGTGCCAATAGAAATTAATGGTAAATACTGTGTGGTTCCATTTTAGGGTCACTTTTATTGTAAATAAGAATATAATATGTTTCTGAACACTTCATTAATGTGGATGCTACTATGATTACGGATATTCATGAATGAATTGTGAATAATGATGAGTTCGAAAGTTAGAGGCATAAATATCATACCCCCCAAAAATGCTAACCTCCCTTGTTACTGGTAATAGTGAGAGGTTAGCATGTTTTGGTGGCTTGATCTTTAACCCTTTCAGTCCCGAGACACCAGCAAAAATTGTATTTTCATTTAATCTGACTTTTATTTATCTGCATGTCCAGCCCTTATATTTAGGCTCACAATGAAGTGTTTAACCATTTTATTTTTAGGACAATTTGACATAAACAGTTGCATTCATTAGTTTTATTGACAACAAAAAAAGTCTGCCAGAGCAAAAAAATTATAAAAATGAATTGATATCAATGCTGTAAAAACAGAAATGGTTTGCTTAGTGGGAAATGAATATCCAACTAGTCAATTACAACTGTGTGGAATTTGTGACAGCGACTATGTGAGCTTATTACAGTATTATAGACACCTTGTCCTGGGACTTCCTATGATCTTCTACGTAAATTAACCCCTTACCTTCTAACAACTCGGCTCAAAGTTCTGTACCCAATCTTCAAGGAGAATAGATTAAAAGGGCAGCATGTAGCTCTCGTAGACGATAAACTGTATATTGCTAGCCATAGTAGGGATTGAAATAATATTTGTTTTTTAAAGTAGAAAAGCAATAAAATTAAACAATTGTTAAATAAACTACAACTACTCTATAGCATTCAAGATAGGGAATGTTGTAAAATAATTATTGAACTATTTTAGAAATGGATAAGACGGCATCTGATGTATTTATTTGTTTATTGTCCTGTCCCCAACCCTATACCCTAGACACCCACCTGAGCGACCCATACACTAAAGAGAAGTCCTTATCTGTTTTATGGGCTTACTGTAAGTTGCCTATATGCAGCCAAAACAGAAAAAGGAATGTGGACAACGACCTACTGGAGCAGCACAGAGCCCTCAAGATTTTAAGCCTGCCTGGCAGGGTTGGTCCTACAAAGCCAGAGCCCCCTGATGGGAGAGCATAATATACAAGGAAATTATCAAAGCTACTAATGAGAACCTTGACGACCTTGTACCTAGCTGGTGGTGATTCCGGTGGGGTACCCCCACCCTGGCAGTGGCTGTGCTGGTTACACTGGCTGCAGTAACCAATGGGGAGGGGGTCACACTCGGAAAACAGGGGGCATATTATTTTGACCATGGTGGCACAGAGATGCTTGGGGAAATGGTCACAACGGGGGAACAGTGTGAGTGTGTTTCAAGGGAAGGGGGTGTATCTGATCTCAATCACCTAGGACTTGACAATGGTTAATCAAATCTTCCAATTTTTGCACATTTTGGTCAATGTCAGTACTTTTTAATGGTACATTTCCAAACATGCAGTACCAGTCAAAAGTTTGGACATACCTACTCATTCAAGGGTTTTTCTTTTTTTAAACTATTTCCTACATTGTAGAATAATAGTAAATACATCAAAACGATGAAATAACACATATGGAATCACGTAGAAAGCAAAAAAGTGTGAAAAAAAAAATGTAGATTCTTCAAAGTAGCCATCCTTTGCATTGATGACAGGTTTGGACACTCTTGGCATTCCCTCAACCAGCTTTATGAGGTAGTCACCTGGAATGCATTTCAATTAACAGGTTTGCCTTGTTCAAAGTTAATTTGTGGGATTTCTTTCCTTTGTAATGCTTTACGCTTCGAACACACCGACTGCGTCATTGCGTTTTGATAAACCAGAAGTACATTCAGAAAGTAGCAAAATGTGAATGTTGAATTTTTGTTGCACACATATCCAGTAAAAAAAATGTGGGATAACATAATAAAAACAGTTTGACTGGAGAATTTATTTTAAAAAATGTATTCATTTATTTACCAAGTATATTGTTTATTCGATGACATCCACAAATGAATTGTGAGAGCCTATAATATAATTTTGCAAAATGCAATAATAAATAGTCAAGATAGCAGAGTAGGCTCTCTCAACAATGAGACCAACGTTGAGGAAGGTGGTCTTGATCGCGCTGTTGGGCCGGGACCAACCCCCCCGAAAGCACTGGTCTGTGTGGGTCCAGAGATGGTTAGAGCCCCGAAAGCAGGCAGGGGAGTTCCACCGTCTCATTCAAGAGCTTCGACTGTTTGGAGAGAAATTCCGAAGTTACTTTTGTCTGGACTGAAGCCAGTTCGATCACCTGCTCCAGATGGTTGGAGCCAGGATCGCCAGGATGGATATCAACTACCTGGAGTCCATCAGCCCAGTTGAACGCCTGCCGATTTGTCTCCGGTAAGCTAAATTCTAAATTTTTAAAGCCTTTGATACCATAATTGACTGATATTTGATACATTTTTTTATGTGCAACCTAGCTAGCTAAAGGGCTCTGTAGTTAATAGTCCCTATTTGACATCAGATGTACTTTTACAGAATTTTCATTAGGACTATAACTTTTCCCAAAGTTGGTTTATAATCCTCTTTTAATTATGCAATGTTACCAAATGAAAAGAAAGTTGAGGTGCCTTCTGCCCTGATGAAGGTAGGCTAGTCTTCTCCAGGACCCATTGTTATTCAAGACAGTTACAGTCATTCATTACATTCTTATTGGACTCACATACACTCTTAGAAAAAAAGGTTCCTTAAGTTTTCCCCATAGGATAACACTTTTTGGTTCCAGGTATAACCCTTTGGGGAAAAGGTTATACATGGAATCCAATAGAGTTCTACTTGGAACTAAAATAGTTCTACCTGGAACCAAAAAGAGTTCTTCAAAGGGTTCCCCTATGGGGACAGCCGGAGAACCCTTTTAAGTAGATAGTACCATTCTTTCTAAGAGTAGAGTTGGCCTGGGCTACAGTTTATTGATATAGTCATAGACTGAATTGTACTGTTTCAAGGCATTGTTAATGATGGTTGATGAGTATTACAATAAACAGTAATGAGGTAGCTATCTGAGTAGATATAATATGTGGGTGGAATTGAAGTTACACACAACATTGATCATTATTTTGAATTATATTTCAGATTCTTGGTGACAGGGGACACCTACAGGACCATCGGATTCAGCTTCCGAGTTGGATGGTCCACGGTGGTAGGCATTGTCCCCTCTGTGGCACAAGCCATTTTGGACTGTCTGGTTGGTGAATACATGCCAGTCCCCAAGGAGGAAGACTAAAAACAGTTTGACTGGAGAATTTATTTTAAAAAATGTATTCATTTATTTACCAAGTATATTGTTTATTCGATGACATCCACAAATGAATTGTGAGAGCCTATAATATAATTTTGCAAAATGCAATAATAAATAGTCAAGATAGCAGAGTAGGCTCTCTCAACAATGAGACCAACGTTGAGGAAGGTGGTCTTGATCGCGCTGTTGGGCCGGGACCAACCCCCCCGAAAGCACTGGTCTGTGTGGGTCCAGAGATGGTTAGAGCCCCGAAAGCAGGCAGGGGAGTTCCACCGTCTCATTCAAGAGCTTCGACTGTTTGGAGAGAAATTCCGAAGTTACTTTTGTCTGGACTGAAGCCAGTTCGATCACCTGCTCCAGATGGTTGGAGCCAGGATCGCCAGGATGGATATCAACTACCTGGAGTCCATCAGCCCAGTTGAACGCCTGCCGATTTGTCTCCGGTAAGCTAAATTCTAAATTTTTAAAGCCTTTGATACCATAATTGACTGATATTTGATACATTTTTTTATGTGCAACCTAGCTAGCTAAAGGGCTCTGTAGTTAATAGTCCCTATTTGACATCAGATGTACTTTTACAGAATTTTCATTAGGACTATAACTTTTCCCAAAGTTGGTTTATAATCCTCTTTTAATTATGCAATGTTACCAAATGAAAAGAAAGTTGAGGTGCCTTCTGCCCTGATGAAGGTAGGCTAGTCTTCTCCAGGACCCATTGTTATTCAAGACAGTTACAGTCATTCATTACATTCTTATTGGACTCACATACACTCTTAGAAAAAAAGGTTCCTTAAGTTTTCCCCATAGGATAACACTTTTTGGTTCCAGGTATAACCCTTTGGGGAAAAGGTTATACATGGAATCCAATAGAGTTCTACTTGGAACTAAAATAGTTCTACCTGGAACCAAAAAGAGTTCTTCAAAGGGTTCCCCTATGGGGACAGCCGGAGAACCCTTTTAAGTAGATAGTACCATTCTTTCTAAGAGTAGAGTTGGCCTGGGCTACAGTTTATTGATATAGTCATAGACTGAATTGTACTGTTTCAAGGCATTGTTAATGATGGTTGATGAGTATTACAATAAACAGTAATGAGGTAGCTATCTGAGTAGATATAATATGTGGGTGGAATTGAAGTTACACACAACATTGATCATTATTTTGAATTATATTTCAGATTCTTGGTGACAGGGGACACCTACAGGACCATCGGATTCAGCTTCCGAGTTGGATGGTCCACGGTGGTAGGCATTGTCCCCTCTGTGGCACAAGCCATTTTGGACTGTCTGGTTGGTGAATACATGCCAGTCCCCAAGGAGGAAGACTAGAGGGCCATCGTTGCCGAGTTCCTGGAGAGATGGAAATTGACGGGAAACATATAGTAATCCAGACTCCACCATGCTCGGGTTCACAATTCTCCAACTACAAGGGTACATATTAATTTGTACTCTTGGCTGTAGTAGATGCCATCTACTGTTTCCGTGTTGTCGATGTTGGTGCTTAGGGCAAGGGAAGTGATGGCGGGACCTTCTGGGACTCACCCTGGAGATTCCACCACCTGCATCACTTCCTGGGGCTGAAGACCTGGGACCTGTTCCCCACGTCTTCATCAGCGACGAGGCCTTCCCTTTAAGACCCAACCTCATGAGGCCCTACGCGGGACGCCAGCTGCCATTGCCAAAGCCTGTAAGGATCTTTAACAAATGACTGTCCAGGGCAAGTTTAGTTGTTGAATGTGCCTTTGGGATTCTGGCAGCCCGGTGGAGAATGTATCAGAGAGTGCTTGGTCTCAGCCCCTCAAATGTCGATGCCTGCGTGAAGGCCACATGTGTTCTCCACAACTACCTGCAGAGGTCATTCCAGGAGCCGCTCCGGGTGGAGATGGGCACGCCAAATGGTCATCTACCTGATGTCACCAGGGCAGGTGCCAACAACGCCCCAAGACAGGCACTCCAGGTGAGGGAGAAGCTGACCACTTTCTTCTCATCGCCAGCAGGTGAAGTCCCATGTCAGCAGCGTGGAGTGAAACAGCTCTTTTAAGAGCCTCCTAACACCAAGGTTATTTTAAGAACCATCCACCATTGTCCATAAAATAGCATTTTTCCCCCAGATTATTTTATGTATCATTGTCTCTCTTCATTTGGAAGTTAAATTTAAGTGAAATTTGGGAGTAAAGACCATACCTTAACCCCTTCCCTCTCCCATTAACATCAGTATTATACACACCTGGCATGGTACATCAGGTGAGCAGGAGCACTAATTAAAGTTATACGACATACAGTTAGTATGATAACAAAGGGAAAGGGTAACCTAGGGTCCATACAAATAGTACAGTTTACCGCCATGTTCACTGGCCTGACAAAATACAGGTGGAAAAGAAACGAATTAGGAAGAGAATGTGTTTTTACATTCATCTTGTCTTAGATCTGCAAAGGTATAGGGAAGAAATACGCAGATTAAGTCTAAATGAGATATTAATGAACAAATGAAACAACTGACTATGAAAACATTATACTTTAATAAGTATTCAAGTACAGGAAAGAACATGACAGGTATGTGTGTTGTAAAAATGTAAAAAATAAAAAAATTATTGAAAGAGGTGTGTGTGTGTGTACGTGCGTGTAAAAATAAGAAAATGAATGTGTAACCTGTAATCTGTAAGAGAACAACAAGAGCATGTATTTTTGGCACAATTGCAGACAGACACAGGGACTACTTATAAAGCCTAGACGTAGTTGGAGAACTTCAGACATGGCAATAAAGAGAGAGAGGGCAGGGCGCTTGGAGATCTGAGGTACAGAGAGGAGTGGAGGAGAGGTGTGTGTGTGTCTCTGTCTCTGAAAAAAATAAAATAATGTGTAGCCATAACACAGCTAAACAAACAAATGGCCCCTGGATGTCATGGACCAGTCGATGGAACATAACTTCACAAAAAGTTTCAACACCCTGTTTTTCAAGTGGTTTTAAATTAAATACATACAGTGGGGCAAAAAAAGTATTTAGTCAGCCACCAATTGTGCAAGTTCTCCCACTTAAAAAAGATGAGAGAGGCCTGTAATTTTCATCATAGGTACACTTCAACGATGACAGACAAAATGAGAAAACAAATCCAGAAAATCACATGGTAGGATTTTTTATGAATTTATTTGCAAATTATGGTGGATTATAAGTATTTGGTCAATAACAAAAGTTTATCTCAATACTTTGTTATATACCCTTTGTTGGCAATGACAGAGGTCAAACGTTTTCTGTAAGTCTTCACAAGGTTTTCCCACAATGTTGCTGGTATTTTGGCACATTCCTCCATGCAGATCTCCTGGGGTACAGTAGTATCTACCATTTCTATTACTATTCATCTGACATACACACTCACACTCTTTCAAACATGATTATTTGGGCAAGTTATCAGGGGTAGTAACTAGCATAATTTATATTACTATTTTTTCACACACACACACACACACACACACACACACACACACACACACACACACACACACACACACACACACACACACACACACACACACACACACACACAGCTCATTGGCTAGGTTAGCAAGCTAGGTTAGCTAGCTAGCTCACTAGCCACGTCTAGCACAAGCTCACTACTAAACTGACCTGGCAATCCTACTATTGTGGACACTTGTCCCCAAGCAGCATTTTTTGTGTTCATGTCCCTGTAGCTGTCAGCAGTTGTGTCAAAAAGACACGATTTTGAGGATACTGTGAAAATGATCATCTCCTCCATGTGTCCAACCGCATGCAACCATCTGCAAAAGATACCTGCATCAGTATAGTTGCCTAGCTGCGCAAAATGTTATGCAGCAGTGATGCAATGACACAGTTGGTGTGTTCGACGCGTTAGAGCCAATCAGTTAGTTGTGTTGTGACAAGGTAGGGGTGGTATACAGAAGATAGCCCTATTTGGTAAAATACCAAGTCCATATTATGGCAAGAACACCTCAAATAACCAAAGAGAAACAACAGTCTATCATTACTTTAAGACATGAAGGTCAGTCAATCCGGAAAATTTCAAAAACTTTGAACGTTTTTTCAAATGCAGTGGCAAAAACCATCAAGCTGTATGATGAAACTGTCTCTCATGATGATTGCCACAGGAAAGGAAGACCCAGAGTTACCTCCCCTGCAGAGGATACGTTCATTAGAGTTACCAGCCTCAGAAATTACAGCCCAAATAAATGCTTCACAGATTCACAGTTCAAGTAACAGACACATCACAACATTAACTGTTAATGAATCAGGCCTTCATGGTCAAATTGCTGCAAAGAAACCCCTACTAAAGGACACCAATAAGAAGAAGTGATTTGCTTGGGCCAAGAAACATGAGCAATGGACATTAGACTGGTGGAAATCTGTCTTTGGCCTGATGAGTCCAAATTTTTAGATTTTTGGTTCCAATCTCTGTGTCTTTGTGAGATGCAGAGTAGGTGAACAGATTATCTCTGCATGTGTGGTTCCCACCGTGAAGCATGGAGGAGGAGGTGTGATGGTGTGGAGGTGCATTGCTAGTGACACTGTCTGTTATTTATTTAGAATGGCTACCACAGCATTCTGCATCGATACACCATCCCATCTGGTTTGTGCTTAGTGGGACTATCATTTGTTTTTCAAAAGGACAATGACCCAACACACCTTCAGGGTGTGTAAGGGCTATTTGACCAAGAAGGAGAGTGATTGGGTGCTGCATCAGATGACCTGGCCTCCACAATCACCCGACCTCAACCCAATTGAGTAGGTTTGGGATGAGTTGGACCGCAGAGTGAATGAAAAGCAGCCAATAAGTGCTCAGAATATGTGGGAACTCCTTCAAGACTGTTAGAAAAGCATTCCAGGTGAAGCTGGCTGAGAGAATGCCAAGAGTGTGCAAAGCTGTCATCAAAGCAAAAGGTGGCTACTAATCTCAAATATAAAATATTTTGGTTACTACATGATTCCGTATGTGTTATTTATTGTACAACATAGAAAATTGTACAAATAAAGAAAAACCCTTGAATGAGTAGATGTGTCCAAACTTTTGACTGGTACTCTATATTATGTAAATAGATTTGAAACGTGTATCTCATTATGGTAATTGGTGAAATAAGTATAACCAGTTTGTAATGGTTTAGCAGATAATAAGAAAAGATTAACAATATTGACCTGGCTTAAAGAGAAGGATTATAATATCTATTGTTTACAGGAAACTCATTCAACAATTTTAGATGAAGTTGTGCGGAAAAGGAGGGGGGGGGGTCGAAATTGGGCGGGGGGGGTGCGAAATTTGCTTCTCCCATGGGCAAAGAAACAAAAAGGGGTGATGATATTAATTAACAGTAATTTTGATCCTAATGTGCAAATTTTACAAACAGATCCGCAAAGTAGATGGATTATATTAAATATGTTATTGGATATGGCTCATTAACCTTTACGGACCAATAATGATGATCCACATTTCTTTGAAAATACATATACTGAATTATCAACCCTACAAGTAATACAAGACTCTATTATTATGGTGGGAGATTATAATACTGTTTTAAATACCCCAATGGACAGTAAAGGAAATCACACTACAAACTATCACCCTCATGCTCTTAAGGAAATTGTGAATGTCATGGATATATTGGAACTAGTGGATATATGGAGGCTTAAATATCCTGACCTAGTGAGATATACATGGCGGAGGCTCAATCAAGCTAGTCGTCTTGACTACTTTCTTGTGGCATTCTCGTTGGCACCAAAAGTTTAAAAAGTGTTGATAGGTGACAGAATGCAGTCGGACCATCAGATAATTGGCATATACATTACTCTAACTGAATTTAATCAAAGCCTATTGGATGATAACTTGTTTTTAACTAGGACAGAGGTATTTATAATCGAATTTTTCCAACATAACATAGGTACAACAGATCCCCTTGCAAAGTACTTTAAGCACATGTTTTTGTTTCTGTCTCCTCCATCTCCTCTAACCGAAGCTAATTGTATGGATTTGTTTTATTAATAATGTAAAACAAACATCTGTACAGAAAGACTCATGTGAAGGCCAAATTACAGCGGAGGAACAGAAAGACTCATGTGAAGGCCAAATTACAGCGGAGGTACTTCTTGATTTAATTAAAGCCTTTAAGTCCGGGAAAATTCCAGGGCTGGATGGCATACCAGTTACGATTTACCAAACTTGTTTAGATATACTCAGAGGACCGTTATTAGCATGTTTTATCCACTCCTATGTAAATGGTAGATTATCAGAGGGTCTGATTTCATTATTACTGAAACAGGATATTGGTAAATATTGGAGGCCCCTTACACTTCAGTGTTGTGACGTAAAAATTCTAGCAAGATGTATAGCGCATAGAATTTAAAAGGTACAGTATTGTCGGATATTATTCATTCTAATCAGACAGGTTTTTTACATGGACGATACTTTGGAGATAATATTAGACAAGTACTGGAAACAATAGAACACTATGAAAAATCTGGGAAACCAGTCCTGCTATTCATACAGTAGTTGACTTTGAAAAGGCTTTTGATAAAGTACGATTGGAGTTTATATATAAATGCCTGGAACATTTGGAGAATCTCTTATAAAATGGGTTAAAGTCATGTATAGTAACCCTACTGTAGGTGTAAAATATGAAATAATTGCTACTCAGAAAGTTGTCAAGAGGAGTAAAACAAGGTTGTACACTTTCGGCATATCTATTTATTATGGCCATCGGAATGTTATCTATTAAAATCAGATCCAACAATAATATCAAGGGATTAGAAATCCAGGGCTTAAAAACAAAGATGTCATTGTACGCTGATGATTCATGTTTTATTCTAAATCCACAATTTAGATCCCTGCACAGTCTCATAAAATATCTAGATACTTTTTCTAACCTCTCTGGATTACAACCAAATTATGATAAATGTACTATATTGCATATTGGATCATTGGAACTTTTACATTTGGAACTTTTACACTACCGTGTAGTTGGTTATGATGGTTATGTGGAGATACTCGGTATACATATCCCTAAATAAATAAATGATCTCACTCCAAAACATTTTTATAGAAAGTTAGCAAAAATAGATAAGATCCTGCTACCATGGAAAGAAAAATGCCTATCTATTTGTCGAAAAAGAACCCTGATTAACTCTTTAATCTTATTCCAGTTTACCTATTTGCTTATGGTCTTGCCTATACCTAGCTAACAGTCATTTAAATTATATGAGAAAAAATATTCCATTTTATTTGGAACGGCAAACCGGACAAAATTAAACGAGCCTATTTATAAAATAAATATGAATTCGGAGGGCAGAAATTATGAAATATTAAAGATTTAGACCTTTCACTAAAGGCTTCAAAACAACGCCAGATTCGAACCAATAGAATGTTATATATATATGGGGGATACAACCTTCCCAGCTCTGCAGATTTTGCTGCAAAGAAACAGAATCATTAGATCATTTGTTTTGGTACTGCCCATTATGTAGCTTGTTTTTAGTCACAGGTTCAGGAATGGCTGAAGAATTGCAACATTTATCTGGAGCTAACTCTGCAGATAGAACTGCTGGGTGATCTGAAAAGTCATAGTCAATCGATCAATAATATAATGATACTTTTAGCAAAAAAAAATATTTTTAATTTACAATCTGTAGAAATGATGAGAATAGAAAGGTTCAGAACTTTTGTGAATCATCACAGCACAGTTGAAAACTATATGGCAAATAGATATCCAATATGGATGGTGTTAAGAGATAGATGGGAGGGTTTGAATGGAGCTGAAGGTTGGGAATAATAACAGCTAATAATAACAAGATAAATGTAAAACATACATTGTCTGTAAAACGTATATAGGTTCAGAACTTTTGTCAAAGAAGTAGATGGGAGGTTGAGGTTAGAGGAAGGACATGAGTAAAAACATACCAAATATAACTATTGTAAAATAGACTGTGCCCATAAAATGTATATAGTATGTATAAGCTGGAAGTAGAAGCCTAAGCGTTGTTGTTCACTAATTTGGAAGTGATGCAGACAATTACATTGATGGAAGCTACAATCTATCGGCAATATTTAAGCTGACCTAACCCCCCCCCCCACCAAAAGACTTGAGAGTCTCAGCTTTTCATAGATATATTTTTAAAGTTTGAATCTCAAACCATTCTGACTCTACAGACGTTTTTGTGAAAAGAAAGACAGCCCAGGCCCCTTCGGGATCCTCCCTTGTCTCACACACCACCCTAGCTCAGCCCCCGTTAATCACACAGACGAATGGTTGGTACCAACGTATGCAGAATAAATATTAAAATCTATGGGTGTAACCAGAAGTCAGTAGCTCAAACACACAATGTTTAAGAGGGGTTAGAAGTTCAAAAT
The DNA here is from genome assembly GCF_002021735.2 of Oncorhynchus kisutch. Lineage (NCBI taxonomy): Eukaryota > Metazoa > Chordata > Actinopteri > Salmoniformes > Salmonidae > Oncorhynchus > Oncorhynchus kisutch. The sequence continues at coordinate 28,018,629 of NC_034179.2, forward strand.
CACACCAGCACAACGGTGGGATTCACTGGGTTGAGGATCTATAACTTTCTAACTCATCATTATTCACAATTCATTCATGATTATCCGTAATCATGGTATGTAGTGTTCAGAAACACTTCTATTCTTATTTACAATAAAGTGACACCACACGTTATTTACTATAGATTTTTATTGGGCACTACATAATATGAAACACAATCAAAACAAACTGCAAATGCATGCAAAAGGTTTGTAGAGTCACACGCTTGAGTCACAAGTGAATTTGTCCAAATACTTGACACCTTCAAATTGAGGGACTGAATACGTAAAGTGTATGTATTTCTAAACGATAAAACAGATATTTATGAAAATACACTCAAATAAAAGGTGACATTCTGTACTGTCGCCTCATAAAACATTTGATCTCAAATCCAAAATTCTGGAGAGTAGAGACAAATTAAAAGTTTTAGCTTCACTGTCAAAATAAATACGTAGGGGAGTGTATGTAGCAAATGTTCTCGAATGGCCAGACATCTGGATTTTATGTAAATTAAAAGAGAGCAGCATCTGTCCCCACCTCCTTAATCATGAGGAATGACCCGTTGTTTCTGACAGTGTTCTGATACACAGACTGTCTGTCTTCTCTCCCTTTCTCCATCCAGACGGCTGTCCAGGCCTGTGCAATGGCCACGGTCGCTGCACCCTGGAACAGAGCGGGTGGCACTGTGTGTGCCAGGCGGGCTGGAGCGGCATGGGATGCAATGTCGTCATGGAGACAGAGTGTGATGACAACACTGACAACGACAGAGGTAAGGTCCCTGTGGATGGTGGCCTGTCTGTGACTCAATAATGATTAATGACTTGACCTCCAGTGCCGGTGAAGGTCAGGATGAGGAAATATTTAGGACTCCACTTCTCCTTCCCTCCATCTGAGCCAACGAGCCTTTTCATTTCCTTTTTGTTTTCCTTTTGTTAGATTCTCACTACAATAGTTGCCATGACTCTCAGACCAAGGGGACCTCTAGGTTTTCTCTCAGTAATTTGCTGATGGTGTGCTGCCTGTTGCTTGGCTCCTCTGAGGATTCATTCTTGAGCATAGCCCCTAGTGTTCCAGTGAACAGGGAACCAGATATGAGGCTTTGGAGCTCGGGTTCAATGCCCGTGTCTTTGAGGGAAACGTAAAAGATGGAGAAAAAGGCCATTTGTAAAAGCAAGGGGTAACCTAGTTGTTCACTGACTTACATGACATGTTATTGTTGTTTCAAAGTTAAAAAAGAGAAAGTCAAGTTTACAATTATGTAATATGAAGTGTAAAACATGGTCGCGTAATGTAGTAATTACTGTAGTTTGGTAAAAAATACAAATTGTGATTGACAGATTACAAAACATACTGCTTCTGTTTAGGCACCACATCTCATCGAGTGCATGAGTCAGCTTCTTAATTGAAATGTCCCTCTGTATATGAGGTGTACATTGGCTACACTAGACTGCATCTAGTTCTTTTGTATGTGGCAAAGGAGATAAAAGCATAATACAGTTGCTGTACAGTCAAGCTACCATCTGGAAACAGGGATGTGGTTGGAGCGTGAACTCCTTTTTCTTATGAGTTTATGATGATACAACATGAGGTGTAATATGTATAAATGAAGAGTCATTATGAGATCATTTAAAGTGACAGGCTCCAAAATATACTGATTCTGTTTGAGCACTATGTCTCATCCAATTCCACTACATGGGTCAGATGTTTAATTAAAATGTACATCTTTATATAAGGTGTAAATTAGCTACATTAGACTGCATCTAGTTCCTTTAAACATGCAGACAGGAGGCTGCGTTTACACAGGCAGCCCAATTCTGATCTTTTTTCGAGTAATTGTTCTTTTCAACAATTAGATCAGCTCTGAAAAAATATTAGATGTGAAAAGAGCTGATGTGATTGGTCGAAAGAGCAATTCGTGGAAAAAAGATCAGAATTGGGCTGCCAGTTAAAACATAGCCAAAGTGTCAGAGAAGGTAAGAGCATAATATTGTGCACAGTCTCTACAGTCTAGCTAGTGTCTGAAAAACAGGGAGATGTGGATTTGAGCGTGAATTCTTTTACCTCACCCACTCCTCAGGGTTTCCCGGCTCTGGCTGCTTTTACCATTACCTCTTACCTTGACAGTGTTAAGTCAGATCCTAGGAAGCTTCTAGATTGAAGCAAAACATGCTTCTTGACTTTATCAAGTCTTCATTCTTTGCTAATTTTCACAGTTTCTTTAGCCGTGTTAGTGTGCGTTCCCCTGTGTGTGCCTGTGCGTGTGATAAGGCAGGCATGTGCAGCGTGATGTTAGTGTATCTTTGTTTTGTTTGTGTTGATCCTAAATCATGCACTGTATTTTCTTTCCTCACCCAATACTATAGAAAATAAAATCACGTTCAGTTCAGTGATGTGCGGCAGCCTGGGCAGTAAACGTTCACTCTGTCATTCTACAACCTAATTGAGTGCTATTCACGGCAGCTATGACTCTCCCTTCAAAGATGATACCTCCGCATTGTGTGTGAGTTCTTATGACTGATGGGAATCTTGGATGATGTACATTCATTTTGGCCCTCCTTTGATGTAGAGGGAAATTGTAGGAGGCTCAAATTGGCCCGACACTCCAACAAAGGAGGAGGAAATAATCACCCCATGCCAATTACTTTCTCAAGCCAATATATATACATCACAACCCCAGAACATATTCCTATTTTCATCTCATCTCAACTCCATTAGAAATGCCATTTATATTCCAAATGAGGCCTCATTGGAGGCATTGTTTGAAAAAACTAAATGGCAAATGATCACCTGAAAAAGAGCAGTGATTAAGAGAAAAGATAATGACTTTTCCAACCAGCTGTAAATGAGTTGCTATAACCACAAATTAACATCCAGCCTTCATTATGAACATGGTGGCTGTGCACTGCTGATGCACTATGCTTTGTTTTACTTTTGCAGCTGTGGAGTACATTAATTATACAACAATAGATCCAAAACATGGACAGCAATTCTCCCCAAAATAAATGTTTTCTTCATTATTTCATTGCATTGTTTATTTGTTGATTATCTAAGTATTGTTTATGGCTGAGCACCAGGCCTCGAATTTCCCAGGGGCCATGACTGTTGCTTCCCCCTTGTGTGGCTGTAATGCCCCCTAAATAAATCCATGCCTCGTGGCCGTTGTGCCCTTGGGCTGAATATAATCATTATAATTCCCTTCTCCCTGCTGCCAATCGCCATGCTCCGAATCACCTCTCACTCACTTGGCTCTCTCAGATATCTCAGATACCGTCACGTGATCGCATCCTTCTCACAGGCATCGCAGCTGCGAAGTAGGCTACAAGTGAAGACTGACACATAGGGAATGTTGCGGCTTTCATATTGAAGATGTTAGAAGAACTGTCTACATTTACTTTTCATCAGCCAACAAGATGAGTAGGCCTAACGAACAGCAAAATCACTAGCCTATGTCAATCTACTATCCCCCATAGTAGAAAAGATTAGCAATTATCTTGGTCTGCTTGTCCTTCCTTCAAAAGTGCACAGCAAAATGTGAGCGGTTTCATATGACAGAGATGAAAATATCATTCAGAAATGTAGAAGGAGGGAAGATCTAAAGATTCAACAACTAGCATGGGTTGTTAATATGACTAGGATTATGTATTTTGCTGCTCGGCAATGAAAGAATGTGGACAACATGATAGTTGCTAATAATCCCCTTAACATTATGGTCAGAACATGGTGAAACATGCCTCATAAAATGACAAAAACTTCCAGGTTTTAATAAACAATTACATTTATGGTTAAATAGTTTCAAAATGTTGATTGCCTCTGCTCAGATTGCAAGGTGGGTGATGTTGCAGTGCTCAGCAGATACTGACCTTTCTCTCCTATCTGAATGAACATGCCTCAAGTATGTCGACAGAATCAAGCATTTAGACATTAATAATGATGCTACTTTAAATTTGTCAAACATGACTGGCGTTTAGCCTATATATAGAGTATGTAATTAAAAGTCTCATTAAAGTTTGGCTACATTTTCAGGCGCCTCCCTCATGTCAGCATCGGTCTGGACATGAGGCTGTAGCCAGTAGCATAATATCACCTACACTTCGACATGTAGGCAAATTTTTTAGTTACATATGCAATTTTATTGGCTATTGTCACGTATACTCTCTCTCGGGCCTCTAGGTCACCAGACTGCTAATTATTACGCACACCTGTCACCATCGTCACGTGCACCCGCGCTTATTGACACTCACCTGGACTCCATCACCTCCTTGATTACCTGCCCTATTTATGTCACATTATGTTTCTGTATCTGTTTCATGTCGGTGCGCTGTTCGTGTTTCTTGTTTTGTTCATGTTCGTTTATTTATTAAATATATTCACTCACTGAACTTGCTTCCCGACTCTCAGCGTACATCGTTACAGCTATTTTGGTTAATGGCCTTGGTGCCCTGGCAGATTCAGCAACTCTTGAAGGCCAAATGGCCTTGCCCCTAAAATCACGAAATTCCAGGCCTGGTGGGCACAGTGCCTCCCTTACTTTGGCAATCCAGCACTGAATGGGGATATTATGGCTCTCGGCCCAGTAGCTATGCTGTTGTGTTAGCCAGTAGTTTACTGAATTTAAGCTTGTCAATTTTATTTGGCACATATTGTATCATTACACCTTGTTACATTATGTTAATATAGTTACTATCTTATTACATTACCTTAGTATAGTTCCTGCCTTATTATATTCTGTAAACATACTTACTGTTACACTTTATTCTGAATTAATTCCACACATGCACTTATATTTGCCATCTCTAATATAAGTAACCACACTTTTAAAACGTGTTATGAGAAAGAATGTTTACATATCGCGGAAGGTATGTACAAAAGACCAAGAGACATTATTCTGCTTTTAATTACCAATGCAATTTTGCTGTGATGAATGTCAGCATTCACTTAAGCACTACTGAAACTGGCTGTGTGAGAGGAGTCTATGGATTTAATGGAACCAACGCGCTGCCTTTGCTCAGACCCACATTGTATTAGACATTAAAGAGAACATAGTTAGGAAGGCACTATATTGCAATTATAGAGCGGCAAGTAAGTGCAGTATACATGTACTGTATTGAGACTGTATAAATCAGAAGTGCGTTTTGCTCCTTGTCAGAAATGATCTAGATCAGGGGTCTCCAACCTTTTCTAGCATGAGAGCTACTTTTAAATTATGAAACATGTCGTGAGCTACTCATAATTTTTTCCTAGCTTTCAAATAGGCACTATCTATATTTTCCTGAATTCTGTTTTTTTCCACTTCAGGTTTTCACTCTCAAAATGACAATTATTCATTGAAGTGGAGATGCTGATGAATAACAATATATCTAGCTGCTAGATATATTGTTATTCATCAGTATTATTATTCATCAGTATCTCCACGTTTTTCAAGTTTAAATCATCACAGCAAAGACATCTTGATTACTGTGTGTTAAAGGCTCAATAGGGTGGAGTGGATGTACTCCCACTTAGGAGAAACATTATCGATTTATTCTATATCATTTGGAAATTTGATGTACAGTTTCAAACCACTTGAGAGATTTTATCTCAATTTCACATGGTCCTCTGTGCTTTGAATGTTATTCAACCCACCTGTATTACATTGTGAGCCTGAGATACAGTGTAGACTTAGCTGTGATGATGTTGTGTTATTGTGTTGTTGTAGATGGCCTGACGGACTGTGTGGACCCGGACTGCTGCCAGCAGTCAAGCTGTCACAGTGGGCCTCTGTGCCAGGGCTCCCCGGACCCCCTGGACCTGATCCAGCAGAGCCAGACCCCCTTCGCCTCGCTCCTCTCACGCCTCTTCTATGACCGTGTCCACTTCCTGGTTGGGAAGGACAGCACCCATGTCTTCCCTGGAGACATCCCATTCGACAGCAGGTAGAGTATATTATAGATAGTTTGCAGGGATGAACAGAAATAGCTCTTATACTGTAGAATTGCACTGAACAAACATATAAATACAATATCTAAAGTTTTGGTCCCATGTTTCATGAGCTGAAATAAAAGATTGACGAAATTGTCCATACACACAAAGAGCTTCTTTCTCTCCAATTTTGCACATACATTTGTTTACATTCCTGTTAGTTAGCATTTCTTCTTTAGTAAGATAATCCTTCCACCTGACAGGTGTGGCATATCAAGAAGCTGATTAAACAGCATGATCATTACACAGGTGCCCCTTGTCCTGCGGACAATAAAAGGCCACACTAAAATGTCCCACAACACAATGTCACAGATGTCTCTCAAGTTTTAAGGAAGCGTGCAATTGGTATGCTGAATGCAGGAATGTCCACCAGAGCTCTTGCCGGAGAATTTAATGTTCATTTCTCTACCATAAGCCGCCTCCAACATCTTTTTAGAGAATTTGGCATGTAACCACGCCAGCCCAGGACCTCTACATCCCGCTTCTTCACCTGCTGGATGGTCTCAGACCAGCCACCCAGACAGGTGATGAAACTGTGGGTTTCTACAACCGAATAATTTCTGCACAAACTATCAGAAACCGTCTAAGGGAAACTTATCTGCGTGCTCGTCGTCCTCACCAGGGTCTTGACCTGACTGCAGTTCGTCATCGTAACCGACTTCAGTGGGCAAATGCTCACCTTTGATGGCCACTGGCACATTGGAGAAGTGTGCTCTTTACGAATTACTCCTGGTTTCAACTGTACCTGGGCAGATGGCAGACAGCATTTTGCTGCAGTTTGCTGATGTCAACAGTGTGAACAGTGTGCCCCATGGTGGGGCGTTATGGTATGGGCAAGCATAAGCTACGGACAACGAACACAATTGAATTTTATCAATCGCAATTTGAATGCACAGAGGTACCATGATGAGATCCTGAGGCCCATTATCGTGCTATTCATCCCCCTCCATCACCTCATGTTTCAGCATGGTAATGTAGGGCCCCATGTCGCAAGGATCTATACACAATTCCTGGAATCTGAACATGTCCCAGATCTGCCATGGCCTGCATACTTACCAGACATATCACCCATTGAGAATGTTTGGGATGCTCTGGACCGACGTGTACAACAGTGTGTTCCAGTTCCTGCCAAAATCCAGCAACTTTGCACAGCCATTGAAGAGAGGTGGAACAATATTCCACAGCCCACAATTAACAGCCTGATCAACTCTATGCAATGTAAATGGTGGTCACACCAGATACTGACTGGTTTTCAGATCCATGCTTCTACCTTTTTTAAAGTATCCCCATAGTTTTAAAGTATTCCCAGTCATGTGAAATCCATAGATTAGAGCCTAATTTATTTATTTTATTTGACTGATTTCCTTATATCAGGTATTCCCAAACTGGGGTACGCGCAATGCAATCGGGGTACACCAAATAAAACATGTGATTCACATTCTTCACATTTTCAAACAGTACATTTATCATTTCCAGCGGGGCTATACATTTGGGTGAGTTTTTTCCTCGCCTGAGTAGCCTCTTTTCACTGCCAAAAATAAAATTGAACCATCTAGTGTTCAGCGAAATAACAACACAATGTCAAATACAGGTAGCCTAGTCAAATAATTAACATCAAATCACATTAACCGTTACTCTCTCGCAGGAAACATTCACTCTTACAGAGACATTTAGAAACAAAACATGACCATTTGAAAAATTAGCCATGAGAGTTTTTTGAGCGAGAATAAAGGTGACTTTCGAGTAGTAAGACATGTATAATAGCAACAGATACCGTTAGTAAGAAGGGGCTTGAAGCGTCTTATATGGTGAGCTACCAAGTGGCTAGGACAGGTAAGCCCCATACTATTGTGTAGGACTTAATTCTTCCTGCTGCCGCGGATATAGCCAGGACAATGCTGGGGGATAAGGCCAAAAAAACTGGCACAGCTCCTGGTATATGTCCGTTACGTTTATGGGGGGTCAATTAAGGAAGACATCCTTTTCTGCAAACCACTGGAACCATGAGAGAATATTTTTAAAGTACTGGACAGCTTTGTGACATCAAATGGACTTTGGTGGTCAAGATGTGTTGGTATCTGTACTGATGGCACAAAGGCCATGACAGGGAGACATAGTGGAGTGGTAATGAGCGTGCAAGCAGTTGCTCCCAACGCCACTTGGGTACACTGCAGCATCCACTAAAAGGCTCTTGCTGCCAAGGGCATGCCTGACAGCTTAAAAGACGTTTTGGACACTACAGTGAAAATGGTTAACTTTGTTAAAGCAAGGCCCCTGAACTCTCGTGTATTTTCTGCGTTATGCAATGATATGGGCAGCGACCATGTAATGTTTTTACAACATATAGAAGTGCGTTGGTTATCAAGGGGCAAAGTATTGACACAATTTTTTTATTTGTGAGATGAGCTTAAAGCTTTCTTGCTGACCATAATTTTCACTTGTCTGACTCCATGCATGATGATAAGTTTCTCACACGACTGGCCTATATGGGTGTTTTTTCTCACTTCAATGATCTGAATCTAAGTACAGGGACTCTCTGCAACTATATTCAATTTGTGGGACAACATTGAGTCAATGATTAAGAATTTGGAGCTCTTCTCTGTCTGCATTAACAAGGACAACACACAGGTCTTTCCATCATTGTATGATTTTTTGGTGTGCAAATTAACTCAAGCTTACAACAATGTAAAATGTGATATAGCGAAGCACCTGAGTGAGCAATTACGCAGGTACTTTCCTGAAACGGACGACACAAACAACTGAATTCGTTTTCCCTTTCATTCCCTGCCTCCAGTCCACTTACAGATATCTGAACAAGAGAGCCTCATCGAAATTGCACAAGCGGGTCTGTGAAAATGTAATTTAATCAGAAGCCACTGCCAGATTTCTGGATAGGGCTGCGCTCAGAGTATCCTGCCTTGGCAAAACGCACTGTTAAGATGCTGATTCCCTTTGCAACCACATACTTATGTGAGAGTGGATTCTCGGCCCTCACTGGCATGAAAACTAAATACAGGCACAGACTGTGTGTGGAAAATGATGTAAGACTGAAACTCTCTCCAATACAACCCAACATTGCAGAGTTTTGTGCATCATTTTAAGCACACCCTTCTCATTAGCCTGTGGTGAGTTATTCACAATTATTGATGAACAAATAAGGTTTTGTATATAAGATGGCTAAATAAAGAGCAAAATTATTTATTATTATTATATTATTGTTTGTGCCCTGGTCCTATAAGAGCTCTTTGTCACTTCCCACGAGCTGGGTTGTGACAAAAACTCACACTCATTCTTATGTTTAATAAATGTATCGTATAGTGTGTGTGTGTAGCAGGCTTACAATGATGGGAAAAAAAGAACATTTGAGAGTGCGCTGACCCTGGTGCTAGAGGGGGTACGTAGCTGGAGGTTGAATGTTTGAAGGGGTACGGGACTATAAAAAGTTTGGGAACCACTGCCTTATATGAACTGTAATGCAGTAAAATCTTTGAAATTGTTGCATGTTGCATTTATATTTTTGTTCTGTGTATAATTGCCACTGAAGTACAGATCCCATTCTACGTAGCTATTTGTAGGCTACCACAGTGTATGGATATTGCACTTTTGCATTTGTCAACTGAACTGGAAAACACTTCAACTTGTTATAGTAGAGTGTATTTACCCAGTGAAATAAACCCTTGTCTCTCCTAGCCGAGCGTCAGTGATCCGGGGGCAGGTGGTGGCAGTAGACGGGACCCCACTGGTGGGTGTGAACATCAGCTTCCAGCAGTACCCCGAATTTGGCTTCTCTGTCAGTCGCCAGGATGGGAGGTAGGTAGATAGTGGTCAAGTATTGTATGTGGATAATAGTGGTGCAACGGATCACAAAACTCACGGTTTGGATGGATCACGGTTTTGAGTCACGGATCGGATCGTTTTTCGGATCAGCAAAAATAAAGAGGGAGACAAATATAACTTAAAGAACACTTAAAGCAAGGAACTTTTCGATGTTTAAATGAAATATTAAAATAAAATATTCAATACTCAATTGAATTAAAGTGCAATATGAGGCAATATGACACTTTCTTCCTTTGAACAATAGTGAATGAAAAAATAGCCCGTGTCCACATTATATATATTTTTTTTTTAGTAAAGAAAGAAAGCAAAGCAGACCTGAGCTTATAACTTCAAATTATTTTTCAATAAGATGAGGATGTCTACATTGTCTGGGGAGAGGGTAGACCTCTTTGCAGTCACCATGTCTCCTGCCTTGGAGAACACCCTCTCGCTAGGAACTGAAGTGCCAGACACAGCCAGGTAGCGTCTTGCCATCATGGAAATGTGAGGGTATTTACACATTGCTTTTCCACCATGCTAGTGGATCACCATCCACTGGAATGCCACTTGCTGCCTTGTAGGATGACACCTACTCTTTGATGGTGTTGGCAAACGTCTTGCCTGTGTCCTTGCTCGCAAAGGTTTCCCCGAAAAGCTCCTTCATGGCCAAATTATTTTGTGGAGGAGATGCCTCTGAGTCTGCTCCTGTCGGCTCTGTGGCTTGAACCTTGGATCCAGTGGAGTAGATCTATGAAGGTAGTCCTGTACATTAGGGGGGTATCTGGGGTTCAGGTCCTCTCTAATGGCAGCCTTGACATATCTAGTGATGGTGCTGTCTTCCTCACTTGAGGTCATGGATTGTAGAAACTTTGTTTTCAGAGGTAGGATCATGGACAGACACTGCAGTTTCAGTGCTCAATGTTGATATTTTCCTGTTCATAAAGATCTGGCACGATCTTCATACTGAAGTGGGTGCGCAAGGGGATTTTGTAGCGTGGCTCAAGCACTTTCACCATATTTTTAAACCCTTTGTTTTCCACAGCAGAGTATGGCCTCATGTCTGCAGTGATAAACATCCCAATAGATTTTGTGATGGCTTTAACCCGGATTGGATTCTGCAGCAAAGGGCTTAAATGCCGCGGTGAGAAGTTGTTGTCTCTTGGCTGAGTTGGCTCCCGTCACTGACACACCAGGGTGATGACGCTTTAAATGTATGGCCACGCTCGATGTATTTCCATGATCATACGGCTTTCTTGTTGCACAATGGCTCCTCACTGTAATGGTGTTGCCCACCACCCTTCTTCCGACATCATATTTGACAGGGAAGCCAAAATGCTCCCGTACATGAGACTTAAATGAAGTGGGAGGCTTTTCCAGTTCTTCAGCTCCTCCGCTAGCCATGGCTGTTTCTGCTCTTTCTTCTTTGTTTTTTTGCAACGCGAGCAGCCAAGTTTGATTCGTTGGGATTCAACATGCTCCGTTCACGTGAACAGTACACACAACTGCTTAAAAAAAATAATCAAATCAACCTTCAGGCTTCAGAGCACGCTTCTGTCTTGTCTTTTATCTTTTCACTGCAGCTCTGCATCGAGATTTAGAGAATTATTACTTTAAAAAGTAACAACGGCAGTAGAACTGTATTTCACACTATGATGGTTAAACTTTGCAATTGATCCGCGGTATACATGCGTGCCGAATCGTGGGTGGGGTGATCCGTACAGATCACGGATCAACTACGGTCCGTTACACCACTAGTGGATACTATAGTAAACTGGCTTATGATGCTGAGATAGTCTTGCTCTGATTTGTGTCGATTCTGTTCCTGTAGTTTTGACCTGGTGGCTGCAGGGGGAATCTCAGTCTCCCTGATCTTCCAGAGGGCTCCCTTCCTCATGCAGAAACGCACCGTCTGGTTACCATGGAACCAGTTTGTGGTTGTAGAGAAGGTCACCATGGCGAGGGTGGAGTCTCGCCCCCCTGTATGTGACCTGAAGAACCTGGTCAGTCCCTACCCAATCGTCCTCCCCTCCCCTCTCACCCGTTTCGCCAGCACCTGTGAGGAGCGAGGCCCAGCCATCCCTGAGCTGCAGGTACAGTAGACTGCCCACTCACCAGCCAGTAATAAACATAATATATATGGTAATATACAGTATTACGTCCCAGTGGTACTCACTCAGCTTTCAATTACAACCTATACTCTACTCGGAATATCATGTTATGATGACTTCCAGGTGTAAGTGAAAAATGGTTGTTTTTATTCCAATTCCTGGAATTTTTCTTTAGTGGGATATTGAAATGTATTTTTTTTGCGTTCTTCCCGCACCATGTCAAATTTTCAGCAGGCTCATATTGTACCTGTGAATCATCTTAGAATCTCACACTAATCAGTTGCCGGGACGCTTTATTCACAGAGCTGCCATCTGCTTGCTATTTTCTCCCCCGAACCCCCTGATATTCCTACCTCTTTGGAACTGTGTTTTGCAGTGTGTAGACGACTAGACGTCCTAGTTTGTTGTGGAAGATAATGAAACTGATAGTGATTTTAATGAGGACCCAGTTCAGAATGATTGAATCTGTGAGCAGTGAAGGGTGGGAGTGGGGGTTAGATCATCAGCAGTAATTACAATGTCCTCCTGTACGTTGCTAATGATATAGGATATATAGTTGCTATTTTGTATTCCAGGGGCATAGTGTTACAAAGAATGTTCAAAGTTAAAAAAGTGTCAAGTATCGTTATTTTTGATTTGCTTTCAAGAAATATACAGTACGTGCAAGTATATCTTGGAGCGAGTACAAACACTGAGTGATCAAAAAAATTTAGCAGAAAAAGTTGTAAAAGTTTTCTATACGTGCAGTCGGTATCCTTGGGGCTTTTGAAGCCTTTCCAACTCCTAGTTACCAATAGCATGTAATAACAGCAGGTGAAATGCTTTCTCCTCCTTCTCAGGCTGTCCAAGCGGAGATCACCATCCCTGGCAGTTTCTTAAAGCTCAGCTACCTGAGCACCCGCTCCCCTGGCTACAAGTCTCTGTTACGCATCATCTTAACCCACTCCATCATCCCCACTGGCCTCGTTAAGGTGCACGTATCCTCCGCCATCGAGGGACGCCTCTTCCAGAAGTGGTTCCCTGCTGCCCCCAACCTGGTCTATGTCCTGGCCTGGAACAAGACTGATGTCTATGGGCAGAAAGTGTTGGGCCTGGCCCAAGCTTTGGGTAAGACAGTATGGAGCACTTGAATCATATACTTTCAGATTCCCTATATGGCAAATACAATGTGCTCTATTTCACTCCTTTGACAATTTACACCCAAGGGATGAAAGCAAGTAAGCATTCTCCATTGGGTAACTACGAGAGACAATCTGTAGCTAATGGAAGATAAAAATCTATAAAGACAGTATAATGTTCAACAGTGTAACAGAAGAACAGCATGTTACTTTTGTTATACTTTATCTTTAGATAATACAATCACACAGAGCTCTAAAGAGATTGTCAGTGTGTTAATGGTCAGTAGTATGAAAGCCTGAGAGATTTATGAAGGGCCACATATAAGCTCTATATCAGTGGTTGATTTAGTGTGCCGTCTGCCTATTGGGAGCACCAGCTCTTAATGGAGAGAGTGTTACAAATCTAAATGGAATAGAAAGCAGGAAAGACCCAGCTAGCACATTTGGTTCCTTGGAAGTTGTGGGAACGTATGTTTTCGGTAGCCCATTGGTTCTGGGAACGTTCCTGACCGGTAAATCTGAAAGTAGTTTAAATGTTCTGAAAACGGGAAGTGAACATTTCACCTGTTCTGGGAACTAAAATGTTTAGTTGTAAGGAGGTTTTGAGAACGTTTTACTATGGCTCCCTGAAATGTTTCCTGGTAGGTTTTATTACCGTTTTGAGATCGGAAATTATAGGTTATTTTGAGGTTTTTGAATTACTTACTTGAGGAAACCTGCCGAAAACGTTATGCTGTAGTACTGAAATTCCCACAGGAGAACATTGTTTCATGAAATTTCTCTGAACTACTTGAGAACATTCCCAATGTCAAACCAGTTGGAGAACGTTCATAGAACATTACTAAAAAATGTAATTAAATGTAACCATGTTTAGACTTTTAAAGTAATGAAATACCAAGAAAATAACTTTATTCTGTCAAGTTCCTTAACAAGTTGCGACGAGCAATCCCGTATCCGGGATCTTAAGTATAGCCTCAAGCTCATTAGCATAACGCAACATTACCTATTCATGAAAATCGCAAATGAAATGAAATAAATATATTGGCTCTCAAGCTTAGCCTTTTGTTAACAACACTGTCATCTCAGATTTTCAAAATATGCTTTTCAACCATAGCAAAACAAGCATTTGTGTAAGAGTATTGATAGCTAGCATAGCATTAAGCCTAGCATTCAGCAGGCAACATTTTCACAAAAACAAGAAAAGCATTCAAATAAAATAATTTACCTTTGAAGAACTTCGGATGTTTTCAATAAGGAGACTCTCAGTTAGATAGCAAATGTTCAGTTTTTCCAAAAATATTATTTGTGTAGGAGAAATCGCTCAGTTTTGTTCATCACGTTTGGCTAAGAAAAAAACCCGTATCCGGGAGTGTAATTATAGCCTCAAGCTCATTACCGTAACGCAACGTTAACTATTCATGAAAATCGCAAATTAAATGAAATAAATATATTGGCTCTCAAGCTTAGCCTTTTGTTAACAACACTGTCATCTCAGATTTTCAAAATATGCTTTTCAACCATAGCAAAACAAGCATTTGTGTAAGAGTATTGATAGCTAGCATAGCATTAAGCCTAGCATTCAGCAGGCAACATTTTCACAAAAACAAGAAAAGCATTCAAATAAAATAATTTACCTTTGAAGAACTTCCGATGTTTTCAATGAGGAGACTCTCAGTTAGATAGCAAATGTTCAGTTTTTCCAAAAATATTATTTGTGTAGGAGAAATCGCTCCGTTTTGTTCATCACGTTTGGCTGAGAAAACCCCCCGAAAATTAAGTCATCAAAACGCCAAACTTTTTTCCAAATTAACTCCATAATATCGACAGAAACATGGCAAACGTTGTTTGGAATCAATCTACAAGGTGTTTTTCACATATCTTTTCGATGATAAGTCATTCGTCGCAGTTTGGTTTATCCTCTGAATCACATGGGAAAATGCATGCAGCTGGAGATTACACACCAATTTCGACGGAGGACACCAGGCGGACACCTGGTAAATGTAGTCTCTTATGGTCAATCTTCCAATGATATGCCTACAAATACGTCACAATGCTGAAGACACCTTGGGGAAACGACAGAAAGTGTAGGCTCGTTCCTGGCGCATTCACAGCCATATAAGGAGACATTGGCCTCAAAAATCTGGCTCACTTCCTGTTTGAAGTTTCATCTTGGTTTCGCCTGTAGCATTAGTTCTGTGGCACTCACAGACAATATCTAGTGTTTTCTTTCCAAAGCTGTCAATTGTATGCATAGTCAAGCAGCTTTTCGTGACAAAATATCTTGTTTAAAATGGGAACGTTTTTTTATCCATAAATTAAAAGAGCGCCCCCTATATCCAAGAAGTTAAATGGGCTGAGAATGTTCCCAAGCCAAGCAACTATCCTGCTCCATTCCCAGAATATTGTAGGAAAGTTGTATGTAAAATAACCATAAGATGTTCACCAAGCTCTAAGAAACCTATGGTTCTCAGAATGTCATGTGCTAGCTGGGCACTCTTATCTCCTTCACACTATGAGGATTTGTCTCTTGATTGCTCCATGTATTACTATCAGATAGCAGAGTGTTTCTTGATTGCCTGGCTGGTGTGCATGCGTTGGAATCCTTTCTCACTGAATGCACAATTTAATTTGTGTGTATTCAGCTCCTTGATGGTGGATATGATGCACTGTGGTTAATAGTCTATGATATAAATAGGAAGTCCTGGAGATGTTACGGACCGAACACATGACACAATTAGGAACAACATCCAAACTAAATTCAAATTCAAAACACACATTTTGTTATGGGGCAAACATATTTTCATCCACACGAAACCAGAGGAAGAGATAAGGAAATGAGACAGGCTCTAATTTATTCATTTATCTTTATGTACCAGTGGGAATTGAGCTCTCTCTCTCTCATGCTTTCTCTCCCTCCTTCCTCCTCACCATCTCTCTCCATTGCCGATAGTAACAGGCTGATCTATCATGGTGAGACAGGCAGGAGCCTGTAGCTACTCTGTGTAACTGACTATATCCTGCTTGTTGTGTGTGTGTGTGTTTGCGTGTGCTTCCTTCGCATGTGTTTGTGTGGGTGAGAGAGAGAGGAAGAGAGAGAGACAGCAAGACAGAGTGACAAAAATTGTGTGAGCATGTACACATACTGGGTGGATGCAGCAGAGCATGATGGTATCAGTGATGCATTAAAAAGGCTCCGGAGACTCGCAGATTGTTAGCACACATCCAGGCTCCGTTATAACCACCGTGCTGCATCGTTCCAGCCTCTGCCTTGACCACAGCAACTCCAGATTCAAGCAATTGTACACTGTGCAGGAGCTAGCCGCACCATCACAAAAGCATTAGGGGTTGTTGTGTTCCAGGAATGTCTCTTTGTAAATGCAATAACAACAGCATAATGAATGCATTGGCGGCGTCACATTAACGGCCTAGTGGTCTATTGTGTTCCAGTCTCTGTAGGCTATGAGTATGAGTCATGTGCTGACTACATTGTGTGGGAGAGAAGGATGGCTCAGCTGCAGGGCTTTGAGATGATTGCCTCCAACCTAGGGGGCTGGTCCCTGGACAAGCACCACATCCTTAACCTCCAAAGCGGTGAGGGCTCTTTCTGTTTCTCTGTATCACAATTCCATTCAACAGTACTTTACCCTAAGCCTACCTGACCTGACACTATTTCATACCTGGTTATCCAGTAGGAATATTGTGAAGACATTCTTGCCAAACTATCATTTTTTTAAACTTCCATTTCAAATTACTTGATATAGACTAGTCATTCCTCTGGATTGGATTATAATTGCTAGTTGTCTTTAACTCCAGGTGTCCTACACAAAGGGAATGGAGAGAACATTTTCATCTCCCAGCAACCTCCAGTCATCCACACAGTGATGGGGACGGGGAACGTGCGCACCATCCCCTGCCCCAACTGTAACGGGCCTGCCCTTGGCAGCAAGCTCTACGCTCCTGTCGCTATCACTTGTGGCTCCGACGGCAGCATCTACATTGGCGACTTCAACTTCATCAGAAGGATTCTACCCAACGGATTTGCTATTAGCATTCTAGAACTGAGGTGACACTTTATGACTAACAGTTAAAGCACCAATATGTAACTTTTTGGGCGACCCAACTAAATGCACATGGAAACAAATCAAATCAAATTTTATTTGTCACATACACATGGTTAGCAGATGTTAATGCGAGTGTAGCGAAATGCTTGTGCTTCTAGTTCCGACAATGCAGTAATAACCAACGAGTAATCTAGCTAACAATTCCAAAACTACTACCTTATACACACAAGTGTAAAGGGATAAAGAATATGTACATAAAGATATATGAATGAGTGATGGTACAGAGCGGCACAGGCAAGATGCAGTAGATGGTATCGAGTACAGTATATACATATGAGATGAGTATGTAAACAAAGTGGCATAGTTTAAAGTGGCTAGTGATACATGTATTACATAAAGATGCAGTAGATGATATAGAGTACAGTATATATGTATACATATGAGATAAATAATGTAGGGTATGTAAACATTATATTAAGTAGCATTTTTTAAAGTGGCTAGTGATATATTTTACATCAATTCCCATCAATTGCCATTATTAAAGTGGCTGGAGTTGAGTCAGTGTGTTGGCAGCAGCCACTCAATGTTAGTGGTGGCTGTTTAACAGTCTGATGGCCTTGAGATAGAAGCTGTTTTTCAGTCTCTCAGTCCCAGCTTTGATGCACCTGTACTGACCTCACCTTCTGGATGATAGCGGGGTGAACAGGCAGTGGCTCTGGTGGTTGTTGTCCTTGATGATCTTTATGGCCTTCCTGTGACATCGGGTGGTGTAGGTGTCCGGGAGGGCAGGTAGTTTGCCCCCGGTGATGCGTTGTGCAGACCTCACTACCCTCTGGAGAGCCTTACGGTTGTGGGCGGAGCAGTTGCCGTACCAGGCGGTGATACAGCCCAACAGGATGCTCTCGATTGTGCATCTGTAGAAGTTTGTGAGTGCTTTTGGTGACAAGCCAAATTTCTTCAGCCTCCTGAGGTTGAAGAGGCGCTGCTGCGCCTTCTTCACGATGCTGTCTGTGTGCGTGGACCAATTCAGTTTGTCTGTGATGTGTACGCCGAGGAACTTAAAACGTACTACCCTTTCCACTACTGTTCCATCAATGTGGATAGGGGGGTGTTCCCTCTGCTGTTTCCTGAAGTCCACAAATATGTGTTATAGATATGCCATTCTCATTGAAAGCAAGTCTAAGAAGTGATAGATCTGTTCTATGTGCGCTATTTCTATTTTTCCTGTTCTTATGTTTAGTTTTTGCGCCTTTTACTTTCTGTTTTGTACACCAGGTCTAAAAGGTTGAAAATACAATAGTTTTGGTTATGGAAAATTTATTTCACAGTGGTTTAGATGGTAAAATTATTCACTGCACTATACTTGCTTGTTTTGTCACATGAACTGAAATTAGGCAAACTATTTGAATTTTAGCAACCGGGAAATGCAAAGCAATTTCTCCATAGTGCATCTTTAAATATGTTTTTCAGTGTTTTTACGTTTTTATGTATTTGTACATTATCACAAGCACTATTTGAGGTTGAAGCATTTGACATATACAGTATAATAAAAGTTGTTGTAGTGCTTGTTGCCCAAATATTTTGCTGTTGTTGTTATGATTGTTCAATTTTCAAGATCAAATGGAAAAAGATTAGAAAATAAGTCATTTATTGTGCATACAGTATACGAACAAACTGAACAGAAAAGTTTCATTGAAATGCTTTCATAAGTGTAATCATGGATCGAAGAAGAGACATTTCTCCAAGGATAAGAACTAATACTGCCTTTCTATCTCTTTAATACAACGCTGCTAGGAATCGAGATATCAGGCACAGGTACGTTTTCAATACCATATTCATTCATAATGTATTTTCCTCAAAACTGTTTTTATGACAGTGCTGCATGAAGAGAGCGGTGCTTCAGTTGCAAACCGCCAGCCTCCCTTTCATGGATGAAAGAAGACGTTCTCATTTGGTTACAGAATACAGGATTAGAAGCGAGGAGAGTCAGTCAATATGGAAGTGTATTGACCTGGATTTAAAAGTAGCAGGGATCAGAAATGGAGAGAAATACTTTTGAGAAAAATACAAACGAGGCGAGGTCTTTATCATAGACAAGCCCCAGCCTTTCATGTGTGTTTAGATGGGAGAGCGCCCCGCTGAAGGCCAGTGTAACACTGTTGTGTTGGGATAGGCTTCTCATACTCTCTCCCCCGAACGAACAGGCTCTCATCTCTCCCAGAGATATGATTCATCTTTTCAAGCAGCTGTCATGTTCGCAATTGATTCTTTCTCAATCAAAGCCTGTAAAAGAAAAATCACTGAACTAGCTGTGCTTTTTTCTTCACTGCTTGCTTGTATGAGATGGCACATTCAGCTAAAGCCTGAGATGAGTAATGTTCCTCTCCGAATCAGCATCTATAATCATAGCTTAATATTTACAGAGAGTTCACAAGGAAGCACGCCATCACACATAGCTCTTACACTCTGTCAGGGCTCATATTACACAGGCACTTAGGTTGCCTCCATCATTTTGTCAGGATTTCAGTCCCCTTTCAGTTGCAGTGAATCAACTGTAAAGGTGATACAGCTGTCAGAATTAGCGCTGTAAGGATTTTAATAATAACTTCTGATGAAAAGATGGAGTCTGTCTGTGGTTGGCAGATGTTTGTTTCACGTCAGCGAGATTTTAATGTCGGAGCTGATGACGTGGTTCCTCTTGAGCAACCATTTAATATGAAAGACTGTCAGAGGCAACTGAATTGGTGTTTAGTGATAAAAGCCAGCTCTTTGAAGATTGCTCAGTACTGTATATGTGTATTTCATACAAACAGTACATTGTTCATGTTTTTGGTACTTTAGACCTAAGTGACTGGGTAACATTTTGCTCACAAGTCTGTTCTTTTCAGCACCAGCCCAGCCCATAAGTACTACCTGGCCATGGACCCAGTAAGGGAGCTTCTTTACCTGTCTGACACCAGCAGCAGGAGGGTCTACAGACTCAGGACCCTCACGGAGCCGAAGGACCTGTCCAAGAACATGGAGGTGGTGGCAGGGACGGGGGACCAGTGCACCCCCTTCGACCAGGGCCACTGTGGAGACAGGGGCAAAGCCACCGAGGCCTCCCTCAACAACCCTAGAGGTACAGCATCATCATTACCTTAATATAGCAATTAGTCTATAATCCTAAAAAAAATTAGGGCTACCTTATTGCTTTCAATTTGAAATTTTGCTGAATCTATTGTATTTGTGAAGTGTGAGATTTAAAAGGACACTGCTATTTACAGTGCTTTCAGAAAGTATTCACACCGCTTGACTTTTTCCACATTTTGTTGTGTTACAGACTTTGTGTCACTGGCCTACACACAATACCCCATAATGTAAAAGTTGAATTATATATATATATTTTTTTTACAAATGATTACAAATGAAAAGCTGAAATGTCTTCCGTCAATAAGTATTCAACCTCTTTATTGCATGGACTCACTCTGTGTGCAATAATAGTGTTTAACATGATTTTTGAATGAGTACCTCATCTCTGTACCCCACACATAAAATTATTTCTAAGGTCCCTCAGTCGAACAGTGAATTTCAAACAGATTCAACCACAAAGACCAGGTAGGTTTTCCAATGCCTCAGAAAGAATGGCACCTATTGGTAGATAGGTAAACGTTTTTTAAAAAGCAGACATTGAACATCCCTTAGTAAAAGATGCCGGCGTCCTTCCTAACTCGTCCTTCCTGACTCAGTTGACGGAGATGAAGGAAACCGCTCAGGGATTGCACCATGAGGCCAATGGTGACTTTAAAACAGTTACAGAGTTTAATGACTGTGATAGGAGAAAACTTAGGATGTATCAACAACATTGTAGTTTCTCCACAGTACTAACCTAAATGACAGTGATGAGAAGGAAGCCTGTACCAGAATCCAAATATTCCAAAACATGCATCCTGTTTGCAATGAGGCAGTAAAGTAAAACTGCGAAGAAATGTGGCAAAGAAATTTACTTTATTTCCTGAATACAAAGCATTATGCTTAGGGAAAATCCAACAAAACACATCACCGAGTACCATTATTCATATTTACAAGCATGGTGGTGGCTGCATCATGTTATGGGTATACTGGTCATCGGCAAAGACTAGGGAGTTTTTGAAGGATAAAAAGAAATGGAATAGAGCTAAGGACAGGCAAAATCCTAGAGGAAAACCTGATTCAGTCTGCTTTCCAACAGACACTTGGAATCAAGTTCACCTTTCAACAGGACAATAATCTAAAACACAAGGCCAAATATACACGTAGAATGTTCCTGAGTGGCCTAGTTACAGTTTGGCCTTAAATCGGCATTAAAATCTGTGGCAAGACTTTAACATAGCTGTCTAGCAATGATCTACAACCAACTTGACAGAGCTTTAAGAATTTAAAAAAGAACAATGTGCTAATATTGTACAATCCAGGTGTACAAAGCTCTTAGAGACTTACCCAGAAAGACTCACAGCTGTAATCACTGCCGAAGGTGATTCTAATATGATTGGACTCAGGGGGGTGACTTACTTACGTAAATTAAATATTTCTCTATTTCTTTTTCAATAAATTTGCTAACAGTTCCAAAAACATGTTTTCACTTTCTCATTAAGGGGAATTGTGTATATGAGCGAGATACACTTTTTTATATCCATTTTGAATTCAGGCTGTAAAATGTGGAATAAGTCTAGGGCTATGAATACTTTCTGAAGGCACTGCATATGCATTCAGCAACCAGCCCTTTTCTGAAACTGAGAAGTATTATGATTCAGGGTCTGAATATTGACAGATATTAGCAGAGGTTCAATGTGCTTCTGTCTTGTCAATGGAAAGTCCTTGAAATTGGTTTGTCCACCAATGATGATCCCATTCATTTTCTGTTCTCAAACAGCGGCGGCTTTGAAGTTCAAACAGAGTGTCTCCTTTTTGTCGGGGTTGAAATTCCTGTCTGCAGTCTCCTCTCTACAGTGAACATGTGTAAGAGCCAAATTAGGCTCAGAGCAATGTGGGCACATCATTTAGACTGGCTTCAGCCCGGGCATGATTTTTTTGGCTCTAGTGATGAGACGCTATTAATTCCAGCTATGTGCCCGCCCCTCCTCTCTCCCCCTCCCTTTCTCCCTCAATCTCTCCCTCAGCCTTATCGTCTGGGCTGGGTGGAGCTTAGTTAGACCACACAGTACAGTATGGCAGCAATGGAAATTAATTTAGCTGCTCCTCCAATACACAATACCAGGGATCCCAGGCCCCGTAGGCACCAGAGTAATGCCCTTATCACATGGGTGGGCAACATACGGCCCCACGGACCAAATTGAATGTTCTTGCGGTATGTATCCGGGGGAGGTTTGAGTAAAAAAATCTACAATTATAATAATAATAAAATAAATGGGGATGGGGATATTATTTTGGGTAAAAAAAACACTCCAGGCCATTCTTGAACATCTAAAAATAGATTTTAAAAAGTATGTAGAAATTATAATGGACCTCTACATTTTCAAATAACTGCCCTTTTTCTAGCCCACAAATTGCTTTTGATGAACAAATTGTTCCCCAAAAAATCTTTGTGGCCCTTTGCTGTATTTTTAAATCCCGATGTGGCCCTTGAGACAAATGTATTGCCCACTCCTACATTATCAGGTGATAACACACAGTCCCTGCATCACACACAGTCCCAATAACTGACTCACCCCTGGTTTGTTCAATGTCATTTCAGCGAGCCATGACACCCAACATCTCAGATTGTTCTTGAATCATTTATGTAGTTAGAACCGGCGACATTATTTTGTTGAAATATATCTCTGAGAAATTAAGCTAATTGATTTTTACCCAAATTGGCCATTTTAATGTATAAGGCGGCAGGGTAGCCTAGTGGTTAGAGTATTGGACTAGTAACTGGAAGGTTGCAAGTTCAAACCCCCGAGCTGACAAGGTACAAATCTGTCATTCTGCCCCTGAACAGGCAGTTAACCCACTGTTCCTAGGCCGTCATTGAAAATAAGAATTTGTTCTTAACTGACTTGCCTAGTTAAATAAAGGTAAAATATATAAATATTCAATAAAAATAATATCTGATTTGGACAAAGCTTTTTTCTAATAATGAGTAAGACACGAGGAATGGGATGGCAAGATGGCGGACTGAACACAGCAATGTAGATCACCTCAAGATAAAAATGTAATATTCAAAATCGGTAAGTTAGACCTAATATTAGTACTTCACAATCCGGTGGGTAATAACCTTCAATCTGGATAACAAAACAAATTATAAGACTAGAGAAATTTATTGACAAATATTACAAAAACAGCGACACCCAAACATGACGGAGAATAAGACAGGGGAACCTATCTCAAAACGAAAACGTGACTCTTCTACAGACACAGACGATTTAATCTTTTCACCACCGGAAATGGTAAAGGTCGAAACCGATCTATTAAAATCAATAAATGACAAACTGGGAAAACTTGAACTAGTCAGTAAGGATATAAAAGAGTTGAAGGCAAGCCTCGAGATGAGTGATGAAATATCTGTGACATTGGAGAAAGATACAAACAAGTTAATGAACTTTAAAAGGAGAACATTGTTCTGAGAGAAGCCTTACTTGACATACAGACTAAATCCATAAGAGAGAATCTGGTACTTACATGTATCCAAGACAAAGAAGGAGAGGTTCCTGAATACTTGTATGTAGTTAGAGTTCCTCCTTACAGCGCTTCAGATCCCACACAAAGCTATTGACAAAATACAACTCAAAAGTGTACACCGCTTCGGACAGAGAGGGCAGAGGTATGAACGCCCAATCTTTGACAAATTTTCTTTCTTTAAAGATAAAATATTGGTTAAAAGCCTGGGTAAAAGACATGAAAATAGGCATAAATGACCAGTTTCCGAAGGAAATTGCAGAACGGCGCAAAGTTCTGTATCCAATTTTCAAGGAAAATAGATTGAAAGGGAAACCCGTAGCTCTCGTAGTCAATAAAATGTATATTGATAACCAATTGACACAAAGACTACTCCATGGCTATTCTAAAAATGAAGCACACAATACTAGCCTTGGTATGGATTGTAATAATACAACAAAACATATAGCTTTTCTATCTATCTTCAAATATAACTAATTGGAACACAAAAGCACTAATTCAACATGGTGGAGATAAAACCACAGCAGACAGAAGGCACAGTATGTGGGTATGTGTGGATGTATTGAGATGGATGGTGTGTGTTTTTTGGTGTTTAGGAAAGTGTGGCATTAAATGAGTGAGAAAGGAAATGGTTGCATATCCCAGAACCAATGTATGTCTGTGAACAGGTGTCGTGAGAGAGCTTTCAATTCTGTGCAGATGAGGGATATACGTTTTATAATTAATTATACATCTTATTTATTATCCTATCATGGTGGAACAGCATTTAAAAATAAATGATACACCTAATTTATTTATTGTCCTATCATGGGGAACTACATTTTTAAAATAAATTCTACATATATAATTTATTTATGGTCCTACACTACCGTACAAAGGTTTGGGGCCAATTAGAAATGTCCTTGTTTTTGAAAGAAAAGCAATTTTTTCGTCCATTAAAATAACATAAAATTGATCAGAAATACAGTGTAGACATTGTTAATGTTGTAAATGACTATTGTAGCTGGCAGTGTTTTTTATGGAATATCTACATAGGTGTACAGAGGCCCATTATCAGCAACCATCACTCCTGTGTTCCAATGGCACGTTGTGTTAGCTAATCCAAGTTTATCATTTTAAAAGGCTAATTGATCATTAGAAAACCCTTTTGCAATTAT